>NW_017566982.1:1464052-1862894 GCF_001661235.1 Pichia membranifaciens NRRL Y-2026 | reverse complement strand
GTCGAACATATCTACAAGTGTTTAGATTATGGTGGGGTGTTGAGATAAGATGCCAAAGCCAATCATGATCGAGGGATAAGAGATAAGAANCTTATCATGATAAGGTATCTTAGGGTTGACGATAAGATGCCGAGGCCAATAAGGATTCAGTGATAAGAGATAAGAGTCTTATCATGATAAGGCATCTTAAGTAATCTAAAACTGGAAAGTTAGCCGCCATGATAAATGAATAATGGCAAGTTTAACCGAAGGTGTAAGTGTATAAATACAAGAGGTTTGTCCCTTGTATTTATGTTTGAGAATATTAGTTTGTAGGCTAGTTATATTAGTTAAATATAAATAAGCAACGAACATAAGAAAAAGTGTACATATACAATGGATATTCATAATAGAATAGCTAGATTACAACACTGAAGACCCCACCTGAGTACTCATCTATTTATTTAATGAATTTGTAAAATTCCATCTTTTCAGTCATATCATGCTTTTTGCGATTCAGTCATGGTATCTGGTACATTAGCTCAGAGGTTTAGAGCATCGTGCTTATAGTCGTATTTTGACGTCTGTGCTTACGTCACGAAACCGTTTCAAGAAACGCGATGGTCGCGGGTTCAAACCCCGCATGTACCAATTTTTTGTAATCTTTTTCTCAGAGATCCTTCAAAATGCTCTCAATTGTTGAAACTAACATGAAGAGTGAAGATGAATGTGTTTCTTTTTACTTGCAGTGTCTGCTAAAAGCAGACCATTCAAATTTTTCACGAATTAGGAATAGTCCAATTGCAGAAGTTTAATGAGACCGCATTTTGTTTTTTTGCTGGCTTTTTTGAGCTATACTTTGGGCTTGACCCAAGATCAAGTTTTCCAGAATGACTGGCAAACTGTGAACATCGGGGTCCCGTTCACTTCTGTTCACTCAGATGAAAGAATCTTTACGCTTTCAGAACTAGGAATATTTTCCATAATCAATGCTACAACAGGTGGAATAATGTATAGATATCAATCTGAAACAGTTCCTATTCGCCCCAATTCAGGATTAGTTGAAGTTTCCAATGAAATGATTATTAGCTTTATCAACTACGAATATGAGCCTGGCAGAAAAGTAAAGTCTAAACTTATGTTATGGAATGTTTCAAAGTCATTTGGCACAATTGAGAAAGAACTTGACTTTACAAGCAGTATTGTGTCTGTACTGCTGAAAGATGACCACATATACGTTGTTGATGAACGACATATTTTGGACATAGATATAACATTAGATTATAATATTACTACAATTTATACGGCAGAACAACCCATTGAAGATGCCAAGATATTTCATAGCTGTCTAGATGGTTTAACTTATGCTGTTCTTGAAATAAGCGGCAAAACATTCTTTTCAAGCTTATCAGATTTTGTTTCAAGGCCTTTTAATGGTTGTCACGTCAAGCAATTGCGCTTCCAAAATTCTTCAAACAATCTCATCATATGCAGTAATTCTGATGTTTACGCATTTGACTCTTTTGGGTATGAAAAGTTAAAATCAGGCAAAAATATGATTAATGAAAAGCTGTCTGCTGAATCTCTGTCAGCTGATCAAATAAAGAGCTTTGAAATAGTAAAGGACCATATTTTGATTGAGTCAAATAACGAGATTGCCTTATTTGATCTTGAATCCCTCTCATTGTCTGCTAATGCAAAATCACTTTTAAGCAACCCATTATCAGACTCAATTCATTACTCATTTCATGTGTCTAAAAATTCCACAGAAATAAATTTACTTGTTGTTTCTCTTAGTAAGGTTGTTGATTACTACCGTAATGGCGAGCTGCTATGGAGCAACGACCAATCTTTTGTCAATATAAAAGATTTTGTTATAGTGGGTTCGGAGCTTAAGTCATCATTGACGGTAGATGAACTCATTTTTGAAACGAGTTCCAATATTCTTTTGTCGTACCTAAGAAGAATCCGTCATAACTACGAGTCTTTATTTGGGAAACTAAACTCCGCACTGGATGAGGCACATAGATTTGGAATGTCCAAATACCTGATAGCTTTGTCAGAGAATGGAAAGATTGGTGTTTTTTCAATGTACAAAAATGAAAACAGTAAGTCTCAACTTAAGAAAATATTCACTCCACAAATACACTTTAGTCATTTATACGAAATTGAAAGAAAGGTTTATGCCCTACATAATACAACCATATACGAGGTAGATATCAATCTGGGAAAAATAACAAAAAAGTCAGAAACCTTTGTTAATTCTCATTTCAAAATTTTACAAAATCAAGATTTAAAAGCTGAATTTGTCCAAACAGATGCTCATGAATTTTACACCATTAGTATTTCCCATATCTCCAATTCTATTCAAGGTCATTTCTGGAATGAGAGACAAGTAGATTCTTGGAATTTTTCTCCCGAGGGCGAAACTATTCTTTCTTTGGTCCAAAGAAGTTACGGAAATGTCGATGTAGCACAGAACGCAATAGTCCTTCCTGATCGCTCTTCACTTTACAAATATCTAATTCCCAATGTGGGGGTACTCATCACACACAAAGAAGGTGAATCATCAGATTGCGTGGTATTTTATCTGATCAACCTGATAACGGGACAGGTGTATGGAAGGTTAGAGAAAAAGGTTAGCAAATCCATAAATACAGCCTATGATGTTCATGTTGCGTTTGAGGAAAATTTTATTATTTTCACAGTTCCAGACAAAAACACTATCATAGATACACAGATTTGCTCAATAGATTTGTTTGAAGTCTTGAAACCTGATGAGAAATTAAGCGGGAAGAATGCTGTTATTTCAGCTTTTGACGAGCCAATTTTACCCATGTTTGCGTCACAATGCTTTGTACTCCCAGGAACATCTGTGCGTGGATTATCAATATCTAGAACTAGACATAATATTGCAACGAAGGATATCATTTTGCTAACGAATATGGGCCGAGTGGTTGCATTTCCTAAAATGATAGTTGATGGTAGAAGAAATGGTATAATAGGAGATTTTAAACTTAAAAATGATGTTGAGTCATCTGTTATTTCGTTAGACGTTGCAAAGGTTTCCCCATTCTTGCAAAGAATAGGCTCAAGTAAATATGCTTCTTCAATTGCAAGTAAATTTCCATACGATCCGATTATCAATGTCAATCCACAGACTATTCTAACACATCATAGAAAGCTAGTGTTAAACAATAATCCCGGGTCTACTTTCCTATTCACTGAGCCAACAGAACTAGAATCAACTACTTATGTTGTATCCATTGATGGTGACATATTTGTCACCTTTTTACGTCCTTCAAGCTCATTTGACAGATTAACGAGCTCATTCAATACCAAGGTTGTTATTGCTACGATAGTTGTATTGTTGATAGGAATTGCTTCGGTAGGGCCAAAGGTCCATAGAAATAAGATTCTTGGTAGATGGGTTTTGTGAAGAGGTGGTTTGTTCTACTTCCGGAAATCGTTAAATTTTGGGTAATAGTTGTCTGATCATTCTGAACATCTGTATAGAAAGTAAGAAAAATTATAAAGGAGTATATTGATTAAGAATTCTTGCTCAAGCGGCTCTTCTATTGCCTATCAAAGTAAGTAATTTGTAAATTCATCCGGATATGATTATATGAGGAATGCAGATACAGTGCCGACGACACCCAAGATCAAGGCTACCACCATTACTAAATAGTAAAACCATTTGTTTCGAGGTTTGCACAATTTCAAATAGAACGCACATGGTAATATGATACAGATTAGTGTACACAATGAGGAACCACTCAAACCAATGATTTTATCAAACTCGGGATAGAGTATTCCAAGTACGACAAAAGTCAAATTGACACCAATTTTTATCAAAGCACTCGCAAATTTAGTTCTCAATGTCTCGGGTTTTCCTGCATATTCAAGTTGCTGAGGTGTTATATTGAACAAAAATTCGGTAATGTTGATAATAGGCAATGCATTGATTGGAGTCTTTGCAACTGGAATTAATGAGACAAAGACACTTGCCAGAAAGTAAACAAACTTAGGATAGCCTGTAGTCAAAAGGACGGATTGTGTTATTTCATTCAGGAGGCCAGCACCAAACATGAAAAAACCAAGGTAAGCCATGGATGCATCAGCGAAGAAACCCACAGAGTAAGTTGTTTTAAGGCAAGATTTGAATTTGTGAGGGGATACTAAGTCTGCTTTCAACGCTGGGAAAAGAGAGTGTGAACCAAATGGTCCTAAAATGATACCGTAGGAGACAAATAAGCTGAGAGCGGATGCAGGGTAATAGCTTGTATATGCCGGATCGATCAAAGACCCAGGTGCTGTCTTCTTGATGATACCACAGAAGAATATAAGGAAAACCAACGAGATGGTGGAAATGATACCGATCAAAGAAATGTGAGACAAGACACGCAAAGGAAAGAAGGAGAAAGGGGTCAATATGACAAATGCAATCCACTTGAATTGAATCAAGGATATCTCTGGAAAAAGTGCATGCAATGAGTCGGCAAACAAAACCATCAACGAGACACCGACACCAAGAAGTTCGATTGTGAAAAGCAGAGAAACGAAAAGCCTTGCTTTTGGCCCGTAGGCTTTATATCCTATATCAGCATAGGTGCAGATGGATGGGTCGGTGTCCATACAGTCCGATAGGAGGGTAGCAGTCCAGTAGGTAATTGCGACGGAATATATGATCAACACCGTACCGCAATACAACCCGGCATGCACCATGGCTCTTGACAATGCCAATAGACCTATACCTATGAGAGCATTGATACAGTTGAAAATGGTCTGTGGAATAGTCGACTGAGGAGCCAACATCGTCAACTTGGTACCGTCGTGCGTTTCGACCTGTCTGAGAACCACCGAGCCAACCTCATCTGAAAGTGCCCGTGAAAGCCCACTCCCGGGCGGCGGAAAAATAGAGGATGCAAAGGAGGGTTGTCTAGAGGCTACGTAGTCAGTGAACGAATGGTCCAGGAACGAATGCTGGTCGTCTATTGCGGCCTCGTCAAAGGTAGTGTTTGGGCTGTGGGTATACGGTCTGACCGCAAACACCGTGGATATCTTCCTCCCCATTGGCGATGGTGCAAAAGTGCTTGGATCGATGAGCTCCTCGTCATCCTTGAAGTAGGATCTCGAGGCGGTGATTCTCGGCTCGATCGAAATCGAACGGAAAGACTGGGCTCTCTGGTAGGAGTTGGCAAACGCAGCCAATGAGTTTATATTCCCAGGCGACGCCACTGAAGAAAAGAAATGGGACCGAGACTTTCTTGCCGAACGGTCCGGAATCGGGATTGCCTGGTAAGAGGAACCTACCCTGTGTCTGTTGTCGTCGTGCTCATGGTGCAATGGGGAGTATGGTGTGGGAGTACCAGCACCGTCTGACATTCAGATTTTTGTTGTCGTCGTTGTTGGTGGTGTGAGTGTGCTGAGCAAGAGAAACGGCTGCCGTCGGTACTTATACTGTTTGTTCCCGCTCTTCTAGAGGGTCAATTGACCATCAGTAAAGGAATTTTAAGGCCATCTCAAGACACAAAAAGACCACTCCTGCAACCATTCTGGGTATTATCATGCTGCATGTCCAAAAGCGGCAAGCAGGCCGAGACGACAACAGAAGCGTCGGCGATGTAGCGAGAGTAAGTTTCTTCACTGAATTTTTTTTCCGTCGAACTGGAAAAGCGATGTTGTTGTTGTTTTTACCATCTGCCTGTGCCCAAACGATAACTGAAAGAAAGACAGGCATGCTCTCTGTTTCAGCTGGTAGCCTGGAGGACGCTCAGAGAAACGAGTACACATAGCTGCTGTTGACTTTGCACTAAAAATTATAAGAGAATGATGGTGGACTTCACGCTTCTGGCGGTTGTGACGTTTCTGGCTCAGTTCTCCTCTGGAGCTGTGGTTTTGAACGCCGCCCAGCTAGCCCCAAAAACGACCTTCCCAAATACAGCAACGGTGGGCTCGCAGCTGCCTGCTGCGACGGAGTACTTGGTGAAGAGAGATGCTGCCCCAAGGAAGGCAGTCGCCAACAAGGAATGGCTCAAGGAGGAGTCGGAACGGTTGTATGGTACCGAGGAGGAGACCCAAAGACCATGGATTAGAACGATCTACGGGAGCGTCAAGGAGGTTGTAACCCCGTATGTTGTGGGAGGTGTTACGTTTGCCGCACAGCCACCTGCGACGGCGGATGGTTTGGAGCCATGGATTTCGATCAAGAACGATGGGTTGCCGAAGACGATCACTCCTAAAATGAAGAATAACGTCATTGAAAACAGCTTCCCTGCTGTGAGAACCTTTTTCCAGACAGCTACCACGGTTGTGCATCACCAGAATGAAATACAGGCACATAACTTGGCCGACGGTGAAACAGTGGAAGAGGTGATTATGATCGATGAGGACGACACTTACGCAAAGCTCAGTCCGATCCAGAGATGTACGCCAGATTACTATTACAAGAAAGGTATTGCTAATATGGATTCCTCCGAGCCGTTCTGCTCTCCAAGAGACCACCAGAAGATGAGAGCAGGCGCAACTTATTTCATCACGTGGTACTCTCGTTTCTTCAAGAAGGCAAAGAATGTCAGATTCCATTATGCTTTTGTGAACGAAAAATCGCACGACAAGGGCTTTGACAAAAGAGATTTGATGGATTCGGCCGTCAAGAAGGTCGAAGCTGAAATCGAGGAGCTTTCTGGTAACGTTGACTTTTCAGGTGATGTCCATGGTGCGTTCTTTTCTTCCGATTGGGTCCATAACGACAACGGCTGGTTTGCTGTGGAGGTGGACAAAAAGTGGCTCCGGGGAAAAGTCTACAAGAAGGTAGTCATTGCAATGCAACCAGACAATGTCGCCGATGAGGATTTTTCCATCTTGAACGCCCCACACATATTTGCTACTTTCCAGTTAAGAGAGAGCATAGGAAAAAACACTAAGGAGATGCGTAAAATACAAGACAAGGCAGGTACTGGCGATGACGTCTACTATGTCATTGCATCAATTCCAACTGTGGTGATGATTTCTGTTTTGTTCATGTACGGTTTTCTATACATAAACCGTAGGCATAGAGATTTGTCAAAGGTCAAGAAACCAAAGAGAAGCAGGTTTGGTAACCAAGGGAAGTATAACATTCCTGTTGCATTAACAGACATCCGCAAACCAAATAAACAGTTATGAAAATGAACAGATCATATGATAGAACGAAACATTTCAAAAAAAATTGAAAACTAATATAAAAGTTAAGTCACTGAAAAACAACTAATCCACTTAATAGATTTGAACTACACTGGTTGGAGACACATCATAATTTGTTTGCTTTATATATAGTTTTACAAATGAATAACAAAGCGATGGTGCTTTCTTTCTACCCTTCAATGGTTAACCATACGGTAAAAAATGTGGTAACTAATAGGCTGCACTCTGATTATACAATTGTTGCTAGATCCCCCGCAACAAGCTGGACTGACGGAGTGCTAAAACAAACATCTGATCTCAAAAAGGCAGCTTTAAAACAAAAAGATCTCATCCGGAGATTGAATTTATTTTATGGATTGTCAGATACGGATCTAACATTTAATTCGTAGTAGCTGTAGTAGTCGAAAGTGGCGCCTTGTAAAATGTAAAAATTCTGCCGAGGGCGCTTGAAAGTTCGACGCGCCGATTTCTTGATATCTTCCTGTTCAAGGGAAGAATCATTAAACAGTGTTAGTTTTTTAAACCTTTGAATGTTCATGCGTTTACCACAGGTTCATAAGAATTCCCTACTTATTAACTACCTTGAAGTGTCTTCCCATTCCTTGAAGAAGAGGAAGATGGATGCTGCAGCCCTACTTGACCAGTTCACGCACAATCTAGCTAACATTCCAGATGAAGCGCAGTATACTCTCAGTCAACTACAAGAGAAAGACGTAGAATATGAGAAGGTGCTTTCTCAGATACACACAGCAGATTCACAGCTGTTCAAATATATAAAACAGCATGGCAGTCTAGTGCGACATCCAAAAGAAGATGCTCTTACAGAAGAAATCACCAAAAGCCTTGAACAAGCACGTAAAATTCAAACAGAGAAAATTTTGTTGGCCAACACTGCTCTTTTGAACATTACCAAGCATGCAACGAAGTTCGACGCCGATATCAAACGACTGATAGATTCGGGAGCTATTGAACACTGGGATGTAATCGATGATGATATTGATATGGTGGACTTCATTCCTACTCACGCAGCGGCTTCGATAAGTGTTGGTAGTCCGAGCTCATTTGATACTGCAACTCCTCCTGTTTCGGGTAAACTACTGGATGAGCTTAATGGTATAACAAAGAAGCTGAATAATTCTTCGATTGAGACCAAAGTACAAAGGCCAATGAAGAAGTCATCCAGAGAGAAAACCCCGACCACGACTCCTTCTGCTGACGAGTCTACTGCATCCACTAAAGAGCTGACCCCCGGAAGGAGGCGTGACGTGGCAGCAGGTACAATAATTAAGGGACTGAACAGGAGAATGATGGGAAATAGGGTTGGACTGGGTAATATGAATGAAAACGGAGGAACGGGTGGTGATGACGACGAGCTATATTGCTTTTGCCAGCAAGTTTCCTACGGTGCAATGGTGGCATGCGATAATCCTAGCTGTAAATACGAGTGGTTTCATTACGACTGTGTAGGTTTGAAGGAACCGCCAGTGGGAGTATGGTATTGTCCAGAATGTCGTAAGGATGTGAAAAAAGATATGAAAAGGGAGAAGAAGAAAAAGCCATGAAGAATACTTCAAAAACATCAAATGAAAGATTACCGAATGCCTTTTGCACATCTAGTTGGCGTATAATACAAGTGTTTGTAATTAATGTGAAAACGTGTAAATGTGAAGAAACATAAACGAAGGTTTGTATCGGTAAGAGGGAAAAATGTAGCTTTATAAAGTCACGTGCTTAGAAAATATTTTTCGGAAGGTAACATGAAAAAAAAATTTGTACGTGAATTAATAAAAATTGTATTTTCTGAAAAAAGATAAACTAATAAACAGCCTGGAGATAAGGTATAATAGGAGAAGTTCATATATATAAGTATAGAAGCATCAACTTAATAGCTGGTGGAAGACATGTCAGCGTTAAATCTTCAAAATTTGATCGATGATCCAACCTCATTATTCACACACAAGGCCTCCGATGAACAAACATTTGATTATGAAAATTTGTTACTAAGTCTGAAGGAAATAGTTGATCCTGTGATCAAATCCAGCGGTGACTGCGTCTTGGATGAAATCTATATAGATGGACTAGATGCCACACAAGTTTGGGGACAAGCAAAGCTAGTTTTTGATGGTGTTGAAAGGGGATTGTGGAGCGATCTTCAGAATCTCAAAGCTGAAGGTGATTACAAAGAAGATAGTGACGAGGAAAATGACGAAGAAGATTCTGAAGAAGACTCTGAAGAAGTGCCGTTTGGAGAGATGAATGGAAATGTTATGGCAGAAGAAGAAGACTCTGAAGAAGAGGAAGAAGCTGGAGATAATGATGGAAGTGAAACAGACCAAGAAGAAGCAGAAGCGTTGGCGGCAAGGGGAGAAGCCTTGGAAGAGGAGGACGAGGAAGAAGAATCCAACGACGAAGAAGTCGAAGAAGACAATAAAAACCACAAGTCGGAGGATTTTGGACTTAATGATGAGTTTTTCAATCTCGATGATTACAAACGTCAAGTTCTTGCACTTGAAGACGCTGATGATTTCAACGATGATGCCGACGGAGAAGACGTTGATTTGTTTGCAGATCTTAGCGATGATAACGATGACGATGAGATGTACACTTACAACGACTTCTTCGACCCACAGAGTGCTGGATCAAAGGGACACCCAACACAGAGCAAAGACCAGAAGAAAAAAGGTAAAAGCAAGGGCAAGGGCAATGGCAAGGGCAAAAAAGGAGAGCTAAAGGAGGAAGATTATGATGCTGCATATGATCTGGCTCAAGCAGATCTCTATGGCGATGAAGGCGAGGAAGACGCAGAAGAGGAGAGTGACGGGGAGGAAGAGGATTCTGGAAGGGTTAAAGCAAAAACAAAAGCAAGAGGAAGTGGCCATGGCCAGCAGGACGAGTCCAAGCTTTCCACCTTTGAGAAACAGCAGCGAGAGATCCAAAAGCAGATTGCCGAGCTCGAGGCTGAGTCTATCGCTGAGAAGAAGTGGACAATGAAAGGTGAGGTGAGCGGGAGACAGAGAGACTCGGACACGCTACTGGAGGAGGAGCTTGAGTTCGACCGGACGGCGAAACCTGTTCCTGTGATCACTCAAGACGTGACGGAGAGTATCGAGGAGATCATCAAGAGAAGGATTGTGAGCCAGGAGTTCGACGAGGTGCCAAAGAGGATAATATCTGAGTTGAACAACTTTAAACCCTCGAAGCGGATGGATGTGAGCGAGGAGAAGTCGTCCAAGTCGCTTGCCGAGCTCTACGAGGACGAGTATACACACAAGACCGGGGACGAGGACGCAAACGAGGCGTTGAAGAGCGCCCACGACGAGATCAGCGAGATGTTCAAGGACGTGACGTACCAGCTCGACTCGTTGTACTCGTCGCACTTTGTTCCTAGACCGAAGGAGAAGCTGCTTGACGTGCGGGTGCAGACATCGACCATCGCGATGGAGGACGCCCAGCCGCTGACGATGGCCACGGGAGCCACCCTAGCTCCGCAGGAGGTGTACAAGACCGCCACGAAGGTGGGCAAGGACGAGGTGGTCCTTCGGTCCGGGGTGGTAATGGCCAAGGCGGAGCTCGAGGGCGACGACAGACAGCGTTTGCACCGGGCGAAGAAGCGGAAGCAGCACATGCAGAGCAAGGACGAATCGCAGAAGAAGAAGAAGGTCGAGACCCCGCAGCTCTAGTCGGATCACCGCCATAGTGTATATAGCAGTAGCAGTAGCAGCAATATAACAGTGCCAGTACGGTAGAGACGCTTCGGGCCGGAGCATCGATGGCCCAGAAAAGGGCACACGGGGGAACGGGAGCAGCGGCTGCAGATGACTCAAGCCCCTTTACCCCAGACAGCGGAGCCAGCCGACGTTGCAGGGGGATTTTCCTCGGGCTGCAAGAGGGGGTGCTGCTGTCCGATATCTACGGAGAGCCGAATAGCGTACCCCACCTCCCCTACCTCCACCCCCACTTTCACCCCGCCCCACCCTAGCCGGGTCGCCGACGCCGGTGTCGGCGGCGTCGGCGCTGCCGCGTTGTTCCCCACAGACGACCGTTGCGCAGGGCTCGACCTGCGGCGGGCTAGCGTTTGTTGGGTTGCACCCCGGGGGTTGGGGGCGGCGAGCAGCCGGACGTGCCCCGCCCGTGGCCCCAACGGCGTCGCCTCGGGGGCTGTTCCGAGGACGTCATTTGCCTTTGTAATTGCCTTTGTAATTGCCTCTGTGATTGCCTCTGTGATTGCCTTGCCGTCTTGCCAGAGCCTTAGTAATTGTCCCTACGATTGCCACCAGGTCGTCCCCGTTGGCCCTCCCCCGGCAAAAGACGGGTGCCAGCCAGCCCTGCCTTTCCCCGCCCCACCCCTGGTTAAGTCCGAACACCCACGCCCAGCCAGCCCGGCGACCGCCCTGCGGGCGTAGACGCGGACGTAGCGCCCGCCCGGACACGGACACGGGCACGGGGCCCCGCTCGGAGCACACCGACCCTTTGCGCCCGGCACCCTCGCCCGGCCGCCGCGCCGCCATCCTGGCCGCGCCGCCATCCTGGCCGCCTCACTGGAACCCCACACCGGCCGGCTGCTGCACACCCCATTGCGCCAGCACTGGCTGAACCGGCCCAATGGAGAGGGCCGGGGCTGTGGTCCGTAGTCTGGACTGGCTGTCGTGGCCCTTGCTGAGTAAGAGGAGGGTCAGACACGCAAATTTCACCTCGGGCTTCGGAACTTGCCTCCCAGCTGGTCCTCTGGGGCCAGCATTGTTGGTGTACATGCATTATTCAGCTTCGATCAAATTTCAGCGGCGGACGGCTTTTGTGCAACATATATAAAAGCGTTATCGTCTGCCACCCCGGAGGAGAGCTGCCTTTCCTGGGTCGCCTCCCTGCCTCTGTCCTTTCCCTATCCTCCCTTGTAATTTTTCTTCTTCTTATTCCTTCTGCTTTCTCCCTTCCTTCTCCTTCCTTCTTTTTTCTCTATTAGTAGATGCTCTTTAACAAAGTCTTCAACCGTATCACGAGTCTGAAGAACGCGCACCAAAACTACACATATCTGTCCAAAATGAGTTTCGCCACCCTTACTTTCCCAGTTATCAACGAAAAATACGAACAGCCAACCGGTCTTTTCATCGGCAACGAGTTCGTCAAGGCCAAGTCCGGCAAGACCTTTGAAGTCACGTCCCCGATCGACGAATCCGTGCTCTGCGAGCTCCAGCAGGCTGAGTCCGAAGATGTTGAGGTGGCTGTTCAAACCGCATACAAGGCATTCAAGTCCTGGAGATTCACCCCTCCAAACGAGAGAGGCAAGCTCTTGAACAAGTTGGCTGAGTTGATCGACGAGGAAAAAGAAACCTTGGCCAGAATTGACTCGTTGGACAACGGTAAGGCTCTACACTGTTCCAGATTCGACGTGAACATTGTTGCTGAGTACATCAGATACTGTGCAGGCTTCTGCGACAAGCTCGACGGTAGAACCATCATCACCGACACCGAACATTTCACTTACACGAAGAGAGAGCCTCTTGGGGTCTGCGGTGCCATCACCCCATGGAATTTTCCTCTGTTGATGTTTGCCTGGAAAATTGGTCCAGCTTTGGCCACCGGTAACACCGTCGTTTTGAAGCCAGCCAGTGCCACCCCATTGTCCAACCTATATGCCTGTACTTTGATCAAGAAGGCCGGCTTCCCACCAGGTGTCGTCAACGTCATCCCAGGTTCCGGCAGAGGTTGTGGTAACGCCATTTTGCAACACCCATTGATCAAGAAGGTTGCCTTCACTGGTTCCACCGAGGTCGGTAAAACCGTCATGAAGGAATGTGCCAACACCATCAAGAAGGTCACTTTGGAATTGGGTGGTAAGTCTCCAAACATTGTCTTCCAAGACTGTAACGTCGAACAGACCATCCAGAACTTGATCACCGGTATTTTCTTCAACGGTGGTGAAGTCTGTTGTGCAGGTTCCAGAATCTACATTGAAGCAAGAGACGAAAAGTGGTACAATGACTTCCTGGCCAAGTTCAAGACTGCAATCGAGAAGCTGAAGATTGGTAACCCATTCGAAGAAGGCGTCTTCCAAGGTGCCCAAACTACCCCAGACCAATTCCAAACCGTGTTGGATTACATCAAGGTGGGTAAGGACTCTAAGCTTAAGCTGTTGACTGGTGGTAACAGAATCGGTACCAAAGGTTACTTTGTTGAACCAACCATTTTCTACGACGTTGCTCAGGACTCCAAGTTGACTGAAGAAGAGATCTTTGGTCCTGTCGGTGTCGTTGTGCCTTTCAAGACTGTCGACGACTTGATTGAAAAGGCCAACGACTCCTTGTTCGGTTTGGCTGCAGGTATCCACACTGAAGACTTCAACAAGGCAATCTACGTCAGTGACAGAGTCGAGGCTGGTTCCGTCTGGGTCAACACCTATAACGACTTCCATCCAAGTGCTCCATTCGGTGGCTACAAGGAGTCTGGTATTGGTAGAGAAATGGGTCTCGAAGCGTTTGACAACTACACTCAAACCAAGTTGGTCAGAGCTAAGGTCAACAAGCCAACTTTCTAATCAGGGATTAGTGGCTTTTGACAGCGTCTTTAAAAAACAAAAAAAGAAACAACATCAACAACACGTTATATATTATCATCTAGTATGCCTATATAAACTCTCTTGTTTTTTTACGATTTAATATGATATTCCGGCTTTTCAGTATCAATACTAAACTAAACGACTAGAATGGTCGCACGTGAGCCCAATTAAATCGATCCCAGCAGAGTAAAGTGGGGCTCTCGATAAGACTGAGCGTAAATTTATATAGACAGTGAGAACTCCGATGATCTGAAAAAAAGTAAAAATGTCCGGCACTTTTAGTCCCCTTTTTTATCTGCTTGCTCCCCATTTGGAGTGCCAGCTCTAATTCATGAGTAAACAGTATTGGTAATCGATTTAAATTACATAAATACAACAGGCAAGATCAATCGATTGTCAGGACACCAACATGCATTTTGGAAATATTATCCCCGCATCGATCCTGATTAACCAATATACGGAGCACTTTGTGTCCCCGATCCACGCGGACCAAAACAACCTCTTGAAGCATTTGGGTGGAATGGGTCCTTACGTGAAGGGAACTGGGTTCGGACTATGTCCGGAACTTGAATGGAATGCCAAACCAGAAAAAGTATTTATTTTTGCTCGACACGGTGAACGTTACCCCACAGAACCCGTGGCAAAACGATTGAAGGCAGTTTTCGATAAGCTCAAAAATGCCGACGTTAAGAAACAAGAGGGCCCTTTGAGCTTCATCAAGGACTGGGAATTTTTCATCCCCGGACCTGACTGGTGTGGTATGGAAACCCTTTACGGCGATTTCAATGGATTCCAAACTATGTTTGATTTTGGAAAAAGCATACAACTCAAGTACGGTTATTTAT
Organism: Pichia membranifaciens NRRL Y-2026; assembly: GCF_001661235.1. Taxonomy (NCBI): domain Eukaryota; kingdom Fungi; phylum Ascomycota; class Pichiomycetes; order Pichiales; family Pichiaceae; genus Pichia; species Pichia membranifaciens. The sequence continues at coordinate 1,848,332 of NW_017566982.1, read as the reverse complement.
ATAAAGATTGTGACGAAAAACTACCCATATTCACTGCCGGAAAGAGAAGATGCGTTGACTCCGCAGAAGAGTTTGGCAAGGGGTTTTTTAACGACAATGATGAGAAATACAATGCTCAAGCAAAAGTGATTGTTTTGGACGAAACAAAACGTATGGGTGCAGACACGTTGACCACGTCTGTCAGCTGCAAAAAGTATATAAGACATGGCGAGTACTACAAACATCCATTTATTGGGAAATACATGATATCTGAGGCAAAAAGGTTGAATACTTTGAGTCCGGGTTTTAACATAACGGCAAAAGATGTCTATGCATTGGCCGTCTTTTGTGCCTACGAGTTGGATGCTGTAGGAGAAAGTAGAGTATGCGATGCTCTTTCACTCAACACTTTCGTCGAGTTGGAATATTTCAGAGATTCCGAAATGTGGTACGAGAAGGCCGCACACCCTTATTCTTTTGCCTTGGGTTCTGTTTACGTCGATGCTATGATTAAACTTTTTGAAGAGCAAGAAACAAAGGAGAACTTATTTTTCAGTTTTACGCACGATACCGAACTGCTACATTTTATGAATGCGTTGGGAATTTTTGAGTACCAGAAGGAAGATTTGAGCACAAGAAACATTGACTTCCTAAGATTTTTTAAGACTTCTGAGCTAGTACCGATGGGTGCAAGGATTGTCATTGAAAGATACACTATAAATAAAGAACACTACATTAGGGTTCTAATCAACGATGCAGTAATCCCCATCCCCGAATGTCAAAACGGTCCTTTCTTTACATGCAAGCTAACCAAATTGAATCACATTGTTTCGGAGAAAATGAAAGGGAACAACTTTGTAGATAAATGCAGGATCACCGAAGAAAGACCCCAGGAGTTAACTTTCTACTGGGATTGGAGAGAAAGATGTTGAGCGATCTATTTTTGGAATTTTCGGATGTAGGTCCTACGTCCCTCTTAGATAATTATATACAAACATATCGTCTGCTTTGAATGTATTTTGCTCTACAGTGGCTTTCTCTTCTGTAAATGGGGGCTTTCGAGGTGTACATGGCGTACAGCATGCTGTGTTCCAGGGTGTGCCCCAAGATACTCCCAAGCCATACTGTGTAGGATCGGAAAGGGGTTAACTATAATAAAATTCTGTTCGCTCTGAGCGGTAATTCTGTAGAGGAACGAAATAACGTGTGCTGGAGAGCACCAGGGGCGTGTTGTTCGCAGCATTAATTGCGTGCAGAATAGGCACCACTAGGGGTGCATGGGAAGGTGTCAAGTTGCGATAACACAGAGGCAACGCTGCTCAGCACAGAAACAGTTTCACATAGTCTTGCCAAGGGTCACAATTACCGCCGCTGCAGACAACCACTGTCCTTGAGGAACAATCTTTTTCCCCTACCCCACACTACATTTCGACGTCTCGACAAGACAATCGTTCCAATAGGTAAACACACCTTTCACGTCTGCCCAGTGGGAGATACTCTCCAACTACCTTATTTATCAAAACAAAACCTTTGCATGAATTAACATTCACCATACCATAAGAAATTAGAAAACTAGAAGTTTCCGTACACACGTCGTTCAAGACCACTATCATTCGTCTCTGTGCTGGTGTCCTGTCAGTCACTATTGCATAAGGTTAGCACTAACCAAGAATCAGTTCTGCATTTGAACATTCAGAGATAAGATTTATCTACACACCCGAATCCTCTTAGACGAGCAAAAATCGACACATAATGAGTAATTCTCATTCTAAAATTTGCAAAAGTTGTCATGATCCAATTATAGATGGCCAAGCCTACAAATTAGGCACTGACCAGTGGCATGTTTCATGTTTTAAATGTTCCAAATGTTCCAAAGCCCTTGGCGTCAACTCCAATTTTTTGGTTCTGGGAACAGGTGCATTAGTTTGTTCAAGCTGTTCGTACACGTGTAAATCGTGCCAAAAAAAGATTTACGATTTGGCCATCTTAACCGGGGATCTGGCGTATTGTGCCGACTGCTTCAAATGTAAATCATGTAACAAGCCAATTGATGATCTCAAATATGCAAGAACATCAAAAGGTTTGTTTTGTATGCCCTGTCACAACATGCTAATGGAAAAGAAGAAGAAATACGAAAAAATGAAGAAGTTGAAAAAAGCCAGAGAGGAAACATTAGCCAATAAAAAGGAAAAAAGCAAATTGAATGACATACCCAAGCTAGAGAATAGCGGCAAGGATGATATCACGCTAGAAGTTTCTATGAAAGATGCTGATTCCAAGAACATGAGGTCGATTACTTTTGATCCAACAAAGTCAGAAAAAAAGGAGGTAAAAACGCTCAATCCACAACAAATAAAGGCATCTACTACTCAATCTGATGGTAACTTCTCGAAAAACGATGATAAGCTAAGTCTATTATCCAAACCTCCTACATATCAGACGGAAGCTAATTCATCCATATCAACTTTTGATGTTGATGACTATGCGGAAAGTAATAACGATGCGAAGGACGAACTAGAATCATCCATATACAGCAAAACAAATGACGCAAACTCTTCTAGAGACAGTGATATCAAAAACTCGTTGGCAGGAAGCCTAGAAAAGATTGATTCAAGTCCAATTGAAAAATTGAATGTTGTCCTGGATTATCACATCGCATCACCTAACACAGAAAAGCTTCAGTCGACTGCCGTTTTCAAGGATGTAACAGAACCTGTTAATATACCCACTTTGAATCCAAACTCCCAAAATGACGATGGTTTTTCTTACTTGTACCAAGAACATCAAGAGTCGGACATTTCTATTCCAATGAGGTCTCCGAAAAGATCAGCACTCTCCCCCGTTAGAAACACTACACAATTCAGAACCCCAGAACTTGATACCCCACAAAAGAAAAAGTCTACCCCGAAAGAAATTTCTTCTCCTTCTAGCATGAATAGACATGGTTTTGTAATTGAAAGCGATGATCTTGAGCCCGAGCCTGAGAGTTTCATCAATTTGGAAGAGACTGAAGAAGAAAGTCTGATGAGCACCACAGAAAGTATTAGTACTGCAAATCAGGTAGAAGCTGATCTTACAGATTCAAAACTTATGAGTCCTATGAAGTACAAGGTCAAGTCTCAGGATCTACTGCAGGAGTCTACCGGATTGAACATCAGGGGCCTGGAATCAAAGAATGTTTCTGAAATAATCAGTGCCAAACCCAAAAAGGCAGTTGCTAATCATTCACCTCACGAAAGACTGATAAATACACCAGAGCAGCAGTCTCAATCAAGCTTTGAATCAATTGAAAGAAACACCCCTACTTCTCGAAAAAAACAGATTGGTGGTTTGGGACGTTCACTGACTAAAGTTTTTGGACGAGGAAGAAAGTACTCAAGTGATGGTAGAGAACTACCTCCGCAAACTCCAGGGACACCAGATACTTTGACGAGTTCTCGAACATCTCCAAGGCTTAACAATACCACCCCTAAAGCACACACGAGAACTCAATCGGACCATTCATACGTTGCGTTCACCACGCCGCCAGTTCCTTTGACTAAGGCCAATCATACGAGATCAATATCAGAAAGTACAACCTTTGATACTGTTGATCAAGTATCAGGTGTTGATAAGGAACTGCGTCTTCTGAAGTCGGAAATAAACTCTTTAACATTATCAAAAGCCACCATAATAAGAGACATTCAGAACCTGGCAAGCCAGATGAAGTCGTTGGAATTAGATATAGCAGACAGGCAGAAAACTTTGAGGGATCTGGATGTTTCTATTCAGAATAGAAGAAAATTGTCTTCTGCCACAACAGAAGAATTGTCCTCGAACATTTCTTCTAGCTCAGGCAAAAACTCATCAAGAGAAGAGCTTTCAGGTTATAAATTACCATCGCAAGAAAACCTCTTACAGCCAGACAATCATCCTCTATCATTGCAACCTCTCCAACCAGGAACAGGATCACCAGCATCAACTCCTGGGTACAATCCGTACCATCAATCTACTGCTCCTACACCACAATCTAAAGATAAACGTTCTGGATTTATGAGGAGAATCTTTGGTGCACATTCAGCATTAAGTAGTGCAGGAACGGGAAGCCAAAGCACTGGGATTTCTGCACCTAGTAGTTCAGCGAGCAGTAAAGTTATGGGTGCTCCCAATATAAGCCAGCCAATGAATGTCAGGCATAACGAGAACAGCATGGATGGAATAGGTTTGAATGATTTGGCCAAGAAGAATGATAATGGGTCTCAAGCTTCGGGAATGAAACCATCCAGGTCTACAAATTTTATGCAATGGCGAACCAATGGCAGCAATGGAAGCAATAATGGTACCAACAACCCTAATGCTAATGGAGTGGTATACGCCAACGGCGGCAATAGCAGTAGTGAATATAGCGGTACGACTATTCCACCGAATAAAATCAATTTCAAATCTCTGTACAGCATGACATTGCAGGAATTGGCTGACCACGAGGGGGGAAGTGGTGTTCCGTTTGTGGTAAAGACATGCATATCTGAAGTTGAACAAAGGGGATCAAAAGTTGAAGGTATATATCGGATCAGTGCGTCGACATCGACTGTAGAAAAGATCGAACAATTTTTTGAAACAATGGACGTTAATAACAATGATGAGATAATTAGAATGCACACATTGATTGATGGTGATATTCATGCACTAGCTGGATTACTCAAAAGATATTTGAAGAAAATACCCGATCCGATTATACCGCAAGATCTTTACAATGCATACGTGAATGTGTCTAGAATTGAGAAGGAAGAAACCCGAGTCGGTAAACTTTCTGATATTATATCTGGTCTGCCAGCGGCAAACAGGATTACCCTTTTGGCATTAACAAAGCATCTTGCATTGATAGCGGAAAATGAGAAATGGACCAAGATGAACAGTGCCTCATTGGCCACGGTATTTGCGCCAACATTAATCAGGCACAACTCGCTACATCCACAGCAAGAAATTCAAGATAACAGGGCTAAAACTTCAGTAACTGAATTATTATTCAAGCATTACGATAAGATATTCGTTTCTTGATGCTCGTTATGTAGGTTATATTCTTATTGTGTTTTTAAGTAAAGTAATTTAACTTTAGATCGATTTATTTTGAGTTTATTCGTTAAAAATTTGCTAGTTCATTTGCGTGTTTATACAAGTATACGTTTCGTGGTTTATAAAGAGAGATAATATTTTCAGAAGGGGTTGGATCTACTTGACGTTTTTGATAGAAGGATCGCTATACATCTCGTATCGTCTGTGGCCGACACGAATTAAGTGCTCTATCGTTCCAAAATCACGACGTGGCACGTTTCTATATTTTCCGAACTCTTCGTGGATGTAGTTTACCCAATTCCTTCTGTTTTCCTGTATATAGACGAAGGTTGCCTTTATGTTAGTATAACTGATCTGAAACGTTTAAAGAAAAAAGTGACTCACGTACTTTTGGCTTCTGGTGCAACGACCTGAGACAATTCCTGTATAAGTCTAAAACCTCCCTTTGCAGGCCAGAAAACTTCTTCACCATAATTGAGGATAATGTGGGTAGTTTATGGAGATGATGCGGTGTACCTGAGGTTATGGTGAGGGTTTAAAGGAGACCCGGAAGGGAGAGATATTAGTAAGTCGTCATCCGCAATAACATTTTCGGCAGTGGAAAAAGATATCCGAAAGTGGTGAGAAATAATATTATGCATGTAGCAGATACCCAAGGGGCCCGAAGGAGTTCCAAGGGAAACACAATAGTCTTCTAGAGATGAGACTACGTAGAGTTGGGTGTAAATGGACAGACAAGATATTTTATTAAGCTATTAATATAAAGAGAAATTTATATAACAACAAGCCGCTTAGTAGAAAGTAGTTGGTCTCTTTGGAGCGTATAACTTCTTGGACTTGACGACTCTGTGTGGAAGTGGGAACTTCAAGTCCTTGCTTAAGAATTGCTTAATGTATTGTCTCTTGACATCAGCGTTCTTCTCGATTTCGACAATCTTTAAGATGTGGATTGATCTAAATCTAGCTCTGTGTCTAGCAGCCAAGTCAGCGTACATGGTTTCGATGGCACCAACTCTGGTGACGTCTCTGTACTCCTTGTACATGTTGTGGGTACCAGATCTGGATTCGTATCTGATCCAAACAGCAAAGTTCTTGACAGTGGTTGGCTTGTTTTCGGAGATGACGTTCAAGGAAACAATTTCACCAGAAGCCTTCTTGACCTTGTGTAATTTTTGCAAGAAGTACCAGTATCTAGACTTTGCAACAACATCGTTTGGAGCAAAGATTCTCATACGGTACAACTTTGGCTCTGGAACGGACTCAGTAGGAAGTCTTCTACCGATAACTTGGTATTCTCTTAAACGGTTAGCCACTGTAGGAGAGAAGGGTAGGGGAGAAAAGGAATGAGATAGGGTTAGTATTACAGTTCATGGGGTGAAGCGCTGGACGCAGTCAGTGGGTGTGGTTGGAAATTGCAGTGACTCGCTTGGTTCTTGCCTATGTAAATTTTGCTTCTCTCGTCGGTTAAACGATGGATTCTGGTCCTTTCTGCTCTTTCGTGCTGCGAATGACTTAAGTGATACATTTCCGACCCAGCTAGAAACGCTTCCTTGCCTGAGACAAGTCTCTGAACTTCGCCACAGGGTCGATATTTCTCTTTTTCATCAAGTAGTGTCGTTCTGGCTTTGTGTGTTCAGCAGATCAACAAGTATCCATTGTATGCGTAATTCTATTTCGTTCACTCTGTAAAGCTATAGTTTCCTCTTGGCTTTTTCGCTTCCACGGTTTCCAACACAACTGCACTTTCCATATTTTTGCACCGGGTGGACGTCTGCACCACTGTGGTTCTGATTCTCACGTACTTTTGAATTACTCTGGTGTTGTCTTTCTGGAGAGAGGCTAAGAAAACGGCCAGAACAGTCAGCAGAGGGTCTGACAAATAACGTCTTGAATGTGAAATAATACTCTCTGAAAACTTTTCCTCAGTGAACGCACGCTCTGTGCTGCTCCATGGGTGATACTATGAGAGAGAGCCCTCCCTCCCTCAGAGCGTGAGCCCGGCCGGCGCTCCACAGTAAGGCCTCGAGGCGGGCCAGCACAGCACAGCCGGAGCTGCACAGCGAGACAGCGGTTGGCGGCGAGACTGCTGGCGCGTGACTGTGTGAATTATGGAGGGTAAATAATAAAAGTGCGGTGCGCGGGTGTGCTAAAGTAAAAGGTATATCACGTGAAAAAGAGGGCTATTACGTGACAAGCCCTTATGTGGCGCAGCCTGGGTAGCAAACCCATTGTCACGTGTGTGGCGGTGACAGGATTAAATGTTTTTCCTTTTTTTTTAATTTTTTATTCTTTCTCATTTTGGGAGGTGGCTCGTATTTTTGTCGTTCCGTCCGTGATGTGTCGTACCGCGTCGTTTACAAATGGCATGATGTGTCGTTCCGCTTAAAATGGGTCCGGTAGTGGGCACTTATCAGGCCGTATATGGAGCTGAAGGCCGGAAGTTTATAAACGTCACGTCTGCTGCTCCCAGACACGCTGATGCAGGGAAGGATGCTCCACTCTGGACTCTGTTTCCCCTAGAGCTCAGAACTTTAGCTCCGCATCAGGCACACGGGGAAGAAAAGGAAAACCTCCGGTAAGTAACGTCATGACCGAAATTTTCAATTCCACGGTTCTGGAAACCATCGAGTCGCCATCTCTCCTCACAGTGGTGGAAAATGTATTCCATACACAGCACCAGCTAAACGTGGTCGAAAAGCTATGGGCATCGTGGTACGCGTACATGCAAAACGACACGCTCGCAACAGGCCTGCTCTTCTTTCTCGCCCACGAGCTCTTTTACTTCGGGAGATGTCTTCCATGGTACGTAATTGACAAAATCCCCTACTTCAGACGGTGGAAGATTCAACCAACATACATACCCTCCGACAAGGAGCAGTGGGAGTGCATGAAGTCGGTGTTGAAGTCCCACTTCCTAGTGGAAGTGTTCCCAATCTGGACCTTCCACCCGTTGTGCAAGTCTCTAGGCATCAGTGTCAGTGTTCCCTTCCCACCATTCACCACCATGCTGAAAGAGTGGGCTCTGTTTTTCGTCCTAGAAGACATGTGGCATTATTGGGCCCACAGACTGTTCCACTATGGCCCGTTCTATAGATACGTCCACAAGCAGCACCACAAATACGCCGCTCCTTTCGGCTTGACTGCTGAATATGCACACCCGGCCGAGGTTATTAGCCTAGGCGCTGGTACAGTGTGCTTCCCCATCTTGTACGCCTACATCTACCGTGACTTGCACTTGTTCACCTTGACCTGTTGGATCATTCTCAGACTCATGCAGGCCGTGGACTCACACTCGGGGTACGACTTTCCATGGTCTTTGCACAACTTTGTTCCGTTCTGGGCTGGTGCCGAGCACCATGATCTTCACCACCACTATTTCATTGGTAACTACGCATCTTCCTTTAGGTTCTGGGATTATGTCCTCGACACTGAAGCCGGTCCAGAAGCCAAGGCAGAAAGAGAAGCAAGAAGAAAGGCTAAGGCCGAAACCGCTGCAAAAAAGCATCTCTAATCAATATTTCAGCGTACGCACGAGTCACCTATTCTCAAACCCACACATGGACCGACTCTGTATCATATATAAATAATTACATCGATCTTTCCATAAATGCCTAATCATAGATATAACGAATTATTTCATGTACTGGATTACGTAAGTACAATATTTTTCCTTCTCACTTCCGATCATGATTCTCAGCCCTCAGCTGTTGATGATACGCATCCTCATTATCAAGTTACTCTTCTATCCGAGCCCCAAAATTACTTTTAATCGGGTAATTTCGTATCTCTCTAACCCAGTGGTATACCCGGGCCCAACATTTTTTCCATAAGGTCTACTGCGATTGAATTTGTGTGAGGTCCAGTGGAACGAGTCCATTAATCACATCCCAAAATCTACCATAGAACGTCCCCTTTTTCTTCTCCCCAAACATGAATTCGCAGACCAGATTCTTCTTTTTCATGCTCATATTCCTTTGGGTGATGTCTTCCTCACCCAATATAGAGGAAAGATACCCATCGTACATTGACCGCCCGCACATCTTACAACAATTCAAATCCGAAGTAAATATCTCTCGAAACGCCCTCCTCTCAAATTACAACGCCGGATATGGGAATTTGACAGGATTTCATTTATCCTACAAAGATGCTCTCGATGGCCGAAATGCCTCTGATTGGCCTTTTCCTGGAAAAAGTGGACTTTTTGTAGAGGAAGAGAAATACAGTATTTTACCTAACAGTGTTAGTCGACGAGCAGCAAATGTGTGGAACCAGGAAGGTAAGTGTGTTGATTTGCCATCTAGCCGTGATGATGACAACAAGGAGAGAGTTGGAACTAAACTCAACACTGGAGATTTTCCATTGAATATATCTGGTCTAGTGCGTGGTCGATTCAACCGAATCGATAACACAAATGAACTATTGACCCCTATACATATGCCATTACCTAATTATTTGTCCAAATTGTATGAATATAGGACTGACGAACGAAGAAGCAAAGAAGAGGAAAAAAGAAACTTAAATAACGATGGCGATGACGACAACTACTCTACTCCAATTGATGTTGATCTACAAAACAATGAATATATGAAAAAAATAGGAAATTTTACTGAACCGGAAGGCCTAATAAAGCTATCATTTTATAATTCATATCCGGAAAGCAGCACAGATGACCTTGATTTTGAAGACACAACAACCGTAAGGGTATCTGTAAGGCTGAATGATTTAACGGAAAAAGACGAACACATTTTAGCTTTATCAGGAGTCTACCATCAAGATACAGGTAATATGGTAGTCACCACGAGATCTGCCAAATTTGATGGAATACACGCTTTGCCAGAACTGAATCTTGCTCCAGGCTCTCACTTTAATAAATCAAGATGGGCCTTATACGAAGAGTTCAATCGGACGAAAATTGATGATCTGAAATTCCAGCAAGTTGAACGTCTTGTAGATGCGTCAGATGAGTGCGAATATATTGGGTATTTCCATATTGAATCCACAAATTTAACTAAAGAAGAGCTCAAAGAAGTTGATTATGAGTTACTCAATCCAATCGGTCGGCCCCACAGACCGGTACCAGATTTGAAACTTTCTTCAGGAATTCTATACTCTCCTAACTGCGCAATTTTATTGAATTTGGAAACAGCCCGAGGTTTGAGAGATGAAATTTCAGACAACAGTTTGAGAAACACAATACTGGTTGCCGCAGTGGTAGTGCTTTTTCAGATTTGGATACTAATACGGCAAATGGCTCAAACCAATACACCATCAACTTTATCCAAGCTATCGTTTTGGACAATTTCAATAATTAACATGGCCGATGGATCAATCTCTGTTATTTCTTTACTTTGCTCAATGATTTACACTGAGCTGTATATTCAATTTGCAGTTTGTTCATTCCTGGCTTTCACATGCTCTGCTATATATGAGATGAAGTATGGGATTCAAATATACTGTACTCAACTAAATGAGCGGCCTCTTGATTGGAGGACAATGTTACAAGGAACTCCAGTTGATGAAAGGTCTGAAAGAAGAGATCGTGATATAAATAATACCGGAGATAATACCAATAATCCTAATGCTGCCGCTAACGACGACAATGGTGCTAATACCACAAACTTTGTGACTCCAACAAATCCTGCTGGTACGACGGATGAACAGGCGGTTGGTGCGGAACTTTATACAAGACATTTCTTTACTATGCTTGTTTTCTTGTTTGTGCTGATGAATGTTGTTACATGGCCTAAAACGCCGAGGCGTGTTTTTGAATACATTTTCATTACACTTTTCAACTCATTTTGGTTTCCTCAAATTTACAGAAACGTGCTACGTGGATCAAGAACTAGTTTCAGTTGGGAGTTTATTCTATCTACGTCTGTGTTAAGACTGATTCCAGTAATATACATTGACCTCTTTCCGAATTCTTTTCATCACCATAGAGATATTGGTTATGTTATATTTTTGTTTTTCTGGATGTCTTTCCAACTAACCATTCTTTTACTGCAAGAGTTATTAGGCCCACGGTTTTTCCTCAGCGATAAGTATTTGCCAGCCACGTATGATTATCATCCTATCATTACAAAGGGTGATATTGAGTCTGGATTCAATCTCGATGCTGAGGAGCTCGTCAGTGATGGATCCTCCTCAACAGATGAAGATTCAAGAAAGTTAAAGTATGTGACCGATTGTGCTATCTGTATGCAGAAGGTAGAGATTCCAGTTTTGGATAATGGTACTGCAGAATCGACTCACTCTCATAATGAGAGCCAAGGTGAACATAGTAGCTTGCTGAACACTTCATTAATTCCAGGGTCATCAGGGATAGGGTTCGGGAAGGGTACCGTAAATTTGATTGCTCGCCGAAGGTACATGGTAACACCATGTAAGCATGTATTCCACACTGAATGTTTGGAAAACTGGATGATGTACAAGTTACAATGTCCCGTTTGCCGGAACAGTCTACCTCCATTTTGACGTTTGATTCACACACCCGTACCTCCTTCCTTATGACATGATTTAAAAATACCACCGCTTGATATCTTTATCTATTTAATGACTGAAACAAATGCAAATGATTACCTTTCTTGTATAAAATATGTCTTAAAACTTAAAAGTGACTCAGAGAGGTTTCTTGAATCCGGTTAAATGCGTTTAATTCCGACTCGCTTGAACCGCAACGATTTTTCAAAGCGACAATACATAATCTTCACGTAATCTAACTAAGAAAAGTTGTACTTTGGATGTAGTAGTATCCTTAAGCTATGCGTTGCAGTTTGCAGGATGCAACGATTTCTGAGAAAAGAAAAAGACAAACAGAATAAAAATTAATATGGTACACCCAGTAAAATTCAAAGCATGCCTTTTTGACATGGATGGATTGCTGCTTGACAGCGAAACTATTTATACTATTTCATTTTCCGATATCCTTATCAACAAGTTCAGTAGAAAGGAAGGACTCACGTGGGATGTGAAAGTGCAGCTGCAAGGACTGCCAGGAGTGAAGGCATGCCAAGTGGTCATTGATTCGTACGGCTTGAACACGGAAACGACGGCAGAGGAATTGTACAAACTGACAAGCGCAAGACAAGAAGAGTTGTGGCCCACTGTGGGAGTTTTGCCAGGAGTTCAGGAGTTGATTGAATATTTGAAAAAAAAGGACATTCCCATTTGTGTTTGCACCTCTTCTTACAAGAACAAGTATGATTTGAAAACTGAGAGACACGACGCTCTGTTCAAGTTGTTCGATGGAAATATAATAACTGGTGATAACCCAACTATCGTCGGAAAAGGTAAGCCACTACCATTCATCTGGTGGATGGGACTTGATATGATAAATAGCAAGAACGGTACGGAAATAAAGCCCGAGGAATGTTTGATTTTCGAAGATGCTTTGCCAGGGTTCATCAGCGGTAAAAGGGCAGGTGGATACGTCATTTGGATTCCGGATCAAAGAGCTCTGGAGTTAATTTCAAAAGATGAGGTGGAAAAGTTGGTTGGATCTAGCAACGAACACGGGAAAATATACAAGTCGATGGAGAATTTTCGGCCTGCTGATTACAGTTTATAGTTTCAGGAGCACGTAGTATGTAGTATGTAGCTTTTGTTTTCGAGAAAAACATGAACATTTTAAGAATATAAAACGGAAAATGATTGTATAAAGAGAGCCATAAAAGATGTGAGGTGTAGAATATAGAATTGTGATATTTCTTTTGTTGTTAATCAAATCAGTATGGGGCGTTTGTGAACAAGAAAGAGATGGATTCACCATTGTGCAATCTTCTGATTGCTTCTGCCAACACACCGGAGATGTCGAGTGAATCTAATTTTGGACATTGTGACAACTTTGATTCGAAAGGAACTGTATTCGTACACACGACTTTTTCCAATCTGGAGTTGTTAATGTTTTGAATTGCCTTACCACTCAAAATTCCATGAGTGACGATTGCAATGACAGACTTGGCACCGTTGTCCAATAAAACGTCAGCGGCCTTCGCCAAGGTACCACAGGTGTCAGCCATATCGTCAACAATGATGCAGATCTTATCGGTAACGTCACCCACCAAGACCATTCTGCTCACCTCGTTGGCACGGGCACGCTCCTTGTGAATCAAGGCAAAGTTCAAGTCTAACTTGTCTGCCAAACCGGCGGCTCTCTTGGCTCCACCAGCGTCTGGTGATATGATGATGGCGTTTTTCATATCTATCTTCTCTTTGATGTACCTGACCACACTTGGTTCTGCATAAAGGTTGTCGACTGGGGAGTCGAAGAAACCTTGGATCTGTGCTGCATGTAGATCCATCGTGATCACATGGTCGCAACCCGCGGTGGTGAGCATGTCGGCCATCAACTTGGCTGTTATTGGGGCACGGGACTTGTCCTTTCTGTCTTGTCTGGCATATGGGAAGTTCGGAAGAACAGCTGTGATTCTTCTTGCCGAAGCAGCCCTGCATGCATTAAGCATAATCAACAGCTCGAAAACCTTATCGTTCACCGGTCCTGCTCCGATCTGCATGATGATATATATGTCTTCATCACGGATGGACTCACCGATGCTGAACAAAACCTCCTTGTTCGAGTCTCTCTTGAACTCGACCGGTGTGAGTGGAAGGCCCAATCTTTTAGCAACCAACTCTGCTAATCCACGGTCAATATCTGAGGCTATGAGCTTGATGGAGTTTGTAGACATTTTGTTTTGGCGGACCTAACGGGAGTTAGCTTGCTGGTTTTGCTGCTGGTTCTTCTGAGCGGTAGATGCTGTTGCTGGCACGAAACAGCCAATTACATCCGTCTCTGCCCTAACAACCTGGGGTAACCTAAGCGTAGCCTGTTTAAAATAGGTAAGAAAGAAAAAATAAAATTTTTCTCCTCGAAAGAAAAAAATGAGGCAGCCGGTTGGGTCACGTGCGCAGAATCCATGACATGTTTTAAAGAAGGTAGGTTTAGATAGGTCTGGATGAGGTTCAAAAGGGTCATCTTTAGAGCCTTTAAACGTGGCAGTAGGACCAACAGACCGAGATAAAAGACACTGTGGTATTGCAAAGATGTCTTCGTTCAAAGACATGAACTTGAACCTGATCAATCCACACAAAAAGCGTGGCGTCGACCGAGACGCCCCTATCATGCTACGATCGGACGATTACAAATACCCTGCAAACCATATGGCCAATGCAAAACGGATCAAACTCCCCACATTGCTTTCCTATAAGCTTCCGTCAGGTCTACTGGCAAAATTGAACTTGCAACAGATTTCGCTGGACGACCTCAATGCATGTACAAAACTAAGACTGCACAACGCACCGGTCGATTCCGCCGGCCGCAACCCTTCTTCCAGCCCAGCGCATGACAATTCCCCCGTTCCGGGCTCACGGATCAACTCGCCATTACCGACGAAGTCGAGTCGTTTTGTCGCCGAGCAAGCTGCACAAAAGGAGATCTCCCTACACACCACATCAAAGGCTTCCTCTGGCGCTTCGGCGTTTAAGGAGGAGAACGAGAGTTTGATCAGAACCATAACGGACCTTGCAGACGGATTAAAGAAGTCGTCAATAAGCTTATACCAATCCAAAAATTACATGGCATCAATAGTTGACTTTACACAGTCGTATATTCTTTTTATCTTGGCGTTGAGACTGAAGGAGACGCATAACGAGACCCATAGTGTAGGTGCTGCAGAAACGGTGAAGCAAATCTCTCACAAGAGACGGGATTGGATCAATGTCTTGCTGTTTGGAGAGAAAATCATCAGCAACTTCACCAAGATCATAGAGGCGGATAGGGGACGAGAAAGAGAGAGAAAGATGAACCTGAATGGATTAGTGCACATCCTTGGCTTCATACATTATACCAATGGTTTCATCCAGCTTCACTTGGGCAATACGATCCTCAAATACATGGACATTCTGAAGGATGAAGCCGTATCGGACGAAAACATAAACAATGCTAGAATTGCGAAGCTATTGAGCAAATACGAAGAGACTCTGGAGAGCTCGAAAAAGGCTTTGCAAGTCGGTGAGAATAATCTGGGGTTGTTTGTCATAGCAAAGGAGTATCCTCACTTGTGGAGTCAGAGTTTCACGAAGATATCAAGTGTGAAACAAAATACTATTGTCTTGCCATACGACCTCAATGTGCCGGGACCGAGCCAGATACCGAAGTTCAAGACAGGTGTGAACTATTGCTTGCCGATCTGCTCTCACCTCTGGGACTTAAACAACATGATCAACTTCAGTGGCTTCTTTCTGAAGGAATGGTGTCTACGACAATCGCTTAAGCACAGCCTAATATTCGGCTGAAAAAGCTCAATTTATAGATAACAATAAGAAAACAGGCAATTAACTGTACATCAATTTATACTAATAAATATATCGAATGTTTTGGATTGAAAAGAAATTGAGTTTACCGAACCGAATCCGCCAGAACCGAAAAACCGCCATCACTCTCCCAAGGTATCTGGGAACAAGAAAAACGATATTCCGATGATAAAGTAGGTTGCAACCAACATGACACCTTCCAACCAGTTGGAGCTGCCGTCTAAAATCAAGGAGTTGGTGATGAAGACAGAGACAAAGATGACGGCTGTCTCATACATGCTGAAATACAAACTCATTGGCACGTCCATGATCCAGCCGACCAGGACTAAGAACGGAGTGACAAAGATGGCGATTTGCAAGGAAGAGCCAATGGCGACTCCGATGGCCAAGTCCATTTTGTTGTGGTATGCGACGTAGATTGCCGTGACGTGTTCTGCCGCGTTACCGACGATGGGGATGATGATCAAACCGATGAATGTCTTCGACAACCCAGAAGTCTGCACAATCTCGTCGATGGTTCCGACCAAGTAGTCTGCACTGATGGAGACCATGACGGTGGAAAGGAGGAGGACGGCTATGGCGGAGATAGCAGAAAGGTGCTGTTCCGGAGACGAGCCCAGGTCGTATATGGACTTTGGTCTGTTGATCAGGAAGGAGTTGCTACGAGAGTGGGAAGAAGCGGACTCCGGTGCGGTGTTTTCTTGGCCGTAGTATGATGCTGGCTCAGCGGATTCAAGGGCCTGGGCTGGATTGGCTGGCTGGGCCTCAAGGTCCTGGATGACGTTTTCGGCGCTGGCGTCGGCGTCTTCCGTGAAAAGGAAAGCGTGTGTCTTCAACTGGAAGACCATGTAAAAGACGTAGACGGTCAACAAGACGAAGGAAGTGCCCCTGGAGAAGTTCAAGATCTTGTCCGCCAAGTGGCTCGTATCCTTGGGCAACGAGAGGTAGAACGCGGCGGGCAACAAGAGGGCCATGACCGAGACCGCGAGCAACGAGCCCATGGTCTGCGCCGCCGTCTGGTTGAAGAACTGCTCCTTGTAGCGCAGGCCTCCGACGATGAAGCACGACCCCAACACCAAGAGAAGGTTGGACAAGATGGAGCCGAGCATCGAGGCCTGCACGACGGTCACCTGGTTCTGGCGCAAGGCGATCACGGAGACAATCACCTCCACCGCGTTTCCGAACGTGGCATTCAACAAGCCTGCGATGGAGTCGTTGTGGATGGACTCGCCGAGCTCCTCCGTGGCAAAGGCTAGCAACGACGCCAACGGGATGATCGCCATGAAGTTCGTTGTGAAGACCGTCACCGCACCCATGCCCACTTTCTCTGCCACGATTCCAAGCGGCACAAAGAGCAGCAACCAGTTGACTGGCGACGACCGCAGCGTCGTCGCACACGCCTCGTAGCCCGACTTGAGCATCGACTGTGCAGGCTGCTGCTGCGGCGACGACTCCTGTTCTAGTAGTGCTGTGTTTTCTGAAGACATTGTTTTAGCGCCGGCAATGCGTGTACGCTGCTGTCTGTACCGTCTGCAGAATCAACCCCACCACAAGACACACAAGCTAAACAAGCTAAACAAGCAACACAAGCAACACAAAAAACACAAGCAACACCACCCCTCAAAAACCGCAACCCCACACGACGGCATCGACGGAGACCCCGGTCACCAACGGTTAACGCTGTTGTATATTGAGCCCACCTCTTCGCTAGACCAGGCCTGGCTCGCTCTTGGACGGCAATTGCCAGGGCCGCTTTCGTCATCGTCAGAGCAGCAGGAACGGTGAAAAACCCCGCGCAAAAAGCGCCGCGTGCGCACGTGACAAAACCGCGTCGATCGGCCCGCCCACGCCAATTTGGGACGATCGGCCCGGGTGCGGAGCTCTGGAGAAAGACACAGCAGCCTGTGGCGACGCGACGCGACGCGACGCCAAATGAGCGACGCGGGTGAAACAGAAGAAGCAGGCAAGCAAGCAAGCAAGCAAGCAAGCAAGCAAGGCAGGAAGCGGTGACGCGAAAAAAGCACGGGGAACATACGACAAGGGGGCAACGCGTGTGCAACGCGACACAAACGCGTTGGCAGGCCCTCCTTTATGGGCAGCGGCCCCTTTGGGGGAGCAGATTGCCTCTTTGGGCAGGTGTTGATTATCCCCCCCTACGCCGAATCCGTCACTTGACGGGAAGACGGCGTCTGGAGCTGGCGTTGCTCCTCCACAGCGCTTGCTCCCTCCGTTCCCGTGTGGCAGCAGCTCTTCACCGCAGATATATAGCAGACTCCGCTGTGGAAACTGCAAGCGGTGCTTCCCCTGGTGGCTGTACCTCGCAGTGCTTGTGTGCGTGTCCCGTGTGTCTCGACAGCAGAACCCCTCGTCCAACCCAAGCCAAACCAGCAGGACCCTCGTGAGAGCAACGCAGGACAGAAGCGACCGCAACACGTCCAGCACCCACCCCCGTCGACCAACTTGAGACCCACCCGCCGCTATGTCTGACCTCGAAGCTCTGTACGTTTTCTTGAACAAGCCCGTGAGTGCCGAAATGGTCCACTACCTGGTGGCCACCACCGCCTCGATCATCTCGGTGCCGCCTGGCGACGACGAACCCCCCGCCGCCAACTGCAGCCAGTACGACTACCCCTCCCCTCCACAGTCGCCCCAACACTCCGCCACACCCTCGAAACGCAGACCCTCCCTCTACTCCTTCATCCACCGCCTCATCCAGCACTCCCACGTCCAGAGCACCACCTTGATGACGTGCTTGATCTATCTACACCGTCTCAAACAGGTCATTCCTCCCAACTCCGTCGGAATGTCCACCACCCACCACAGAATCTTCCTGGGCGCCATGCTTTTGGCCGCCAAATACACCAACGATTCGTCCCCAACAAACAAGCACTGGACTACCTACACCGACGGTCTGCTGTCATTGCGTGAAGTAAACGCTCTCGAAATCGAGATGATCCAATACATCGGCTGGGGGAACTTACGCTTCGAAAACAGCGACCTAATCCACTCGCTGTCGTACTTTTTGGAGCCAATAAAAAGAAAACTGAGGATCAAAAACGAAGAAAGACTCTTGAAGGAAGTCGCCGCCTTGAAAGAGGCCGAGGCAAGCTCCGACTTCTACAACTATCCCCAACACCAGCCATCGCAGCGTTCGGCATCCTCGTCGTACACACGGTTGTCCCACTCTTCCACTTCTTCTTCACTTCCTTCCCTGGTCTCCTCCTCTTCAACCTCTACTGTTTCGTCATACATGTCTTTACCAAGAAAAGACTCGATTCAGTCCATAGAGTCAACGACCTCAGACACAAATCCTTCACCTATCATATTCCCAAACAACACCTACAATACGCCCCCAAAATCAAAATCGGCAAATCTAATCTCCTTGCCATTGCGCCCTTTGAAATTGAAACCAAAATCACAACTCTCAGACTCTTCCTCAAATCTCAACAACATTGCCAACTCAAGAAAGTTCAAAAACTCAACAAATTTACCCCTAAATATACCCATTTCGTCTTCAACTTCTTCACTATCCTTGAAAGATAGCAAAAAATCGTTGAAACTGGTGAATTTGACGCAGGTCAATTTAGATGGGAAGGAGAATGTCCCTTCTAATCCCCCTAATATTGATAACGTTGTCACCCTTGTCACATAAATTCACTCGCTCAACAGATTTCATGCTTTTGCCTGGATACGATACCAATCAAACCACTATAATTTACATTTCGGTCACTCAGGATCGCCACCGTTGACATTCCTTTTTTTTGTTCTTCAGTTCTTTAAACCTTTCTTTTCCCCTTATTTCACCCTTTCTCTACTCATTCATTGTTTTTAGAAATTGTTGATATACTTCTATTTATGTATTCCTTTAATACTACTTAATCATGCGCTTATCCATTCGAAAATCATAAGATAATATGAAAGTGATCTGCTTACTTCACCTATGTATATGCCCAACTCAATATATTCATTCTTTATCTATTTATTAAGGGATATTTAACTAAAAGCTGAACAAACAACTATAACAAAAATCAATTGTACAAATCATCTTCCTCTTCAACATTACCAAAAGACGCCCCGCCGTCAGCAGCAGTGGATGTCTCACCAGCAGGTTGAGATGCACCAGGTGCTGGGTCAAACTTGAAAGAGCTTAATTGGCCCCTAGAAGATTGCAGTTGTTGTGCGTAAGCTTCATATCTTCTCAATTCCGCAGGAGACACAGATCTCTTAGCAGTCTTCATAGCTTCTTCAAAATGAGACTTGGTGATATATGGAACTGGATCTGGTTGATCTTCCATTACAACATCAGCTTCTTCACCTTCCTTCTTAACTTGCTGTGAGTCTTCAAATGCCTTTTGTGCCTCGATGGAATCTTTGATTGCAAACTTGGCAGCCCTTTGAACAATGTATGATAAATCAGCACCTGAAAAACCGTTGGTTAGCTTAGCAATTGCTCTTAAGTCTAATCCTGGTTCCAATGGTGTCTTTCTTAATTGTGCGTTCATGATGGACAGTCTAGCTTCTTCATCAGGTAATGGAACATATATCAATTGATCCAATCTACCAGGTCTCAAAATAGCTGGGTCAATTTGATCTGGTCTATTGGTAGCACCAATAATAAAAACGTTCTTCTTTGCGTTCATACCATCCATTTCTGTTAATAATTGGTTAACAACTCTATCGGATGCACCTCCGGCGTCACCCATGTTTCCACCTCTAGACTTAGCAATAGAATCTAATTCATCCAAGAACACAACGGTTGGTGCAGCAGCTCTAGCCTTGTCAAAAATATCCCTGATATTAGATTCGGATTCACCATACCACATACTCAACAACTCAGGACCCTTGACAGAAATAAAGTTTGCAGAAACTTCGGTTGCAACTGCTTTTGCCAACAAAGTCTTACCAGTACCTGGAGGTCCAAAAAACAAAACACCCTTAGAAGGCGCCAATCCAAACTTGGCATATTGATCTGGGTGTAAGACTGGATATTCCACAGTTTCTTTCAATTCTTGCTTGATACTGTCCAAACCTCCTATGTCGTCCCAGGTAACATTGACACTCTCAACAACAGTTTCACGCAATGCAGATGGGTTCGAGTTACCAAGGGCAAATCTGAAATTGTCCATAGTGACACCCAATGAGTCCAAAATTTCTGCATCGATATTTTCTTCTTCCAAATCAATTAATTCCATCTTTTCTCTAATTTGTTGCATAGCAGCTTCAGAACATAAGGATGCAATATCGGCACCAACGTAACCATGAGTTTCGGAAGCAATCTTTTCCAAATCGACATCATCAGCTAGCTTCATATTCTTGGTATGAATACGTAAAACTTCCAATCTACCAGTTGCATCTGGGATACCAATATCGACTTCTCTGTCAAATCTACCAAATCTTCTCAATGCTGGGTCAATAGAATTTGGTCTATTAGTGGCAGCAATGACAACAACATTGGCTCTTGCCTTCATACCGTCCATCAAGGTCAATAATTGCGAAACAACTCTTCTCTCGACTTCACCGTTGGTCTTGTCTCTCTTTGGAGCAATCGAATCGATTTCATCAAGGAATATAATGGAAGGAGCATTCTTTTCAGCTTCCTCGAAAGCTTTTCTCAAATTGGATTCCGATTCACCTGCCATCTTGGACATGATTTCTGGACCATTTATCAAGAAAAAGAACGCACCAGTTTCGTTTGCAACTGCTCTGGCCATCAAGGTCTTACCAGTACCCGGAGGACCGTACATCAAGATACCCTTTGGTGGCTTGATACCAATAGCCTTGAACAATTGAGGATGTCTCAAAGGCAACTCAACCAATTCTCTGATTTGAGCCATTTGCTTTCTACAACCACCAATATCGTCGTAACCGACTTCGTTCAGGTTGTTTTCCTCGTCTTCTCTGTTGATTGGTTCGCCTTCGGAGTGTATTATAGTATCCTGAGAGACGATAGCGTAATCCTCAGGCTCGACTTCGACAACCTTGAACTCAACTTGTCTCATACCACCTCTGACGACAAAATGGTCACCCTTTCTTACCGGTCTGTATGCATCAACGAAGTAAGGCTTTAGAAAGACGTCGAACAACGAACCTGTTAAACCTTCGATTGTGTCTGCAATAGGTAACACCGAGATTCTGGTGGCAAATTTGATGTCAGGACATGGATGGATGACAACAACATCTCCCAACCTAACTCTTAAGTTGTTTCTAGCAACTCTGTTGATTCTGCAGACACCATCTTCCATATCATCGTCGACCAAGACAACCAAAACGGTGTCTTTTCTTTTTTTGCCTTTCACCAAGACGGCGTCACCACGGAACAATTGTAACTTCTCCATGGTGTTCGAAGTCATCGAGATTATAGAGTTGTCATCGTTGGTGGCATCATCGACAACCAAAGCGTTGTCCTTCTTCTTTCTCCGCAAGATCGCAGTGGCGGTAGAGTCTTCAGGGCCAATATCTCTGCCGGAAGCATCTAAAAGAGGTTTTTTCTCACCAGACATGTTTCGTTACCAACTAAGTGATTGTTTCTTTGTCTTGATATGCAATTGCTTGTAACTCTGGTGGAAATAAAAGAAAATCGGCCCAGATCCCATATTCCAGGGAAAAGGCAAATTCCCATAGACATCGTCGAACGGCAGGCCAGTGGCAAAATACAAACAGGCCTCCACACTCCCCGGCACCGCTCCTAGGGCCGGGGGGCAAAATGCCAGAAAAAGTGGGTGCTCAGCGCGAGCAACCTGTTTTGGCGATCCAGGTGATGATGGGGTGGATCGAAAAGATCGGAAAAGAGACGGATAAGAGGAGATAGAGTTCAGAAACTTGGAGATATAATCCCAGTTCCAACCCCAATTCACTTTACATCCGTAAATCCCAAAAACCATGGCATCAGCAGTGAAACATGAAGCATCTTGCATTTTTTGCAAGATTATCAAAGGTAAGTAGGCAGGTCACGACGAAAATCGGGTTACTGTGAAATAATGAGAACCAGAAACAGCTACTAACTCTGTGGGTTTAATGCGATTGCGTTCCGAACTCATTTTATCCCGTTCTTTCAGGTGAGATTCCATCATTCAAGCTGGTTGAAACAGCTCACTCTTACTCGTTCCTAGACATCCAGCCAACAGCAAAGGGCCATCTGTTGGTGATTCCAAAGTACCACGGCGCTAAGCTGCACAATCTTCCGGATGAATATCTCCAAGACATTTTGCCAGTGGTCAAGAAATTGACGGTTGCGTTAGGCCTTAACGTTGATGGTCCAGAAGGTGCTGGCTACAACGTTTTGCAAAACAACGGCAGAATTGCACACCAAGTAGTCGACCACGTCCATTTCCACTTGATTCCAAAAAGAGACGAAGCCACAGGGCTTATCGTGGGCTGGCCCGCCGAAGATGCCGACATGTCTGAGTTGGCTGCATACGCAAAGGAGTTACAGGCCAAGTTGGCATGATTGAACTACCGGCCGAAATATCATCAAATAATGCGTGAACGTTTATAATTAATACAAAAAATTTATTTATGTACTTGATTGTTTTGAAATTTATACTATAACTTCAAAACACACTTCACAGGCCCACCATCCCACTGACCTGGCGGGCACCGGCGCCAAAAACCATTTGCATCGTTTGTGTCCCAAATGGGAAGTAGCTTGCAGTGTACCAGAGAATGGACAGTATCTCCACAATGCCCATGATCAAACTCAGAATCGTGCTCTTGAGCACAACAGCACAGTATATGGTCAATACTTGACTTGTTACGAAAACAACTGTAAACGGAAGTCTCTCCTTGCTCGACAAATGCTTGACGTACGACACCGGCCCTTGCAAAACACCGAACGACAAGAAAAACAACAAAGAGCCAAGTGTCCAAAGCATGACAAATTTCCTTGGCTTCAATGTGAGCACCGGGAAGAGGAAAAAGCCTAATGCGAAACAAGCAGTTGATCCGGCTAACAAAAGTACAAAACCCAAGTACCTTTCAAATCTTGACAAAGTAAACCAAGATGGCTCTTCTGATGCCCCCAGTAAGTCTGATGAATTCAGCGGTAGTATATTTTGGGCACCATCAACAGTTTCTTGGAATGTATTACTTATATTCGTCCCTAAATTTGTAAAGAATGACGATGCTGTGTTGGTAAAATCATTGTTGTTGGTCGTCCGCGTAGTTCTCCAGTTGGATATGAAAGCAGCATTGTTGTCTTCCGACATTTTATACCGTAAAAAGAGTCCTCCGAAACTTTGTTTCCCTGCCTAGAAGTCACTGACACCCAATTCGGAGAAGAGGAAAGTCATTTGAGCTAGACAAGCCCACTATCTTCATAATAACAACGCATATCTCCCATGCTAACAATTCGTGCTCGCCCGAGGAAAATAATTAGAAAAAATTGCCCGTAGAAACCTTACGGAACGAACTGCTAACATATTATCATTATAATTTACAAACACATGAATACATACAATCTTTCGTTATAAATGAAGTTCTCTTAGTTGCCAAACCCACCAACAGACTCCTTAGAAAGCAGTTGGTCAAGAAATTCGGCATCGCTTTTGAACTTCAGTCCTGGCTCATTCAGCAGCCGATCCAAATCCTCTGGAGAAGCAATTTCTTCCGACTTGTTTGTATTATTATTGTTAAAGTTTGATACCGGTGACGGTATGCTGTTTAAGTTATCGAATTCATTGTGCTTGGTACTGAACGAAAGCCGTCCATCAAAGTTATCATTTGCATTATTATTTTGATTCAAATCGACTTGTTCCAAATTGAGAAGTGGATCCATGTTATCAGCTCTCGGATACTTTTTATAGGACTCTGAAAGTTGCTTGAAATCCACAGGCTCAGAATGAGCATTAGAAAAGTCCATGAACTTCAACTTCGATTCACTAGGCTTGATGTCGACGTTCTCTGTAAACGCCTTTAAATTTTTTTGGAAACTATCCAGATCCGTATTTGGACCATTTCCCCCCCTGTGGGATTCGTTCATATCAGCGTTGTTTGGAGAAATACTATTATCATATGTGTAGTTTTCGGTCGTATTATTTTTATTGTTAAAGGCTTCACTTTCTTCGGCGAGTTTATCATTTAAATTGAGTTGTTCTACTTGTTCATCCAATTCTGCGAGTCTCTTATCCTGAGCTTCTAGAATTTCCTTCAAATAAAGTATATAGTCCACACTCTTATTTAAGATGATGTTCTTATTTGCTTTGGTGTCTTTATTTGTGTTTTTAGACTTCGATATGTCATACAGCATGGATGGAGGTATCAAGGCTCCTAGCTCTTTTATCTTTTCCTTAATTAAATCACGTCTTCTTCTTTCAACTGCATTGTGTAGTTCTCTTCTTCTTGACAGTTTATTTTCTTTACTCAACGCACTTTTAGGGTTCAGATGCGTAGCAACCGAGGACGGGGAGCCGATGCCTTTAAAAGATGGTGAGTTTATAGGAGACTTCAAACTATCATCATTGTATGAGCCATAAGGGGAGTCAAGGAAACCCTCGTAGGTGGAGGATGGTGATATCAGATTATTGAGTGAGGTGCCAAGCTGGGAACCATAGCTCTTCGCTAACGTGTTCGAAATAGTCTTTCCGAGCTTGTGGCTGGTGAAATTGGTGGAAAACCCCAAAGACTGAGGAGAAAACGCATCAGTCCGCAAGGAGGAAGAGTCTCTGGCAAGCGAGGTTGATATTGGCTGAGGACTTTGGTACACTGAGTTGGAAAGAGACTCGTTATTGTTGGAGCTGTTATTCACAGTGTTCATCGAGAAGTTGTTGGGGACGATCGGCAAACCGTTGATATTGATATCAACAGGGTTTCTAGAGGTAGCATCACGGTTCATATCATTGGTGCTGCCCATGTTGTTGTTGTTTGACACGCTTTCATCCATCAAACTGTCGATGAACTGCTTGTCAAACTCCTCGAGGTCCACGGGGTTCAAAAAATTACCAGCAGGGGACTGTGTTGGCTGAATGTCGGTATTGTTGGTATCTACAAAGCCGAAATTGCTCAGTGAATTCGTATATTGGATGTTAGTTTCCGGCCCGCGGGCATTTCCTACAACATTTTGGCTTATCTGGTCCCAGTCCTCGTTGTACCCATTGGTATTGCCACTCGTGCTGAAGTCGTTGAAATTACCAAAATCCTCGTGGCCTGTGTTTAGATTGCCGTTGCTGTCGTTGGTAAACGGCGTCGTTGACGAACTATTGGTGTTTAAAAAGTTGGAGTTTGGAGAATTGAAATCGTTCACAAAGTTGTTTGAACCATTACGACTCATCTTCCTTGTTGTATAGTGTGATGTCTCCTTTTTATAGTATAGTCTGCAACTCCCTTTGCGAAGTATACAGCTCTTTTTCTGGTATTTTCTGTTGTCACTGACTGCGGCAGTGCAATGAGCGCAAAAGATCGGGGGTAAGCTGGTTCTCGCAACAAAAGGGTGAGGGTGCCTGCTAGAGAGGCCTTTCTGTCTTCGCTGTTGTCTTGGTGTGTCTGCTAAACCTCAACAAAAGCCCCTGTAGCTGCCACCCGCCCCATTGCCTCATGCATGTCTGCGTGTATGTGTACTGTCGTTATCTTCACTACCGCCCAGAGGAAACGCTTGTGCCACACTGCAATTATCACAATGCGCCGCGATTCCTGGTTGGTACGCCGATCGGCGGCATTTCTCGTGTGTGGGGGTGACGATGTTTATCTAAAACGTTCGATAAGCATTCAGACATCTGATGGTGATTATAGAAGAGTTGTTAGAGACAGTGGCTCTAGTGAATTGGGTCGGCTCACTAGCGTTGGTGATCCTTCTTCCCCGTTCTCCTAGAGTAGCGAAGAGCCTTGATGCTTCCGCTGATGCTGCTGGAACTACGATGGAGAAGACTACCACCTCCAGAGCTGCTAGGTCTGGAATCTTCCAAATCGAAGAAGACGACACGCTCTTCGTCGTCCGTGGCCACTCCGTGATTGCTGTCAGCAGTTTGTAATTTCTGCTGCGGTTTTGGGATGTTTGCCCTGGACAATAGTGGCTCGAAAGCATCTTCATCCGGAGAGAAGCCAACGACGACGTCGTTCGTCGAAGTATCTTGGCTTGTGCCCTCCACGGACTGCATGGAATATCTCTCCATACCAATACGCTGGCCCGATGCAAAGAAGGGTCTGTTGGTCGGGTCCAACGTTGGAGTGGTGAACTCTTTCGTCAACCTAGATGCTGGGATGGATGATTCGGAGGCCCCACGTTCCTCTGTGCCAACGGTCCCTGCGGGGTTTGTGGTCTTTTCGGCGGGAGAAATGAGTTTCACGTGGCCAGGGTGATTAGACTTCCTAGAAAGCTGCAACCCTTCATAGTATTTTTTGTTCACGTCTGCTGTTTTCGAGTTTCTTCTCAAATCCTTCTTCGAAAGCGGTGATTGCTTTGGCTGAAGCTGAGCTTCCCGCAGTTGTGCAATTAAGCTCGTGCTAGACCCTGATTTAGGAGGGGTTGGAATCGGTGTCCGGGGTAGTTTGCTTGATGGTGAGTTCGATATGCGTCCCTCTTGGTCGAATCTCCCGAGGGTTTGCTTGCTGTCACCACCTGCTTCCTCATCTTCTGTACTCTCGTGCAACAAGTCTTTAGAGCTTCCTTCCAATGGTCGATTTTGAATGAACGCTTTATGCTTATCCTTTGTCAGCTGAGCCTTCATGTTTGTAGGCACCATTTTGGCTGCTATTTCTTGTTCTCCGGTTTTCGGGAAGATCAAGACAAAACTCTCGTCACTGTCAGTTTTATCGACTGCTGGATAGTTATTCAACCCGGGCGGCGTTCGAAAGTCGAAGACGTTGTCTTCTGTGTGTTCAGGCGTGTTTTCTCTAGACAGTCTCTCATCATCGCTTTTTGTCTGTTTGCGAGATACATGCTTGAGAAGTAAACGATTTTGCAGCTCAATTGCTCGAAGATCGTATGCTAGAATGACCTGTGAAAACTGATGGTTCTGGGCCTGTTCTTTTCTTAAATCGTCAACACCCGACGGTAAAGGTCCGAGTGCTGGCCCCTCTCTTGATAGATAGAGTCGAAGTGATGAAAGCCAATATGCTAGAGTACCTTTTTTCCGTGTTCGTGGACCCAAAGTCTTCTCGACGTTTACATTCGGGGAAGTTATGAAATGTTCTCGTCTATGCTGCTTTTCGAGTGCTTCGGGTGAAAGAGGTTTGTACCCATGTTTTCCGTGTCTCCCTTGTTTAAAACCTAACATCGTGGTAGAAAAGTTAATAGAGCATGTCCTGAATTTTAAGAAAGGAATGAAATGAAGTAACTACTTTGATTAAGTGGAAGTAATTAAGTAATTTTATCAATCTAGTATTATAGAAATATGCTAATAACCACTGGTGTGCTAGAGTAAAACAATGTAGCACATGGTTTTCATGCCTGGTCCAGAACAGATCAAAAATACCGGGCTTCTGCAGATGGACTTCAACAATCCTACAAAAATCAAATGCACTGCCAATTATAATGGCTGCATTAAAAAGACTTGGAATAGTGTTTACGTTTTGATAACCGCTTCCTCATTGCTTGACCCGATATGTATCTTTCTACAGATTAAACTTGTTGAAAGGAATCGTCCAAACATAAAGTCACGTGAAAAACCATGAGTCGCGGTTAAATGTTGTTGATATTGTTGACGGGGTCTACAGCTCTGCAAAACTGTTCCAAGGAAAGTGTGATAATAGGAACTCTGGTCAACAAAGGTGGCATTCACTAGTTAGATTAAAGTACCTAGAGCCAAAAATAAAAATCCCAGCGGAAGGTATTCTTGTTCTCAGCTATGGCGTCGTCCTCTGAACAACCAGATTCTTCAGATTTGAGATCCGAGGATTATCTTGAACTTCAAAATCCGCGTGAAGAAGCGCCTTATACACAGTATTACAAAGATTTGGATGGCGAAGAAGCACTTGACCTATTTACATTCAGTAACAGCAAAGTGTACAGCACCGTAGTACAAAATACAGGTGGACTACAAGATTACCTGGAGAGACAAAAACGAGTAGATCAGATACGACAAAGCCGGTTGAAATTTCCGAGTTTCCGAAAGATTTCACACGTTGAACCTCCCATCCCGGACGGAATTTCCATACATCATTTGAATTCTGCCGCCCTACTTGAAAAGCTGGGATTCTACAATATCAATGTCGATAAAAGCAAAGCACTGGAATTACCGACTGTTTATTTTCGACCCGACTCACAGAAAGATGCATTGATTCGTGGAAAACTTACCTTTAATTCTAAATCTTTCCAAGTGCACTACGATATGGACGAGACTGATTTGTTTTTCCTAAATTGGGTTAACGAAATATCAAAGCAGGAAATTTCCATGGAGCAGTTTGAGATAATAATATCATTCTTTGAGACTAAAATATACCAGATCGAGAGAATCTTACCGCCTACGATAAAAGACCGTTTGACGATAGATTACCAACAACAACAGCATGCACTATTATATGGCTCAGACGATGGAACTGGATGTGCTCATCAGGATGAGCAAGCATGTGCTGTCTGTGACTCGAGTGATTGTGACAACTCAAACTCAATAGTATTTTGTGACGGATGCGACATTGCCGTTCACCAGGATTGCTACGGCGTCTCTTTTATTCCAGAAGGCCCTTGGCTTTGTCGTCGGTGCCTAATAGCACGCAATACTACTGAAAAATGCATATTTTGTCCCTCCATCACTGGTGCATTTAAACAAACCGATGGAGGAGACTGGGCGCATGTCCTGTGCACTTTATGGACCCCAGTATTATACTTTGCAAACCCAATTTATATGGAACCCATAGAGGGGATTGAAAACATACCCAAAAGTAGATGGAAATTGGTCTGCTACATTTGCAAACAAAAAGTCGGTGTCTGCATTCAGTGTTCAAGGCCCACATGCTTTGCTGCATACCATGTAACATGCGCCAAAAGGGCTGGCTTATATATGAAAATGAAGAAAAGCATAAAGGTCGCCATCAACGATAAAAGTACCTTGGTCAGTTTTTGTGACAAACATACGCCCCATGATTGGGCGTCAA
The DNA here is from genome assembly GCF_001661235.1 of Pichia membranifaciens NRRL Y-2026. Taxonomy (NCBI): domain Eukaryota; kingdom Fungi; phylum Ascomycota; class Pichiomycetes; order Pichiales; family Pichiaceae; genus Pichia; species Pichia membranifaciens. The sequence goes on along the minus strand of NW_017566982.1, from coordinate 1,818,968 downwards.
CTCATGATGTAAAAAAGGGTATTGATAAAACTAGACTTTATTTTCATGATAAAAGAAGTCATACGTTTGATGAACATGCCAACAGTGATTTGACTCTAGTCACTGAAGCAGAGTATAAAGAGCTTATGCTGGTAAAGTCACAAAAGTTTGCATGGAGGCTTAACTCAAATATTTATGTTATACCCTCTATTGTCATAGAAGAGTTGATCCAGTTTCATCATGAAAATAAGCTTCCAAATATTTCAAAGTTGACCTTGAACCAATTTGCAAAATATTTTACCCTCAAAAGGCAGTTTATGGGCAAGCCCTTAATCAAGAGGCCAGACGTTTTCAATCAGGCGTCACTGCCAGAACAAGAGCTTGAGAATCGTGATAATGCAGTAGAATTCTTTTCGCAAGATGTGAGAAAATTGTCGGAACTGACTAAACTGATTGCTAAGCGTTCAAAAGCAGATAAAGTTCTTATTGAAAACAAGCTAGAAACTGCAGCCATTTTCAGCCAACCAAAGAAATGGGTGTTTTGCAATTTGCTGCTTTTTTTCAAAACTCATTTTGCAAGCCACCATCAAACTCCACTTCCAAAATATGCGGTCAAACCGACGATTTATCAGATTATAGAAAAGTGTGATGATGGAGAATACAAAGAGGTGGAAACTTTGATTTACGAGATTGAAAAGTTTTCAGCATGGCTTACAAACTTGAATCTTCATCCAAACTCTCCACTACTGGAGTTACAAAAGCTTTTCAAAGGATGGCAAAGATACAAAAAAGTGAAATATCAGAATGCGAGAGAGTATGATAGAATGATTACTGATAGCTGGAATACACTCAAGGAAGAATTTAGTACTGATAATGGCATAGATATTAAAGTCAATAAATCAAATGAGGACGATAGTACTGCTATTACTTCTACCACTCCTGCTAAAATTCAATTCAAGGGAAATACAGAAATGAAAAGACTGGGAATTGATATATCCAACTTTTTAGAGAATGATGGAGTTGTTGGACGACATCTCCGTAAAAGGAAGGTTTCAATGGAAAAACATGAGGGTGATGATGCTATTGCAGGTGGTGTTTTGAAGGCTAGGCTGAATAGAGTGAAGTTGCGGACCAATGTCCAAAATCTGCGTAAAAGTACTAGATTAAGGAAAAAGTAACCTAGTCTGTACGATACAATACGGTATACACACAACTTGTAATTTTTCAGAATGTATAATATTAAATTTTATGTAAATTATGAATAGAAAAAATTAATGTTAATTAACTAATTAATTAAACAACTGGCTGCTTGAATGGTTGATAGACTAAGCCTCACTTTAATTAAGTATAAACAGAAATACAAAATAGACAGTGGTTAAACAAACGTGAAAAATAAAAACAAAAAATTATAATAGAAGAGAAAAGAAAAGTAAATTTCAAGCTCCTTATAACTTGTCGTAATATTCTTCGTAACCTGGGACGTTTTCTTTGAGACCTCTCTTCTTTCTGGATTCGAGGACAATAGCACCTGGTTTGGTAGATGGATCAGTTGGGTCACCACCCATGGACTCCCAGTGATCGAAGATCATTTGTGGGAAAGCTTGACCACCGGTAGCTTGTCTTAACTCACCAGTGAAACCGAAAGATTCGTTAACTGGCATGTAAGCCTTAACAGTGAACAATGGGGTACCTGGTCTTTGTTCTTCAGAGATAACTTGACCTCTCTTTCTGTTCAAGACGGAGTAAATACCACCGATAGCGGATTCTGGACATTGAATTTCAATCAAGAAGATTGGTTCTTGAATTCTTGGTTCAGCTAACAACATGGAAGCAAAGGTAACTCTTCTCATGGTTGGCATGATTTGACCAGCACCTCTGTGGATAGCATCCGCGTGTAAAGTGACATCCATAATGTTGAATCTGACACCTCTCAAGGATTCACCAAGAAGTGGACCTTCCTTGGAAGCCCATTGGAAACCGGAGTTAACGTGATCCTTGATTTCATTCAAGTATTGGACAGCCTTGGTTTCGTCGACAACGACGTTAGCACCTGTACCATCTGGACCGAAACACCAGATCTTTCTGGCTTCGGTGACGTCCCAACCGTATTCATCAGCCATTAATCTAGCTCTGACCTTAACATCAGCTCTTGGGTCAATGACACCGTTTTCAATAGCCAAACTACATTCTTCTTCCATTGGAGTAGCCTTCAAGTAGATTCTGTTATGCTTGTTTGGAGATTTGGATAATGCGACGATTCTAGATTCGGATTCAACAGTTTCTCTGTAAGAGACAACTGGTGGGGAGATCTTCAATGGAACACCAGCGTGATCGTTTTGCAAGTCACCCAAGCAAATTTCCAAATGTAATTCACCAGTGGCAGCAACAATATGTTCACCGGATGGAGACATGTAAGTCAAGACACATGGGTCAGACTTGGACAATCTCTTCAAACCTTCAACTAACTTAGGTAAATCGTTACCGTTCTTAACTTCAACAGCGACTTGGACAACTGGAGAGACAGAGAACTTCATAACCTTCATGTTGTGGGCGGTGTCGGAGGTGGTCAAAGTACCGGATTTCAATAAGAATTGATCGATACCGACTAAACCGATAATGTTACCAGCTGGACAGTCGTCAATTTGTTCGACGGTTCTTCCCATCATCAAAACGGTTCTTTGGATAGCCTTGATGAACAAGTCTTCCTTCTTACCAACGGTATAGTTTGGACCTTGGATTCTGACCTTTTGACCGGACTTGACAGTACCAGCGAAAACTCTACCGAAAGCGTAGAATCTACCCTTATCAGAGGTTGGGACCATCTTGGAGACGTACAACATCAACTCAGCCTTTGGATCACAGTTCTTAATGGCCATACAGTGTTCATCATCAGATGGACCTTCGTATAATTGGTCGGCTCTGTAGTTTTGAGCAGTGACTGGGGATGGCAAGTGAATGACAATCATTTCCAACATGGCATCAGCAGCTGGCAAGAACTTTCTCATGACAACCTTCATCAAAGCCTTACCTTCTAATTCTCTTTCTTCACTCTTCAAGTTGATTTCTAATTTATCTAACAAGGTGTTGATTTCATCCTTCTTGAAGTTCATGATGGAGTTGATTAATCTGAAGATTGGGTCCAAGACGAACATGTTGAAAGCTCTCTCCAATTGAGCACCAGAGGCGTCCTTGTCCTTGTTGGACCACTTCTTGGTCTTTGGGTTGAAGAAAGAGTCACCCCATAATCTTTGCATCATCTTCTCTCTGTCAACACCGAATTTCTTGGAGTATCTAGTAGCGAATTGTCTGACGGTGAAAGCCCAACCGTGCAAACCGGAACCGAAAGCAACGGTACCTCTTTCTGGGTAGACTTGACAGTCACCAAGAACCTTGTCAATGTAGGTGGCGATAACGACGTTAACGGATTCAACGGTTCTGGAGAAGGTTTGGTACAAGTCTTCCTTGGTAATTTGCAATTCCAACATAGCTCTGTCGACCTTGTTGATAACCAAGACTGGCTTAATTCTTTCACCCAAGGCTTGTCTCAAAACGGTTTCGGTTTGGACACAGACACCTTCAATGGTATCAACAACAACCATAGCACCATCGGTAACTCTCAAAGCAGCAGTGACTTCGGAAGAGAAATCAACGTGACCTGGGGAGTCGATCAAGTTGATCAAGAACTTGTTACCTTCGGTCTTTTGCTTGATTTCCTTACAGTCATCGTCAGCCATCTCGGAGTAAAGAGAAATGGCAGTGGACTTGATGGTGATACCTCTTTCTTGTTCATCCTTTCTGGTATCAGTGAATCTGGCTTCACCGGCCTTGGCAGCGGAAATGATACCGGCTCTTTGGACCAAGGAGTCAGTCAAGGTAGATTTACCGTGATCGACGTGCGCAATGACGGACATGTTACGCACATTGGTAACACGGTCCATCAAGTCTCTGATTTGTTCAACAGTGAAGTTAACTGGAGTAAAGATAAAAATAGGTCAGCAAGAAATGTTAGTATTGCGAACATCATTTTTTTTATTTTCAATGAAACAACTTCTGATCCTGACTGAAATCGTGGTAGCTCGAGAGCCCATCTGCACACTTCTGCTGCCAGATTGCTCGATTGCTCGCCATTGCATGTGTTCTTCTGAGCTGGCAAACCGTTCTGCCACGATTCCAACCCCATTGGATCCCCCTGTGTGTAAGTCGTACATACCCATCTTGGAAGTATATGGAGAGTTGTTAAACGAAAGCCGGAAAGAAAAGACTAAGAAGACGGAGGGCCAGCACAAACAGGGGCAGAAGAAATGGAAAGAAGAAGAAGAGGGAGAGAAGATACAACGCAAGGTGAAAAAGTGGACACGGTGAAAGGAGCTAAGAAACAGTACACCCGGCCAGGAGAAAGCAAAAAAATTTTTTCACCCTCCACCGCTGCTGCTGCTGCAGCCTCCCCGCTCTCTTCTCCTACATGGGGATCTGGCCCGTATAATTTCCGTAGGCCACGGGGACATCCAGGCGGCCGGGTAACATATGTATAGGGCCGATCGGCTTAAAATGCTGAAACAGAGGGTGATGGCTAGAGGCCGTCTCTTTTTGTCGGGGTTCGGAGTCGGTGGATAGGTGTCGGAGAAGAGAGTAGGAGGATGGTGAGGCAGAAGAATCGATGGCATTGATGGTGGCATTGGCTGCTGCTGCTGCTGCTGCTGCTAGTGCTGCTGCTGCCGGCGTTCAAAGGAGGTATTCATTGATGTGGTGTGTACAAATAAATACGGTATGTGCATAAGTCTGTAGTCTGTATAAGGATGGCTGTCGTCTACGGGCACGAGGCCGCTCACGTCATGAGCCACACAAAGAGCCCCTGAACAATAAAGCAGTATGCAAAGAGATACTGCATGCGGATCCGGCTCTCGCCGCCAAAGCCGCCGCCGGGGAGGACGACGTAGCGGAGGCTGCGCATCATGAAGAAGCCGAGCGAAAACACGAGCACCACGAGGCCGACGTACCTCACGACGGCGGAGTAGCCCGTGAGCGACTCGAGGACAAGCAACACCAGTATCGGAACAAACTTGTATCCGGTGTAGCTGACAAGATCCCAGATCTTGCTGTTTTTCGAGTTGATGCCCAAGACGTAGAAGGAGATCCGGAGCAAGATGAAGTCCATGATGTAGAACGCCATCGTTCTCGTGGTGGCGTAACCCAGCATCTCGGGGTGGAAGTCTCCCTTCACACCCTCGCCTAACGCCCACACGAGGATGTACGACAAGAACGCCATCGTCGGGATGTATAGGTCTGGAGCGTTCACGTCCTCGATCGGCGTCGCAAACAGCTCTGCAGCGTTGCTGCCACCAGCAGAGCCGTTCACGTCCGACTTGTTCTGTCTGATCCAACTCTTGTTGCTGTACGGGAAAAGGATGAGCAAGAGCTTCTTCAGCACATACGCGTTGGACACCTTGAAGTAGTACTTGATGTCCTCGCTCGACACAAACTGCTGGAAATTCTGCTGCATGTACTGCTGCGATGCATTGAACGCACTCTGTGAAAACTGCAGCCCCATTTGTGCAGCGGGATCATTAAAGAATGTGTTGAACTGCGTCCCTGCACCGTTGTTGCCGCTCGCCATGTTCCCGTACTGACCCTGCGCTTGCTGCCCGAGGTTCTGCCCTTGGAACTGGTTCTGCTGTTGCTGCTGCTGCTGCTGCTGCTGCTGCTGCAAGTACTGCGCTTGCTGATGTGCTTGTGTGTTGGATGTCTGCTGGTCGCCGCTCCAGTAGGGCGATTGGCCAGCGCCAGCTGCTTGGCCGGGCTGGTCTCCCTTCACTTGAGCTTGGTATGGATTGTACATATATATCCAGTGCCGACAATACCGCTTGTTTCAGGTGGGTTCTGTGGTACTTAAACCCGTACAGGATAGATGCAGTGGACCTCGAGAAGAGCCGTTAGCCCCAAAGCTAGCTGTGCTTGCCAAAACAAAGATCGATGCTCCTCAGGCATTAGACCCTCCTCCAGCCTTTCCTGCCGCGAGCTGGCTCTTTTTCTCCTTCTGGCTACACGGAAAGTGGTACATGCAGTTGAAATACGCGTTCCATTTCGTGTTTCGAATTCATTATCCCTGCCTTATCAAGCTTCTTAGGAAAAGACCCACAGAGCAGCGTCTTTACTAGTTAGCATAGAGGATTCTTTAAACTACTGGAAAAGCGGCCAGGGAGAAATCGGAAATGGCGTCTCGTGGAAACTTCAGAGGATCGACTTCCGCACGTTTTGTGAAGAATAGAAGAGGAAATAAGAATTATAGTAGCTCAGGCCAGCGTAGCGGACCACAATATCAGCAAAATTACAACAACTTTTCTGGAAGTAAAGGTCAGAATAAAGAAAATGGGAATTCGGTATTTGACGATATCGCCAATGAAAGAATAAAACATGTCAGAGAAATAGACTTGTTGGACTCGATTTTCGGATTCGACAAATATGAGTCGGGCCCAAAGAGAACCGGCTGGCTAGTTAATATGCATTCGACCTTGATTCAGGATGAAGACTCCCATGACCAACTTTCAGGTGTCGACTATTATTTCCTTGATGAAGAAGGTGGCTCTTTCAAGGTTTCCTATCAATTCGATCCCTATTTCATGATTGCATGTCCGCCGGGGAAGTCTACGGAACTTGAAGAATGGCTCCGCAGAACTTTAGATTCAACGGTCAAGTTGATATCAACCATCGAGAAGGAAGATTTGGATTTGGCAAACCATTTGACGGGTAAGAGACGGACTCTAGTAAAGCTATCATTCAACAATATCACAGACCTATTAAACGCTAGGAGAACTTTACAGCCTTACATCAATAAAAACAAAGCACGTAAGGAAAGCAATGATATCTACAAGTCTATGAACTTAAATTATAGCAGCATAAATAAAGAAACTATTGAAAATGACGACTTGTTAATGGATGTGGACATAGAAGAGGAATTTGGATTCAAGTATACCGACGCTTCGGAGCTAATGCTAGATATCAGAGAATATGATGTTCCTTATCATGTGCGTGTTTCTATCGATGAAAATATTCGAATTGGAAAATGGTACACCGTGGAGGCTAGTCCTACAGGCCCAAATATTATAGAGAATACGGAAAAAATTGCATTTGCCGACCCCGTAGTTTTGGCATTTGATATAGAGACCACTAAAGCCCCATTGAAGTTCCCAGATTCTTCAACAGATCAAGTCATGATGATTTCCTACATGATTGATGGGGAAGGTTATTTAATTACAAACAGATCCATCATATCTGAAGACATCGAGGATTTCGAATATACCCCTAAACCAGAATATGTTGGCGAATTCTCGATTTTCAATGAAACGGATGAAAAGGCATTACTGCAAAAATTTTTTGAACACATACGAGATGTAAGACCAACAGTCATTGCCACTTTCAACGGTGATTTTTTTGACTGGCCTTTTGTCGAAGCAAGAGCAGCATTCCATGGATTGGACATGTTTAAAGAAATCGGTTTTGCCAAAGATGCAGAAGGTGAATATAAGTCAACTTATTGTGCTCATATGGATTGTTTTCGATGGGTTAAGCGTGATTCATATTTGCCTCAAGGTTCCCAAGGTTTAAAAGCCGTCACAACAGCTAAGTTGGGCTACAATCCGACAGAGTTGGACCCAGAATTGATGACTCCCTATGCATATGAGCATCCTCAGTTGCTTTCAGAATACTCTGTCTCCGATGCAGTGGCCACATACTATCTCTACTATAAATATGTTCACCCGTTCATTTTCTCCTTGTGTACCATTATTCCTTTGAATCCAGATGAAGTTTTGAGGAAAGGTACCGGTACATTGTGTGAAATGTTATTGATGGTTCAAGCATATAATGAGAACATTCTACTACCGAATAAGCATATTGATCCTCCAGAAAGATTTTATAATGGACATTTGCTAGAGTCGGAAACCTATGTGGGTGGCCATGTGGAATCTCTAGAAGCAGGTGTTTTCAGATCAGATTTAAAAAATGACTTCAACATAGATCCAACTGCAGTTGATGAAGTTGTCGCAGACTTAAAAAATTCGTTAACTTTTGCTATCACAGTTGAAGGAGGAAAAAAAGTCGAAGATGTTACTAACTTTCAAGAAGTTCACGATGAGATAAAAGCGAAGTTACTGTTGTTGAAGGAAAACGTGAAACGCCATGAGACTCCTTCTATTTATCACGTTGATGTGGCTTCCATGTATCCTAATATTATGACTACAAATCGTTTGCAGCCAGACTCAATGAAATCAGAGGAAGACTGCGCATCTTGTGACTTCAGTAGACCAGGAAAAATGTGTGATAGGAGGTTAACTTGGGCTTGGAGAGGTGAGTATTATCCTGCTGAAATGAATGAGTACAATATGATCAAAAATGCTGCTTACAGTGAAACATTTCCACCGAAATATCCTAGTGGTCCCAAAAGAAAGTTTGAGGAGATACCTTACACCGAACAGGTAGCTCATGTGAAACAGAAGATTGCCGACTATTCAAGAAAAGTTTACCATAGAATCAAATCTACTGAAACTGTTGAGCGTGAAGCTATTGTTTGTCAAAGGGAGAATCCATTTTATGTCAACACGGTGAGGAGTTTTAGAGATAGACGTTATGACTTCAAAGGACTAGCCAAAGTCTGGAAAGGCAAAGTAAAAGCAATTGAATCTTCTGATAAACATGCCATTGAAGAAGCTAACAAAATGGTCGTGTTATACGATTCCCTGCAGTTGGCACACAAGGTTATTTTAAACTCGTTTTACGGTTATGTCATGCGTAAGGGTTCCAGATGGTATTCAATGGAAATGGCGGGTATTACATGTCTTACAGGTGCTACTATTATTCAAATGGCACGGCAATTGGTGCAAAGATTTGGCAGACCATTAGAAATTGATACAGATGGTATTTGGTGTATTTTACCCTCAAGTTTTCCAGAGGAGTACAATTTCAAGCTTAAGAATGGTAAATCGTTTTCTGGTTCGTATCCATGCTCCATGTTGAATTACTTAGTCCATGAAAAGTTTACAAATCACCAATATCAAACCTTGACCGATCCTACGCGATACAATTATGAAATGAAATCAGATAACTCTATTTTTTTTGAAGTCGACGGTCCATACAAAGCGATGGTTTTGCCAACATCTAAAGAGGAAGGTAAGGGTTTGAAGAAAAGGTATGCTGTGTTCAACTTTGATGGGTCCCTAGCAGAATTGAAAGGTTTTGAGTTGAAAAGAAGAGGTGAACTTCAATTGATCAAAAATTTTCAGTCAGATATTTTCAAATTATTCTTAGAAGGAGACACTTTGGAAAAATGTTATCAAACTGTTGCAAACGTTGCCAATAGATGGTTGGACGTTCTTGACACCAAAGGTAAAATGTTAGAAGACGAAGATCTAATTGAGTTGATTTGCGAAAACAGAAGTATGTCCAAGAAGTTGGCCGAATACGGTAATCAGAAGTCAACCTCAATCACTACAGCAAAAAGATTGGGAGAATTTTTAGGAGAAGAGATGGTGAAAGATGCAGGGTTAGCATGTAAGTATGTTATTGCTCAGAAACCAATTGGAAGTCCTGTGACAGAACGTGCAATTCCAACCACCATTTTCTCCTCAGAAGCAGATGTGAAGAGCAAATATTTGCGTAGATGGTTACGTGATCCCTCATTGACGAACTTTGATCCTAGAGATATTATTGACTGGGAATACTACAGGGAACGTCTAGCTTCGGTTGTGCAGAAAATCATTACCATTCCAGCTGCTTTGCAAGGTGTTAGAAATCCTGTTCCGAGAGTTGCACATCCTGAATGGTTGCAGAGAAAGATAGATATTGGTGATGATAAACTCAAGCAGTCGTCTTTGAATTCTTTTTTCAAGAAGGCTCCTAAAGGGTCTAAACTTACTTTACCATCGGCAGACATTGAAGACATTGGGTTGTCTGCCTCAAGTAACGGTCAAAAGGTTGCCAAAGTGACATCTAGAAAAAGAGGCTTTAAGAACGATAATGACCTGGAAGAGGAAGAACAAAGAATATTGAAAGGAAAAATGCCTGATCCTTTGGTGAATTATCCTGCATTTTTGATTTATCAAAAAATCAAATGGAAGATGAAAGCAAAAGAAAGAGAAAGGAGAGAAAAGATCTTTGGTAGAGGAAATCTCACCACGCTTTCCTCGTTTTCAATGAATAGAATGTTGAAGGACCAAGCTGAGTCTTATTTGAACTCCATCTGGCAGGTTATCGAATATAAATATGATCCTTTACGGCCTGACAGCTTGAAAGTTTTTGTTTTAATCAATAGTAAACTACAGACAATTCACATTCAAGTCCAGAAAAAAATTTACATAAATTTTAAGAATAACATGGAATTTCCCAAAGATGAAATCGAGTTATGTGAAGTAACGAAAACAAACAGTACTTTACCAACAGGATCATCCGAAACTAAAAATGTCTATAAACTTGTGATGCCTCATTTTGTTTACGAAGAGGAGATGAAGAAAACAGACGGTCTTTTGAACAGTCCTATGGTAGAAGGTTTATACGAGACTCATATTGATGCTGCTGAAAGGGCTATAATGGATTTAGGTACATGCATCAAATTTGAGGAATCCAAAGCGGTTCACCTTGTAAAATCTTTCGAGAAAGGTTTCGATCAAAACCATTTGAAAACTCTTCCCTCTGACGGCTATTTAAGTAAAATGTCAATGGGTGTTCTCTATCTTTTACACATTGTTTCGAACTCGTATGAAATCTTCACTTTGCTAAACAATTCTAATGATACTGCATTCGTTTACATTCTCAAACCTTCATCTGGCGCTCAGCAATTACCTTCCAATTTTGAAAGTATGTACAAAGAAGTCTATAAGGAAAAAAAAGAAATTGTTGACAAGTTGTACAGTATCATTGACTATAAATCTGAAATGAATTTTGAAATAAAATATTTCACTGATGTCTCTAAAATTTACAAGAGTCTTAACTCTAAATTGATAAATATTACTGCCAATTTAGCATCAAAGATGGTCCTTGTCATTCAATCTCATATTGCAACAAAACTAAAACAAATGTTTAAAGTTTCAGTTGATCTTCCGACTATAACCATGGGAATATCTGAAGTTCAAGTCCAAGCATTAACGTGGCATTCAGTCATTATTAAAAGAATCATGAATCATTATCTGTCGTTATCCACCTGGCTGAAGAAATTAATGCAGCTATCTAAGTATACCAATGTTCCATTGTGCAACTTGAATGTGAATAACATTGGTTATTTGATTGACATAAACTATTCCAGGAGATTGTCGAATAATAACATCATATTATGGTGGTCACCGAACTCAAACCCTGATTATGGTGGTGCAGAAAAGGAAGATTTTATGTCTTCGATTGAGGAGTCACTAAAATTCCCTGTTTTTAATAGACCGGAAATATACGATACAGTCTGTTTAGAAATAGCAGTTAAAAACTTGACAGTTAACACCATCTTGTCATCTGCACTTATTAACGAAGCAGAGGGAGTATTCATTTCTGAGAATGGTGACAATCAAAACTCTACGTTTGCGGACAACAGTTTTTCAGGCCCTGCCCTAACGATTCTGCGAAGCATGATCCAGTCATGGTGGGATGATGCGATCAAAGACGTTAATGAAGCAGATGCTTTGATAAGCTCACTTTTGAAATGGTGTTCAAACTCTTCGTCTTATCTCTACAATTCCTCCCTACACTACCATATTCACAATCTCACTAAAAAATCTATGATTCAACTGTTAAGTGAGTTCAAAAGACTGGGCTCTTCTATTGTTTTTGCTGATAGAAATAAAGTGATCATCAAAACCTCTAAGACAGTTGTCGATAATTCATATGCTTATGGTCAATACGCAATTTCAAGCATTCGTGCCAAACCACTTTTCAATTTATTGGAGCTAGTCATTGTGAGGTACTGGGACATGCTTGTCTGGATGGATAAATATAATTTTGCTGGTAGTTTTGCTTGGGAAATTTACGAAGACAATTTGACACAAAAAACGAAGTTGCTAGAAGAAAAGAACAAAGAGGAAAATGATACCAACATTGATAAGCAAAGTGATAAGCTAGAATATGTTTCAAAATGGCAGATTAAAAATTACTTACCTATTATCTTACACCAAGAATTCGAAGATTGGGTTTTGATGATACTTGACGCTTTGATCAAGAATAGAAAGAAGCAAGCTGAAGAAAATAGTGGGTCAGGATCTCAGGTTCGGGAGACACAAATCACCCAAATTTTAATGCAGCAGAAGAATCTCGATGAAGAAGTCGACATTGAAAAAATCAGTAGAGAAGGTTTATGTTCTCACTTCCGTAAACCTTTATTGAAAAGAATCAACACATTAGTCGGTAAGCAAACAGATGTGATGAGAGATCCAGAGATGGCGAAAGAGTATGAGTTTCCGATATTGGCTGGCTCACATCTTAAACTTACAAATCCTACCCTTGAATTAGTCAAATACATTTGCCAGGTTTTGTCTTTATCCAAAAAAAGAAATATGGAGGTCCGAATGTTACGCCGTGACTTGTTAAAGTTATTTGGTATCAAAGAATTTAGTGAAGAGGGTATGTTCAAGAACCCTTCTACCTCTTTGGTCATTCCCGAAGTGATTTGTGATACATGCTATCAAATCAGAGACATTGACATTTGCAAAGATGATGGTCAACTTTTATGGCACTGTTCAAATTGTGACAAGGAATATAGTAAATTAATCATTGAAGAAAATTTGATTTACGAATTCAACAAATTGCTCGTCCAATATTTTACACAGGATTTGAAATGTAATAAGTGTGGTAGTATGAGAAGTGACGAGTTGTCGAAGTATTGTGACTGTTCGGGAAGATGGGTTAATACTGTTAATGTTAGAGAGCTGGAAAAGAAATTCAAGATATTTTTGAACGTTTCAGACGCTTATCAGTTAGGTTTGTTGAGGGAAGTTGTGTCAGAAGTTTTGTAGGTCTGATGAATGGCTAAAGTTCCTATAATATATCAACCGCTTCATATCTTGTAACACTAGTATTAATTAACTATAAAATATTTTACATCGCTGTTGCAGATGCTACTGGCAACGGCATCAATATCTCTCCTTTAACCTCGAAGCGATGGTTCTCAAGTTACCGTAAACTTTACCTGGAGGACTACCCAAAATCAAGCTCATTACTGCTTCCCTTGCCATTTTAATATGCGTAAATCCCCCGAGAATGTGAATCTTGGAATCTGCAAGAACTATTCTCGTTCTAGTGGCATTTTCGATTGCGTATTTTGTTCTGCCATCCTTGCCTGCAATACGACCAATAGCACGGGATAAATGATCCCCTTGTAAAGTTTTGACGTCTTTAATTTCGAAAGACTCTATGTATAAATCGTCTAGTCTCAATAACGCAATTGCATCATCAATGTCGAAACCCAACGAAAATGCTTTTATGAAATCTGCACCCTTTTGCAAAGCACCTGGATCAGTTGTCTTTTTACAAGATCTAAGCTCAACAGCCTTGCTCTTGAGATTCATTCTGACCTGAAGCTTTAGATACTCGACCAACGGTGGATATATCTTAGGCCATGCGGCCTTCAGTGGCGACATTCTGTGAGGTGGAATTGGTACTTTACGAGTTTCAAGTTTGACTTTTGAACCTGAATCTGCTTGAGACTGGAATTTTGGCTTTCCAGTTTCATCCATCACTAGTCCTGCGCTTGGTTTCCTTACCTTGGATGGATTTTGTTCATTGGTTCCCTGTTCATGTTGTTCTTCGTTTATATTTGTATCGATCATAACCTCATCATGATTATCGACTTCGGCTCCTTCTTTGTCGAGCTCTCTTTCGGAATTTGCCAATTTTTGTCCAATTGCAGTCGGAGCAATCTTTGGGGCAGTTGGTGCAACCATTTATCGTTAGATGTTCCTGGCTGGGTGGTTACTTTCTCAGTTTCAACAGATATAAAGACTTGTCAAACGTTTATAGGTGAAAAATGAAATGAAAGAAAAAAATTTTCCCAAAAGGTTAATATTACAAAAAAAAAACAGACCTTGAAAATACTCGCCCGTGCACCTTCAAATTTAACTATTTGTGGATGAAGCTGCTTCATGAAAAGAAAGAAATAGCTTCGATCTTCTATAGCTAGAAAGATGTATTTGAGGTGATAGCAAAGGCATATGAAACTAAGGGAATGTTAGGTCCACGAAAAATCATAAGGACTGTGGGAGTGGTCTCAAATCAGTTTTTTTCTCCCAGAAAAGCTATTTTTCTACCTATAGTAGGTAGACTGACATTCACCAGAAATGTTTCATTTAATAAAGTGAATAAAAGCATCACAATACCACTTACAACTTTCAGGCATCAATCAACCAGTATAAATTCTGGAAATCCCGGAAAAGGGACATTTACAGCTGATGCTTTGTTTGAAGAAAGGCTTAAAAGTATAGAGGAGATCGCTAATGAAACTTATTTTCAATCGGAAACGATAGGCGCAAGCAGTGAAGAAAGAGTATTGGAACTATACAAATCCATTCAAAACTATCAGACATCGATTTACGATTTTGATAAATTGACACTAGAACAAAACATATATTTAAGGAGATCAAATGATTTGTTGAAGAAATTATTGGTAGATCCTAAAACCCACTTTGATGAGATGTTGTTGAAAAAGCTATTCATATCGCAACCGTTATTTCCTACCCTAAAAGCTATCATAAAGGCTTACTACTCTGAAGGGCCATCTGTTTGCATCCCATCAGCATTGGCATTAATACCTTTTAGAAAGTTAATCTGGGATGCTGATTTTCAAGATGCGTTGGATTACGTCGAGTTGACTAATGGACACAAGAGATATATTGAGAATAGAAAGCGCAATATAAAACGTATTTATGCGTATTTTGGTGGATCCATAGTTGGTCTTATTGCTTGCATTCATGGTGCAGTATCTGTTTTTTTCCCAGAGCTAATAAGTGCTGGTGCCGGTGGAACGTCATATGGTATCTACGGTATCTACGCATGCATCGTGACGTACATTGTCAATTGTGGTTTTTTGGCAGGCTTAGCATTCAGTTCAAAAGGTTTAGAAAACGGTAATTTGATGTTCAAGCAGTCAACAATGCCACACGACTGGTACTTGAAGGTCGATCAAATGAAAATGTGCTCCAAGATTGTAGAGGCAGATGCAGAAATAAATGGCATGGATGGATTTGCGACCCGAGATGTTGTGAGTCGAATTCAAAAAATGGGATTCGAGGTGAATGAGCCTGAACAAGAGATTATGCTAAGACAATATTGGTATTCATCAGGTGAGGGTTTTTTATGGGTTGAGCCAGATATTGACCCCGCTGAAATTGAATGGTGGAAACACTTGGACGACATCGGTGTGAAGAAAGTGTGGGATCAAGACTTAAACAAAATAGAAGAGGCAGATGCTTCTGAAGATGTCGAAGATGGTGATAATGGTGCAGAATTATTCATTTCTGAAGATAAGAAATAATAAATATGTATCTTAACCATACTGTATATAAATAAATTAAAGATGGTTTTGAAGCATAATTTATATGAGTCTATTGACGAAAAAAATACTACAACGATATAACTGAAAATTTGATTAATGAATCAAAAATAAAACAAAAATGACCCCGAAAACCCCAACCAACAATTTGGTACCTTGAAAAGGTACGGTAAAACCTAAAAGAAAATGTGCCAATTGAACTGAAGATAAGACTCACACAATAGTATGCATAGAATAATAATGTGAAAGGTGAAAAAAAAAATGTATAATAATGACAATGACAGTAATAAGAATAGCTTAGCTCGTGCAGCCAAATGGATGTTAAATGAAGACCGAGTTTGAGTTCACATAGTCAAATTTGAAGGTAACTGGCCGTTACCCGTCTCTTCCTGCAACTTTTTTGCCTTCCTCTTGTTGAAAGACTTTCCACTTATCCAGAATTCTAGAACATAGTTGAAGAAAAAATCGTCCTCGTCGTTAAACGCTTCCAAAACCTGCTCGATCCTGTTCTTGAGTTCCACGTCATTTCTTGCTAAACCTTGAAGTAGGTTCAAGTATTTGTCTACTGGTGCATTTTTGCTGTAGTTGCTCATAGACGTAGACATAAAGGCGTTTAGTCCAGGGATGGAGTTAGCGACTGGCGAGTAGGAGGATTTGAAGAAATTCGAATTGTTTGACAGTATGTTACCAGTGTCGATGTTGATTTTGGCGCCGGGAACAGCGTTCGACCGGGGCATTGGGGACAAGTTTGCAGAGTTGATGCCATTCGATCCACCAGAAGACATCTTTGAAGGACTTGGTAGCATCAATAGGTTAGAGTATTGGTTGGATACCAACCTGTTCAAATTATTGAAGTTGTATAAATTGTTCATGTTATCGTTTATCTTGTTGTTGTTAGATAAGAACTCCAAATTGTTGGCGTTCAAATTGAAGAACCCCTTTCTCTGACTGAGAAGATAAAGCTCGTCAAGCTTGTCGAATATCTTCGATTCGGAATCAAACTTGTCGAGCCTGGAGAGTAAGTTTATCAATTTCTTATCGTTAAAAGAGGTGATCGTTGTTGCAGATCTTTTAGATAAGATGAGCATTGGACTTCTTTTGAGGGGGGTTGATGTTGCTAGCTTGAACATGTTGTCTTCAGGTATATTCCTAAGTCTAGTGCCTTTGTTTGAGTAAAAAGTGCTTCTGGTTTGCCTTGTTTTAGATGTCCCAGTTTCATGCCACTCACTCAGCAGCTCAAGAACAGGATTTAAACGGAACACTAGGTCCACAGGATGTGGAGAGCAACAGGCATCCGAGAGACGTGCTGCGGAGGAAGGGACAGAGGGCAAACTGACTCAGCAGGCGTTTGAGGCTGTGTCGGAGATGTTTTGGTGCGGCAGCCACGTGATGCGGTTCTGTTGTCCGGGCCGGTAACATCATGTTTCCGGATCAGGGACGGATAGGGTGGTAATCAGTCAGAAGATTCGGCAGGTAATGTAAAAAGATGAATAAGAAGGAAAAGTAGAACTAAGGGTTTGGGTTTAATTGGAAGTGCAGACAAAATACGCCAGGTAGGAAAAAAATGCCTAAGTTACTGCTTCTACGTCACGGACAATCACAGTACAACCAGGAATCCCGATTTTGCGGCTGGATCAATGTTCCATTAACAGATACAGGCAAAGAGCAAGCCAGAAGCTCAGCAGAATTAATTAAAACTGACCCGCTTACCAGTGAGATTCCCATACATCTTGCTGTGACTTCACGTCTTCAGAGAGCCGTTGTAACTTCGAACATCATCCTTGAAAGCATAGATAGATTGGATATGGATGTTGTTAAGTCGTGGCGATTGAATGAAAGACACTACGGTTCATTGCAGGGGTTGAAAAAGAACGATATTTTACAGAAATATGGGCAGGAAAAATTCATGTTCTGGAGAAGACAATACGACGGATGTCCCCCGGAAAGCGATGTCGACAGTGAGTTTTACAGAGATACTTTGAAAATAGCCAAATTTGATAGTGACTTAGCGGAGCATCCCTCCTTGGTCCCCAAGTGCGAGAGTTTGAAAACAGTCATTGAAAGATTGAAACCATTCTGGGATAGCGTTATCTATGCGAGTATGAAAGAAGGGAAGAACGTCCTCTGCGTTACGCATGGGTCGGTTGTTCGAGCATTGTTGACCATTCTATACGAGTTGTCAGAAGACGAGGTTGAGCACTTGAATATACCAAACGGAATGCCGATCTTGATCGATTTCGATGATTCGACCATGAGACCAAAGGAGACGAGTTGGAAGTACTTGGAGCCCGAAAGGGCCAAAATTGAGGCCGAAAGAGTGAAAAACGATGGATTGCATCAGTAAGAGAGAAAGTAATTTTCCTCTTACTCAAACTATTATTTAGTCTATCTTTCTCTATAATGGACAATAATCTGAATTTAAACTATTAGCGTCATTTATTAGTGATGGTATTGTATATAATTATTAATCTATAAAGAAGTAGGCGACCAGCGTTTCTTTTCCCAATTTTTGACTGTGTATTGAATGTTGCCCGGCAATGTCCCTGAGGGGCTGAAACATCTTTTGTTTTGCATTGCACAATCATTCAAATTAAGCCATGGCATAACTTTGCCATTTTCTCTAACCAATGAACCATTTTCTATTGGCTTATTCTTTACCTTGACATAAGGATCCCTGAAACTTTTGTAATTTTTGTTGTAAGATATGTCAGATCTTGGAGGTAGTACCACCTCCGACCACATTTTGTCCCTCGACAAAAGTTGGAATTTTAATGTTGTGGTTTTTTCCTCAAAATTGAAACTAGAAAGATACTCATCCAGGGATGAGCATCCGGAATTTATGAATTCGTATTGATGATAATCGACTGTTGATCCATCAAGAAGCTCACTTGAGCAATTTTTTTTGATCGATTCGTTTATAGCGAAAAATCTTAGAAATAAGGGATTTATTCTGCATTCCCTGGATCTAGGAACGATGATGTTGTTTCTGTCATGACGTTCATCGATGGCTTTGTAAGCAGTATGAAAAGTTTCCAACGGTAAAAGATCATGGAGAACAAGATCTCTATTTTCAATGTTGATATTGTTGACTGCATTAGTAAAAAATGACTCGTTGCTTTGATAAAACAACTTAGTGGACGTAATGAACGATGAACTGACAAGCTTGTCCCAAAGGGATGTGAACGACACTTTATCAATCTTGTATTCGTTTCTATGGCCATTAGCATCATTACTTCTTATGTCAAAAACTTCTGCTAATGTTTCATCCTCAAGAAAATCACCTAGAGGATGACTGTCGTCGTCGACTTCATAGATAGTTGAAATAGTTGTTGACACAGGATTAGAATATAAACTATTGTTATCGACATCGGATATGAAAGATGACAGATAAGATGATGCAAACGTTGTTTCTGAAAAATTCGAGCTCGTCTCTTCGGCTGCAGGATGAAATCTATTGCAGTGACAGTTTTGAGATATTTGTAAAGAAGACGTCTGAGGGGGAGAAATTAATGACAACAGGTCTTTTGATGATGATTTTCTAGCTTTGTATAGCGAGCATTTCTTTGAGAAAAGGGCAGATCTGAGAGATGGAGAGGAGTATTTGTGAACTAGGTCTGACGAACTTGAACATGAATCTGAACCAAAGCTCGATATTGAATCTGA
This sequence comes from Pichia membranifaciens NRRL Y-2026, assembly GCF_001661235.1. Taxonomy (NCBI): domain Eukaryota; kingdom Fungi; phylum Ascomycota; class Pichiomycetes; order Pichiales; family Pichiaceae; genus Pichia; species Pichia membranifaciens. The sequence goes on along the minus strand of NW_017566982.1, from coordinate 1,799,815 downwards.
TGAGAACGTATTCTGCAAAGAGAGCGTCGAACTTGATGGAATGGAATGGACACAAGTCATTGATACTGCTGGAGTTGCCAGAGTGATTGATGGTGGCATGACTTGGCTGAAAATCAGCTTCTTACAGTCGTGTGTCCCACTACAGGAAGACATTGCACTGCTTCTCCTTTTTGTGTATGTGCTTCGATATTCCAAGGCACTGAGAAGATGTAACCAAGAAGCTAGTGAATGTAGACGAGTAAGGTAAAGAGAAGAGGAGAGAAGGAGAAGAAGAAGAGAGGAGAAGAAGAAGAGAGAAGATGATTTTGGGAAGAAAGAAGGCGCCCACTACACATGAAGCGAACACCTGTCGCCAGATGTCTGTATGGTGGACGAAAAGCCAAAGATTTCGAGAACTGCGAAGACAAAGGCAACGGCGAACGGCAGGCATGGCAATAACAAGAGCCCGGCACGGGTTCCCCGAATCAGCTGTAGAAAATGTGTCAAAAAACACCCCGAGCTCCCCCTCGCCGGGGTAATTCCGCAGGTTCGCTGTCGTTCTCGCCTTCCGCATGGGGTATTTTTTGCGAGCAGTGACCAGCCAGCCGTCGGCGGCAGCGGCGGAGCACGCCAACGGAATTGGCGGCAAGCGACGACTACTGTTCCCTTGCGCGGTAGGCAGAGCATCCGGAGTGTCATTAGGCCGCATTTTTCGGCTGACGACCGCGTCGCCGGACAGCGTGGTCCTCATCTTCGCAAAGAGGTGGTTTACGCTATTGCGTGAAATTGTTTCCTCTAATAGCTGTACACCAGTTCCCTCGGCTCCTGCGGTCCCAAGCGGAAATGGTAAGAGAGCCGTGAGGCGCTTGTAGTCAGTGCCTATAGCCAGTGCCAGCAGTCTACACGGAGCAAATGCCTTCCCTCGGGAGAGGCTTGAACTTGCCCAACGCGGCACGGCGGTCTGGGTGGCATTTTTACTCACACAAAACGTGCGCATTTGCAACTGAGCAGACTACGGTAAAAATAGAACGGGCCAATAAACGTTGCAACGGTTTTCTTCCACGGCACCGGCCGCGTCCTGTGTTTTTTAAAACAAGTGTGAAGGCATCGCGAGTTGCGACAGTGCTTATGTAAGCCGTGTGTTGGGGTCGGTCGGCGGACTCAATTTTTTGCCGGGAAGACCGGGAGTGGTGGTCTCCAGCGACAACATAAGCCAAGCGAACGGCTGGGAGGGCAGTATATACAATCAGATAAGCCGCATATGGCATTGGTGGGGGGAGTGTTAGTTTCTCGTTTTCCCCCGCCATCGGTCAGCAGAACAGCCGACCGGGCGTATGATCGGTTCGGATTGGAAGACAACTATGCATCTTAACGTGAAGAAATCTGAAGCTAAATGGAGCGATTATTTGCGAACAGGCTGAAGCTGAGTGGCGGCGATAGGAGCGGTCCCGGGGCTCTTCAAGCTAAAGAAGACAAGCATCTGCAGCAGTTGGTTTTCGTATTTGCGATGCAGATTAGCAGAACCTGTTGGGGGGTAAAACCGTAAGGATGCAGGATGAGGGCAAGCGGCTTATCTGTACGGTTCATTTAATGAAAAGGCAGACGAACTAAAAATGCATTTGGGTAATCCTAATTTGTCCAGATACGCACAGGACGGTCATGCATGTATACAGGATGACAACGAAAAGAGGGAAGGAGCGTAGATAGATAAGAGAGCTTATCTTTGTGCTTTATCTTTGTATCCGGGATACCGACCTAGACAGATGGTGAGCTTATCTCTGAATCCGGGACACCGATCTAGACGGATAACGAGCATCCCCATTTTTAGGCCTCGAATCGCCCAGCTAGGCCGCCGCAGCCCCAGATCTGGCTGCTGTGGGGAAGGGGCGACGGCACAGAAAACGAGCATCACCGGAGAGACAAGAGCGCTGGCAAGGGCGCCCTTTAGGTTGCGCGCTGATCGACCCGCCGATTTATCTCTCGCGCCTCTTGGACAGGCAGGCTCGATTTTTTTTCCCGAATTTACCGGAGTTTTAGGCTCCACGGAGATAGAAAGCTGGGAAAAGGTATGGATTTCGACCTGGTCGGGAAGCGTTAATTCGACATAAATTTTGCTCAGGAGAGAAAAAGGGCTAGGGCTGAATAAGCCCAAATATTTTCCCACGCATGTTGCTTCCTTTAATCTATTAGCTTTCGGCTTCAGATTTTACTGTTACGCCGCCCGAACAAGAATTGTAAAAAAGCGGACTCCTTGCATTTCAAAAGGTACCCTCGCTTACAGCATGGAGAAATCTTCGGAGTCCTGCTGTTCTGCAAATTTACCAGTAAATTGGCAGAGCAAAGTTAAATACTTCTGGACAATAAAAGCAAAGTGTATGTACAAGATTATGCGAATATCCGTTATATGCTGTTACATTAGGTATACTGTATCCTGATCGAAGCTAGCAAAGTCACTAGGACAAGATTAGTGGCCTGCAGTCGCCACACTATCGGTGGGGGCTTCTAGTGGGAAATAGGCTAGATCCAAGTTAGCATAAACTGGATCTTTGTACATATCATGTCATTTCCGCACGTTGTAGTAGAAATTAATTGATCTTGCCTATTTTTTCTCCCCCACTTTATGTTAACACGCGGTAGCCCCTACATAAACCCCGACCGCGGGAGTGGGATCGAATTCCAGATTGGGTCCAGTCCCGGACGTAACCTGCCTGGATTGGAAAAGCGGCCGAGCGTCTGCCATGCCCTGGTAGGGCCGCTTGCTTACAACCGAGAAATTGTGTGTAAGAGAAAAAAGCAGATGAGAAACTGAAAAACAAGCACTCGCGCATTTGGGCACCTGCAGTGCGACCTGCATTCTGGGCTCTCTTTTCTGCCTGCTGTCGTCTCAAAACAACTTCTGTGTTGCAGCCGCGCGCCGCACTGCGCTTACCACGTCCCTGGGTCTGACGTGTGGGCCTATCGTTCACACATTGCACATATTGAGAACGATAAACATATTCTCCCTTTTTCGTTGAAATCATTCTCGAATTTTTTTTTACATAGCAGAGATTGCACAAGGGTGCAAAAATCAGTTCAGTGTCTCCGATAGAACTCACTGCATATTGCTACTAGAGCTCGACCAACGAACAAACCATTTCTCCTCCTCGGAAGCATGCCGCCGCCGCCTAGCGGAGACATCGCACTGTGTAGCCTGCACAGTCTTGCGGCTAAAGCCACATCCGGAAGTGATGCGTAAGGTTGTCTCAAACGTGCATATTCCTGTTGCCCTGTGGAGGCTAAAAACCTTATGTGAGAAATTATGCACTAACCTCGCTACAGCTCGGGCGTACATATCCCTATGGCTGGCGCCACAGCCTGAGAAATTTTATGCTCCAAATGCTAGTCCTTCTCACATGCTGTGCTGCGGGAAAGCGTAAATTTAATGTATGGAAGCGCGTGGCTAAGACCCATGGTGCAGATGAAGCCATCGCCTTATGTATTTTATGCTGCAGTGCAATTTTATGCGGCCGTGGACGGCGCAAGCCGCACACGCCACGATGAACTTCGCGCCTACCACATGAAAACAGTCAAACCGCAACCGTAACAAAAAAAAGGACCGATAACTGCTTCGGGCCGCGAGCAATCCTCAGCCGACTTTGTTCTCTGGCGCTCGTTGGGGCTGGGCGGCTTAAATTGGTCCCTCGCCTTTCAGTGTTGTAATTAGGCACCCCAAACCTTTGGTGCAATAAAACGTTGAAACCGCTACTGATCTGCTTCTCCACGGCGGGTTTGAAAAGCTGATTGCGCATCTGGTTTTCTCATTTCCTCGCCCCAATTTTTTTTCTCCTTTTTTTTGTTCCCGTTATAAATGAGATTGGGTGCCCCCTTTTTCTCTCTAATCGAATATTGGTATTAAAGGAGAGGTACTGAACGTGCTGGTTATGTCCCTAGGTTTTTGAAACGGTATTTTTCTTTCTGTTTCTCCTTCCCTTTCCCTTTCCCTTCTTCTTTTCTTTGTTGAATACACATTATTTTATTCCATTCTTCTCTCTCCTTTTCCTTTCTCTCTTTCTTTTTCTTCTTCTCTTGGTTTCTATACCATACATCCGAGAAAAGACCACCTCGAGATAAAGGATGATGACTGGAATATCACACAGGCCTGGTCATGACCCTGTCACTAACCTGATAGGGGCATTTTCCGAGGAGGATAAAAGCAAATTAAATGCAAGCAACGCAGCTGATTATCAAGAAAACCAGCGTCAGTTTCAACATCCAGATGATCAACAAAATCAACTTTTACAGCAGCAAATACAACAGCAGCAGCAACCGATACCTAAGCTGGGAGAGATTTTGGACGACCAAGTGAACCCAGAGTCTGTTTATTCCAAGATCAACTTTTTGAAGTTCTTGGTAGACAAGCACTGTATAGAAAACTATGAATTCTACACCGAGCTGGATTCAGTCTTGCGGAACCACGAGCTTTTCAAACGTTTCAACTCCACTTCAGAATGGTTCTCGATTTATAACCAGTTTATCGAAACTGAGATTATTAACTTACCTGCAGATATCACGCTGAAGCTCTCAAAGAATAGCTTGCCCGCTCTCTATTTATTAAACAAGATTGAGAAGATTATCATGAACTTCCTACTTGCCTCTTATTATGAATTCATATCATATACAAAAGACATGATATCTGCCAAAATTAGAACTTCTTCCTCTTGCTCTACATCTACAGCTAACTCTGCCAACAACACTGCAAGCTCTTGCTTCACGAAGCCAAACAGCTCAACGTCTCCAGATTCTACATCTATATGTAGTGATTTCTCATTCCATTTTCTATCAGAAGGTGAAGGTAAGAGTATCTCTGATCATAATGAAGCAGAAGATTGTGATATTGACGTTGTGGAAAATATTAGCGATAAGATTGGCATGCAGTCTACCAAGGTGACGACCGCTTACAAGGGTGAATGCGTGTGCAACGACGAAGACATACACAGCGATACTAACTACAGTAGCAGAAGTCGAAGTGCAACTACAAGCGCCGTTTCGAACGGGAACAGAGATAATACTGTCAGCACGATTTTGAGTGTGGGGAGCGGTGCAGATGTTAGCGGAAGTGCCAGCCACAGTTACAACGACATAACGCTGAAATCAGATACCAGCTCCGACTCGAGTGTTTCCAACATGACGGTGTGTGACAGGTGCGACGGACGGTGTGAGAGCCGGGTGGAGGGCGGTAAGTCGTGGTCCAGATTCACGAGGAAGTTAAAGTGGAGAAGAAAGTCGGAGTCGTGAGAAAGTCCAAACCAGCCATCCAACCAGCCAACCAGCCAGCCAGAAAAGCCAGCGGCGACCTAACGCAGAGCACGATGCACACACAGACGGCACAGTATGAGAAAAATGACGCCTGTGTTGGGGCTGTCGCTGGAACGGTCTGGTGCCATGCTACGCCCACTTTCCGTGTTACTGATCGTCGCCACATCGTCATCGCTCCATCCCTTTCCCTTTCCCTTCTCTCCCCGCCCTTGTTACCCGCCACCACCGCCACGGATTACGGTTTTTCTTTCGCACCGGTACCCGCCACCGATGCATGTACGATTTATAGAATAATGTTTATATAGAGCGTTCTTTACTAAATAGCAACAACCACAGCAACCAATTTCCCGCCTCCCACTTTTCGGCCAGCCAGCCCCGCCACCAGAAGTGCGTCTAGACTCGTGTCATGTGGGGCCGTACCTGGCTGAGGGCCAGAGCTGCCACGCTGCCCCGAGCACGGAGATTAGATAGAGCGGACGGCGAAAAGCGGGCCGCGTAAACGGCCCGCGTGGCAGGTGGCGCACGGTGTCCGCATCACCGCTCATGCCGCCATAACACTCACGGTCATGCCCGTGTAGCAGCAAGCTCTATGCACGTGGAAATAAATTCTGTGCGAACGGCAAAGCAAAAGCGGGAGATGCATCGCCGAGGCGTCGCGACGCACCCACGCATCAAATTTACCGACCCGTCGCCGGCGCGTCGGCGTAAAAAAGGTAGACGCGGGGACGGGAGGACGGCTACCGGGAGACGGGGTCCGCGGTTTCCGCAGCGGGGATAATAAGGGAGCGGGCACGGGGAACGAGCGGGGGCCCGACTGGGCGGGGCCCTAGAGAGGAGGGCGGGCGACGGGGACAGAGGGGGAGGGACGGGGACGGGGTCGGGGTCGGAGAAGAAGACGGAGCATCTCGTGCAGCAACTGGCGATATCAGAAGCAGAGAGGGGCACCTGTCACCCATTCGGAGAAGAGACGAGCTTTCGTGGGGCAGGAGCAGCAGCCGTAGTCGCAGCCGTAGTCATCAGCAGCAGCCAGCGAGCCAGCCAGCCGATGCAGCGTCGGTGTGGGGGTGGCCCAACTTCCCCACATCTGTACAGGACGGAACATGCAGCCCGGGATGCCCCACACTGGCGAACGGGCTCGACAAAAAGGTTTAAAAGTCTGGCGTCTGCCCGTGGGGCAAGAGGACGACGGTAGCAGCAGCCCCGGGGAAGGCAGGGCTGACACCTTGACGGAGAACGAGGATCAGGCTTTTCCAGTAGCAGCTAATTTTTTCTCTCCCATTCTTTTCACTTTTTCTGCACCCCGGGTCTGAGCCAACCAAGACGACCCCGAGCCATAACAAAGCACGCACTGCAGTAACAACGCACAATGGAGGCCTACGCCAGTCAACCAACCACGACGTCGATCAAGCAGTCGTACTACTGCCCGTTCGACAACGAGACGAGGTTGATCAAGGTCCCGAAGGAGACGGGCAGACTCTACACGCAGTTCAACCCGCCACTCCACAGCGATCACAAGGTTGCCAACCCATCAAAGGTATACAAGTTCATTAAGAGCAAGACCAGCGAGCCCTCGGTGCACCGGGCGCTTCCAATCTACAAGAACAACAACGTCTTCTATAAGGCAAAGGACATCTGGGAGTTCGACAACATCGGTGTCTCGAAACCTCCATCAACCCTCGAGGAGGCAGAGGTCATCAAGCTGAAGTCCGAGGACGGCGACGTTCACAACTACGCCATCTTGAGATATTTGGTATGTGGGGAATGCGATAAGGGGGTGTTCGGTTTTGGAGGATTCCTTACCGATTTCGAAAGTCTCCAAGGGCGGGCAGAGGTGGGCTTCGACCTCACCTCTGTCAATCCTAACGACTTGGTCTATTTCTTTTACATCTGAATGCAGAACATGGCCGGTTCTATTCTGTCTTATTTTATCTTTTTATCTTCTATTGTCTTGGCTGTAATTTTTTTTCTTACTTGATGCTCTACTTTCAGCTAACGTCCTTCCTCGATGTATCTTGTATCTTTTGCTCACGTAATACAAAAATAATTCTTTATAATAATAGTTTTAATGATTTATTTTATTAAATGAATATAAATAGTATTGAATAATTTGGAATATTAAATAAATAAATTTTACTCAATAAGGAGATGAATGATAAAACTGAAGAAAGACTAAACAATTTAATAAATTACCTAAACAATTTATTTGCCAGCTTCAATTTCCTTCATTCTGTTCAAAGCAGAACCAGACTTGAACCATTCAATCTGTTCTTGGTTGAATGTGTGGGTCAAAGAACAGTTCCATGGCTTACCTTCCTTTGGATGAACAACCATGGTGAGATCCTTACCTGGAGCAAAGTCCTTCAAGCCAACAATGTCGATTTCGTCATCTGGGTTGATCTTGTCGTAATCCTTAACATCCTTGAAGTTCAGTGCTAACAAACCTTGCTTCTTCAAGTTAGTTTCGTGAATTCTGGCAAAAGACTTGGTAATAATAGCGAAACCACCCAAGTATCTTGGTTCCAATGCAGCGTGTTCTCTGGAAGAACCTTCACCGAAGTTCTCATCACCGATAACAACCCACTTGTGACCGTGGTCTCTGTACCATCCGGCAGTGTCTGGAACACCACCCCATGCACCGTTGTAGTGGTTTTGAATAGTGTTGGCCTTCTTGTTAACGATATTAATAGCACCAATCATGTAGTTGTTAGAAATATTTTGCAAGTGACCTCTGTACTTCAACCATGGACCAGCCATAGAGATATGGTCAGTGGTTGTCTTACCGAATGCCTTGATCAAAATTGGCATGTTAAGAGCATCCTTACCATCCCATGGCTTGAATGGAGTCAACTTTTGTAATCTGTCAGAGGTTGGAGCAATCTTGACGTCAACAGTTGATCTGTCAGCTGGTGGAGCTTGGTAGGTGTTCTCACCTGCATCGTAACCCTTAGCTGGTAAACCTTCACCATGTGGTGGCTTCAACAAGAATTCCTTTCCGTTAGCATCCTTTAACTTGTCAGTGATTGGGTTGAATCTCAAGTCACCTGCAATGGCATATGCAACAACCATTTCTGGGGATGCAACGAAAGCACGGGTTTCTGGGTTACCATCATTTCTGGCAGTGAAGTTTCTGTTGAAAGATGAAACAATAGTGTTCTTGTCACCCTTCTTGATATCTTGTCTGTCCCATTGACCAATACATGGACCACAGGCATTAGCCAAGACACTACCACCGAAATCTCTGAAAGTTTGTAAGAAACCATCTCTTTCAATGGTAGCTCTAACTTGTTCGGAACCTGGGGTAACAGTGAATAGAGTCTTAGCAGATAAACCGTGGTCTTCAGCATCCTTGATAATAGAAGCAGCTCTGGACATATCTTCGTAAGAAGAGTTAGTACAAGAACCAATCAAGGCGACTCTGACGTCGACAGGCCAGCCTTGAGCTGGAGCAACTTCCTTCATCTTGGAGATTGGAGTAGCAAGATCAGGGGTGAATGGACCGTTAACGTGTGGTTCCAAGGTGTTCAAGTCAATTTCGATAACTTGATCGTATTCAGCACCTTCGTCAGCAGATAAGTATTCCTTCTTGTAAAGCTTTGCAAATTCAGCAATTTCAGATCTTTCAGTTGCTTCCAAGTACTTAACCATGGAGTCGTTGAATGGGAAAACAGAGGTAGTAGCACCGATTTCAGCACCCATATTACAGATGGTAGCCATACCGGTACAGGAGAAAGTATCAACACCATCACCGAAATATTCGACAATAGCACCAGTACCACCCTTAACGGTAGTGATACCAGCCAACTTTAAGATGATATCTTTTGGAGAAGTCCAACCAGACATCTTACCGGTCAACTTGACACCAATGACCTTTGGAGCCTTCAATTCCCATGGGAAACCAGCCAAGACATCAACAGCATCAGCACCACCGACACCAATAGCTAATTGACCTAAACCACCGGCATTTGGTGTGTGGGAATCAGTACCAATAAGCAAAGCACCTGGGAAAGCATAGTTTTCCAAGACGATTTGATGGATAATACCGGAACCTGGCTTCCAGAAACCAATGTTGTACTTAGCACAGGCAGAACCCAAGAAGTCGTAAACTTCCTTGTTCAAGGAGATGGCTCTAGCCAAATCCTCTGGACCGGATTTTTGAGCTTGAATCAAATGGTCACAGTGGACAGTTGCTGGAGTAGCAACAGATGGCATACCAGCAGACATGAATTGCAAGATGGCCATTTGAGCGGTAGCATCTTGACAAGCGACTCTGTCTGGTCTCAACTTAAGGTAAGAAACACCTCTTTGGATATCTTGGGATTCTGGCTTGTCCAAATGGGAGTACAAGATCTTTTCAGCGTAGGTTAAAGGTCTGTTCAATCTACCTCTGACAATTTCCAAGTTCTTGACATTGTTCTTGTAGTTGATGAAGGTGTGGTCTTCATGGTTGTTCATGTGAACCTTAGAATCCTTGGTTAAACCAGAGACTGTGGCCAAACCACGAGTTCTTGGGATTCTGGAGATTGATCTAGCAGACAACATCTTGAGTGTATTTATTAGTGAACAATCTGTTGGAGAAAGCAGAAAGGAAAAAAAAGAAGCAAGGGAAAAGAGAAAGAAAGGATAGAAGGAAGGGAAAAAACAGAAAGGGGATAGAGAAAAATGGAAACAGCACCGAAACGCTAGAAATAGGGGAAATGAACGATGTTATAAGTATTAGTTTGTTCAACACCACGCTGATACTGTTCGGTTTTCGAGATCACACTTTTACACCACCCTAATTCGAGTCCCCACCGCAAAGCGCGCGATTACTACAATACGGAGTTTCGGAGCCGTATATTGGCGGAGCCAGTAAAAGGAGGTGTTTTTGTCATTGCTGGCCAAGCATGGATCGCCCGGGTTTGCCCTCTTCGACACCTCTTCCCGCCCTTGAAACACCCCACATCATTTGCATCTATCCCTACAGATGTTGGGCTTGGCCCTGAGTCCTTTCCCGTGTCGGTAGAGGCTTTTCCGGTGCAGAAAAGACGTCTCAGGAGGCTATTCCGAGCTCGGTATTGCTCCTTTGCGGCCCACCGCTGAAACGCTCTCGGCGCGTCGGGAGGGAGCAAAATGACGCAAAGCCTTACGTAATTGGAAATTCCAGGCGTCTGATTTGCTGGTTCTCGCTCGGCGCGATGGAATGCGCTGGGCGAGGGGAAAGCCAGGACAGAAGGAAGAAAAAAAGGATGAGGATTTTCGGACCGCGAGCGACCAGCAAGCGTCGCGTCGCATCGCCGGGTCAATGGGGTCGCAGCCCCGTCGGGGTTGCCCGGTCGTCCGGAACTTCCGGAGCGACGCGTCGCTGTCCGTGCCCCGTGCCCCGTGTTTTTAAGCCGATCGGCGGGAAAAAGAGGATCGGATGCCCACGGGTAGATGTGGAAGCGGCAAAGCATTCCACACGCCACTTTGTAAGGATGGTGTGGCCTCCAGCACTGCTCTCAACAATGTCGAGTTGCGTATGTCGTTTTTAAGTGAAACAATAGCCGGTCGCTTCTCCCATGGTGTGGATCCCACCTCTGGTGCATGGATCCGGAGTAGCCGCTCGCGTTATCGGTGCGCCCTATGAAGGGCGCCAAGGTCCAGAGATGCCTCTGGAGTCGAGAGGATACAGTCGGACACGTGCAGGGAAGTACCGTTGGGCCTGCACTGCACGGGCCGTACGTGCACGTATACCGCAGCACGTACATGCTGGGGAGGTGAAATACCGCAACCCCGGAGTTGTAGTCCGAGAAAGCGATCTCTTCCAGCGCAAACAGGCAGGGTCCACCCCGAACACAGTAGAAGAGTCTAGAAAATTGTTAGCGAATTCCAGCATTTTCTGGTGCCTGCCTGATACATCGTGCTACAAGGTGGGAGAGCCTGGTAGTGGTGTGATACTCTCCTACAGATGGCTGCCATGAGACGTCAAGCCTGCGTTACCGCCTGGTTATATAAAGTTGCCCTACTTCTCCCAATTCTTCGTCCAATTCCTGTTTGCATTTTTTTTCTTTTTTCCACTGTCCCTCCTCTTTCTCCACACATTATAGAAACCTAAACACATACTTGAACATAAATGGATTCAACACAATTTACTGACAGAGCATTGGAAATCGTCACCAATGCTCAAAAACTATGTCAACAGAACTCCAACCCACAATTGCTGCCAATCCACTTTTTGGCAGCCATGATCCCGGATAACGAGTCACAGGCAATTTATCTCAAGACAATCATTGAAGGTTCGAGATACGAATGGGAACCTGTCAAGAGATCGATAAATCAACATTTGCTAAAGTTGCCATCCAACCAAGGCTCCAACATGGAACCGGGAATGTCCGCCTCCGCTGCTAGTATAATTACAAACGCAGAAAAGGTGAAACAAATTCAGAAAGACTCGTATATTGGTCAAGATCACATCCTAACTGCTATGTTGGACGATGACTCAATAAAAAGGTTGTTCAAAGATTTGAGCATCAATACCGAGTCCTTGAAAAAGCAGATCATCCAATTAAGAGGATCTCAAAGAATTGACTCTAGGCAAGCAGACTCTTCTGAAGAATATGAGTTTTTGAGCAAATACGCAATAGATATGACTGAGCAAGCTTTACAGGGTAAAATTGACCCAGTCATCGGTAGAGAGGAAGAAATTAGAAGAGCCATCAGAGTGTTATCGAGAAGAGCAAAGTCTAATCCTTGTTTGATTGGTGACCCTGGTGTCGGTAAGACCTCCATCGTGGAAGGTGTTGCTCAGAGAATAGTCGACAACGATGTTCCTTCAGTTTTACAAAACTGTAAGCTATATGGCTTGGATTTAGGTGCATTGAAGGCCGGTGCAAAGTATCAAGGTGAATTTGAAGAAAGAATCAAGGGTGTCTTGAACGACATAGAGAAATCAAAAACTATGATCATATTGTTTATCGATGAAATTCATATGCTAATGGGTGATGGTAAGTCAGATGCTGCCAACTTATTGAAACCAGCCTTAGCTAGAGGTCATTTCCACTGTATCGGTGCAACCACTATCAGTGAATACAGAAAATATATTGAAAAGGATGGTGCCTTTGAGAGAAGATTTCAAAGAATTGACGTTAAGGAGCCAACTGTCAGAGAAACTGTCGCAATTCTAAGAGGACTTCAGCCAAGATATGAAATTCATCATGGTGTTCGTATTTTAGATTCGGCCTTAGTTACTGCTGCTCAATTGGCCTCAAGATACTTGACTTACAGAAAGATGCCAGATTCTGCTGTGGATTTGATCGATGAAAGTGCTGCTGGTGTGGCAGTTGCAAGAGACTCCAAGCCTGAAGAACTAGACTCAAAGGAAAGACAGCTTGAATTACTGGAAGTCGAAATCAATGCTTTGGAAAGGGACAAGGACGCCGATGCTTCGACCAAGGATAGATTAAAGCAAGCTCACAAGAAAAAGCAGGAGTTAGAAGAAGAGCTACAGCCTTTGAGAGAGCAGTACAGTCAAGAAAAAGCTGGCCACCAAGAGTTGACGGCTGCAAAGAAGAAACTTGATGAATTGGATATCAAGGCCCAAGATGCCGAAAGAAGACACGACACTGCAACTGTCGCTGACATTAGAATGTTTGCAATTCCTGATGTCAAGAAGAGAATTGAAGAATTAGAAAGAGAAGTTGAGGAAGAAGAACATTCTGCAGAATTCTTAGTCAAAAACGTTGTTGGTCCTGATCAGGTTGCTGAAACAGCCGCAAGATTAACCGGTATCCCAGTTTCCAAACTGACTCAGGCCGAAAATGCCAAGTTGATCAATATGGAAAGAGAGCTATCAAGTGCAGTTGTTGGTCAAGGTGAAGCTGTTAAGGCAGTTTCTAATGCAATAAGGTTATCCAGATCTGGTTTAGCCAATCCAAATCAACCAGCTTCTTTCTTGTTTTTGGGTTTATCTGGTTCCGGTAAAACTGAGTTGGCAAAGAAATTAGCAGGCTTTTTATTTGCAGATGAGAGAGCAATGATAAGAATTGATTGCTCTGAGTTGATGGAAAAGCATTCTGTTTCAAAGTTGATTGGTACAACGGCAGGCTACATTGGTTTCGAAGAAGGTGGCCTGTTGACTAACCAACTCATGAGAAAGCCTTACTCTGTTATCTTATTTGATGAAGTAGAAAAGGCAGCGCCTGAAGTCTTGAACATTTTACTTCAACTATTAGATGATGGTAGGATAACTGCAGCTAATGGTACCTTGGTAAACTGTTCTAATGCAATTCTCATCTTAACTTCCAATTTGGGTGCACAATTTATCAACCAATCGAAGGTCACCAAAATCACTCCAGAAGTAAAAGAAGAGGTAATGACTGTTGTCCGTCAACATTTCCGTCCGGAACTTTTGAACAGAATCTCGGCAACGGTAGTTTTCAATAGACTCTCAAGACATGCCATTTCAAAGATTGTGAAAATTAGGTTGGAAGAAATTGAAAAACGTTTTGAAGAAAATGGTAGACACTTGAAGTTGAAACTTGATGACTTGGCCATGGAATACTTGTGCAAGCACGGTTATTCCATGGACTTGGGTGCAAGACCATTAAATAGATTGATTCAAAACGGAGTTTTGAATCCTTTGGCTGTCATGATCCTAAATGGGCAGGTTTTGGACAAAGAAGATGTCAAGGTCTCTGTTAACGGTAAGGGCTTGTACGTTATTCCTAACCACGAAAGTTCAGGTGAGGGTATGGATGTTGATGCCATTGAAGATTGGACAGATGACGCTGATGAAGATGATGACTATGCAGACAACGATGTCGAATTGGACTAAGTAGACTAACAAATTTACGCTAATATGTAACGCTTTTATATATACAATACTATTTATCAATTAATTAATTAATTAATTAGTTCAAATTCATGGTTGATGTGGAGCTCGGTGAGATGCACTGACACTGTAAAATTAAAAATCACAAGAGCAGTGACTTTGTTAGATGCAGCTTCGCTGACTGCTTGTTCAGTCCATTCATCTCATCATCACCTACCTGCTAGATTTAAAATGTTGAGATAGGATGCCGAAGCCGGTAAGGATCTAGATATAAGCAATGCCGAGTAGCTAGCTGGACAGACAATGGATAAGAGATAAGATGAAAATAAGGCATTGCAAGATAGAGAAATATCTTTATAAAAACAAGGCATTATATCGATCTAAAACTAAAAAGATTTACTGACGTGGTGAGTATATAAATACAAGAGGTTTATTCCTTGTATTTATGTTTGGAAATATTAGTGTGTAAGTAAGTGAGCTAGTTCTATATAAAATAAGCAATAAACATAAGATATTGTATACCACAAAGAATGGATATTCATCAAGAATAAATAAACTTCAACAACAACCACTCTTTGGGGTTCTTGTTTTTAAGGTTACGAAATAATCAATCAAAAGCAGCTAGGCAAAGAACTTACTTAACTTTATGATGTATAGAATTAATAGCAGGTTTTTTAATCTGTCTATGCTTGCTAATGTATCCACAATTTGTATTTTTTTTGTTAAGGTTGTTAATTACTTCATATGTATATATGTGTTGAGATAGATGCCAAAGCCAATAAGGATCGAGAGGTAAGAGATAAGAGTCTTATCATGATAAGGCATCTTAGTAATCTAAAACTGGAAAGTTAGCCATCGTGATACATGAATAATGGCAAGTTTAACCGAAGGTATGTTGAGATAAGATGCCGAAGTTAAATATTATCAATAAATTAGAGAAAGAGACTTATAAAAGACAAGGCATTAGAGAAGAGCCTTGTAATGACAAGGCATCCGATAAGAGGCTTAGAATGACAAGGTGTTGAAGTCTAGCTATTCTGTTATGAATATCCATTGTATATTGTTCACTTTATATTATTCTTATTGCTTATTTATAAATAACTAATATAACTAACCTACAGACTAATACTCTCACTCATAAATACAGAGACAAACCTCTTGTATTTATACACTTATACCTTCGGTTAAACTTGCCATTATTCATGTATCACGGCGGCTAACTTTCCAGTTTTAGATTACTAAGATGCCTTATCATGATAAGACTCTTATTTCTTACCTCTCGATCCTTATTGGCTTCGGCATCTTATTTCAACAAAGGAAGCTTTCCGAAAAGTGCTCAATCGGAAGAAGAGTGGATTAAGGGGTATAAGTAATATTTAGTGTCCCTTAAGTAGTTTCAGCCTGTAATATTTTTAAAATTTCCGAGATAGTTTAGTGGCTAGAATTTCCGCTTGTCACGCGGGGGACCGGGGTTCAATTCCCCGTCTCGGAGTTCTTTTTGGATTTTTGATTAGTTAACTGCAATGCTGATATGCATTGCTATTGAGTTCTATAAAGTCATAAATATGTGCAAATAACTGATGAAAAGTCAAATTAGAATAGCGCTAACAAGTTGTACTTCAAGAATCTATTCATATATGCTTCTCTTTAGGAAAATCAAGCTAAAAGTCAAGAAACAAAGTGAAAAACTAGGTCATGCATAAAAACTATAAATCATTCAAAAATTTTGGGCATTTCATTTAGACATCCCTATTCCTGAAGCTGGAATCATCGATTGTAGGATATATGAGTTAAGAAGGAGGAGGAGGAGGAGGTGGAGATGATGCAGAAATGGTTTCTGGAGGAGATGAAGCGTGGCTGTAAATATTGTTCGATGTATCGAAAACTTCGTTCATCATCGAACCAGGAATAATACCTGGGGTTTGAGGTAATCCTGCGGTTGAGTTTAAACTTTCGGCGTCGTTTGAAAGCTTCAACAATCCATTGTTTTTTATTTTGTTTGCGCTGACCAAGCCTGTAATATCGAGCTTTTCGCTCAAAGTTTTCCTTCTTCTTTCTAATCCTTTATTTTTAGGCTCTTCATTTGGCTCATTAGAAATTGGTTGCGATGAAGCTGTTGGCGGACTTTCATAGTTGCCATCTAGAATTGAATTTATGTTTGGTTTTTCAGTATTAACTGGAGTACTGTCGTGAATATTAATTTTAGGTACGCTGGCATTAAGCTTGTCGTTAACACTAGAAGAGCTCAAATTTTTTGCCATTGCAACGTTTAGAGTTAACGCACTGTTGTTGTTTGTACCTGGAGTTAATCTTCCATTGTTATTTGTTGACGCCAATCTGTTACCATTCCTAATAATGGAAGCTTGGACCTTTCTTGGAGCATAAGAGAAGTAATCTCCGCCTCCACTTCCGCCTCCACCACCATTACCCCCTCCACTGGCAGTACTATTGCCAGAAGTTGGTGTTATGTTTGATGAGACTATTTTTGGAGAAAGCAGAGGGCGATTATTTCTACTTCTTGCAGGTGAAGATGCCCGTGAACTTGCTCTCGAGCTAGTTCTTGAACTTGCCTTAGAGTTTGAATTACCCAATGATATTGAGGAGGAAGACGTCTGTCTCATGTTAGGTTGAGATTTTATACTTTTGAAGGTAACATTGCCCAAGTTATTGGTGTTGTTATTATGAGTTTTCGAAAAGTAATCAACATCTTGTAAACTATTCTGTACTTGTTGATATTGTGAAGATTTAGGGAACAGTTCATCACTGATAGATCTCGAGTGGCTCACCAGCGAAGGAGATTCCGGAGAAGATAAAGCACCTGTAGGTCTTTGATTGAACTCATAGCTATTGGAAGCAGGTGAGGAAACCGTACTATTGTTATCGGCAAAATTGTTCTGTTCGACAGAAGTTGGTATACCTGCACTTGGATTATGATCATCATAGCCATTCTCATCATCACTAGCGTCGTAAGAAATATTCCTTTCAATTGTGTTTTCGAATTCTGTCAAGTCGGACAAATAATCAATCCATTTTATAGCTGAATCAATATTATCGGCTTTGAACGTAAACTTAGTCTTGGTCTCCTTGTCCCCTTTTTTGTAAACTCTAATAACAAATTTTTTAGGATCGTCATCAACAGCAGAAACTGTAACGTCTGTCAAAGAAAAAGATTGGGTTGGATTCAGATCTTTAATTCTATCATTTGATCTAAATTCGTGCAAAAAGTTGATTGTTAGGACATAAAAAAATTTGGAATAGTTTTTCAAATACTTAGATTTTCTGTCTAAGTAACCAGAATAGATGCACGAGCTGATAACACTATTTCTATAGGGGTAGACAATGTCAGAGTTTTTTCTGACTTTCTTGACCTTTAGTATGGTATTCTTTGCATTGATCGGTAAAAAATTTCTTTTGCAATCGTTTTTGATAAAATAGTCCCAGTCAATAGTGGGATCATTTTTTACAAACCCATCCTTGAAAGGCATAATCATATTGTCTTTGACTGCGTTCAACTCCGAATCAATCAAATCAGTATACGTAGAGATACAGTTTTGAATTTCAGTGTATAATATTTTTTCCAACTGAACTGCTTTATACTGTAAGTCGTAGTACATTTCTTTAAGGTGTGCCTCGATGTATAGCTGATCCTTCAATTGTAAATCTAACCTCAACTTCAGAATATAAGGATCCATTTTTGAGTCAATCCTATTATTTTTCAACTCAATAGTGGTTCCTAAACTCGACTTTGAATGGCCTGTTCTCAATAATTCGATCGAAGTTATATAGTCAGACATGATGCCACCTGTTTTGGCAATTTCCATTTTCAAATTTTTAGTCTTATAATCGGATGAGTTTTTGATCGAATTCATCTGTTTTATGGTTTCATTTAATTGATCTTTCAAATTCTCCAGTCTTGGTATAAGCCTATTGGTCAAATGCTGATACGTTAACAACTCTTTCTCCTTCAAGTAATTGTGGTTGTTAAAAAAAGTCGATGAGATTGATAAGATGGAATTGTCGCCAGCAGGAAGAAAAGTGGTTTGCAATAATTTGTTAACCATGTTCTGCTGATCCATGTTCATTTCATTTTCTAGGTTGTCTAAAGAGATTGAGCTAGCTCCAGCTGTTGAACCACTCATAATGCTACTGGCTCCATTGCCACCGCCAGCACCTCCCCCGCCGCCAGAGAAAGAAGGATTGAAGTTCACGTTTGCACCATGACTCAAGTTGGTACTGCTGCCATTCATGCCTCCGCCTCCTCCAATGTTGCCTCCACCAGTAGCATTGTTGTACATGTCGCCAAAACTGGTTGATGACAAGGACTTCTTCAAGGATTTGTTTGCGTTCGCCTTCACTTTCAACTTTCCTGAGTTCTGCCGTTTCAAAATCTCCAAGTTTTCCAACATGGCCCGATTCCCCTGATAAGTCTGACTTTTAAACACGGACATTTCCTTGAAATAAAAAATCACCTGTTTGATGATCATCTTCCAGATACTGAATCTATAGATCAATTGATCGACTGGCCTCGGGTCATCGATATTCTTGAAAGGGATGTAATAGGGAGAATGGTAGTCGTTTGGAGGTAAAACCGACTGTGTTGCAAACCGGGTGTTATTCTTGTATACTGTTTCCAAATTGTAGACACTTTCAGGGGCATGATACGAAGGCTTAATTTCAGACATTCCCAGAAGGCTGCTGTTGCCGGCCCCACCACTTCCAACCACAGTGGAAGCCGTAGTTTGCAAGCTCTCTGCGGATGATTCTCTTTTCGGAGTCAACCGGGACGAGCTTGACTTGTTCATCTGGCCAAAATTCTGATTGTACATAGCTTTGATGGAACAAGCTGTAACTAAGAGTAAAGCCTCTTGTTCCCTTCTATTTGCAAGAGATACTGCAAGCACAAAAGGCCCGGTTGGAAAGGAAAAATAGCAGTACCGATAACAGGCAATGAAAAGTAAAGAAAGGCAAAATGATCGATCCGAAACGAGAAGCGAGAACCCTGTATTTTCCCTGTGCACGGGAAAGTATGCATGTTCGCATATATCGTGTAGACTATAAATATAATTATTTCTCAACTATAGACTACTACACATTTTCTCACGTTACGACATTGATCCGTACGGTCCCTAGCGGACAGGGGTCTCCGAAAAGCGACGAGGATGGTGTCTGTCGGTGCTGTAGACTGCGCTGGATTCGCTGGCGAAGCACCTGTATTGTGGAAAGTTGCAGGCACATGATGGCTATATCGAGGAATACGAGATAGGAAGAGTTTATCGGAGTTCGCTGGATGCAATTCATGCTAGATTCGCCAATGAGATCGACAAAGATCCCGTCGTTTATCCACGTAGTGCTATTGAGGTTTTTCTCAGTGATGGCGTTGATTGTATTTCGGATCGAGTCCACACTTATCTGCAGACCGGAGGATTCAAGCAGGGCCGAACTATAAAGCCATTTCATATGGAGAAACATAGAGAAGAAGAAGTTCATAAGGGTATAGGGTATCACAATAACTAGGACCATCGTTATGCGGGTGATCTGCAAGTCTAGATCCTCGGAGCTCATCAACATTCGTAGGTCAGAAAGGTTTTCTGTGTCAGGGATGCTATACAAAATAAGCTGGGTAAACACGCGTACGAGGAAGTTGAAGGCCTGCTGGTCACGTACATAGCTGACGTAGATAAGGATGGCTGTAAATATCTGCGTGTCGAAAAGCCATATCTTGCTGAACTTGGACGAGGAAGCCGAGGAGTGTGAGACAGAGGAGGAAGAGGAGGAAGTTGTAGTGAAGGGAGATAACAGTTCTTGGCTGGATTGTGCTCTCTGTATCGATCCATAATCTGGTTCCATCCCTGTGCGTGAATGGTTGGCTTGAACTTGCCGAACGTGTCTCCTCGACGAAGCTGCCACCCTCTTACTGCCCTTCTCCCCCAAAGATTGCATCATGCTTCTATAACAATGGCAGACAGTCGTTGCACCAGCAGAGATCGAGTACGCAATCTCTCGGGAGTGTCAGCCACTCCCCGCGACGTGGGGGGCTTGAGCACCTGGGGAAAAAGACCCGTGTATAAAGTTGCTAAACCAATTGTGTTAGTTATATAATGGAAATGACGAGGATTATATAAATAATAATAGTGATGGCAATAGGCTGGTAGGAAGAGAATCGATCATAAATACAGAAGATATACATACATTACAGCACCATTAGTCGTTGTTGAACAAATCACCAATGTCTGCTGGTAATTCTTGGATTTGGGTGTTGTAGAACATTTCGATTTCTCTCATTCTAGTGATATCCTTGTCGGCCAACAAGTTGATGGCGACACCCTTTCTACCAAATCTACCAGATCTACCGATTCTGTGGATGTAGTTTTCGTTGTTATCTGGTAAGTCGTAGTTGATGACCAAGGAGACTTGTTGGACATCGATACCTCTGGCCAATAAATCGGTACAGATCAAGATTCTGGAAGAACCGGTTCTGAATTCAGCCATAATCTTGTCTCTGTCTTGTTGAGACATATCGGAGTGGATTGAAGAAACAGTGAACTTTTGGTTGGTTAATTCTTCGGTTAACATTTCGACTCTTCTTCTGGTGTTACAGAAGATGACGGCTTGGGTAACGGAAATGGAGTCGTACAAGTCAATCAAACACATCAATTTGTATTCGTCCTTTTCGACGTTGACGTAGAATTGCTTGATACCTTCTAAGGTTAACTCGTCCTTCTTGACTAAGATTCTGACTGGGTTTCTCATGAACTTGGTGGTGACATCTAAGACGTCCTTTGGCATGGTAGCAGACAAAAGAACGGCTTGAGTGGTTTCTGGCAAGTATTGGAAAACCTTGTAAATTTGTTCCTTGAAACCAGCAGACAACATTTCATCGGCTTCATCCATAATGAACATCTTGACGTCCTTGGTCTTGAAGTAACCTCTCTCAATCATGTCAAAAACTCTACCTGGGGTACCGACAACGATTTGAGCACCGGCCTTCAAAGCTTCGATATCTTCACCAACGGATTTACCACCAATACAGGCGTGAACAGTGACGTCCATGTGTAAAGCAAGGGAGACAACGACTCTTTGAATTTGCAAAGCCAATTCTCTTGTTGGGGCCATGATCAAAGCTTGGGTCTTTTTTTCCTTTTCGTCGATTCTTTGTAATGCAGAAATGGAGAAAGTGGCAGTCTTACCAGTACCGGATTGGGCTTGAGCCAAGACATCTCTACCTGCAACAATTGGCATGATAGCTCTTTGCTGAATAGCAGAAGGAGCTTCAAAACCCAAACCGAAAACACCTCTGGTGATTTCTGGCTTCAAGTTCATTTGATCGAAGGTAGTTGCGACTTCATCGTAGTTTGATTCGATGGTACCATCGACGCTTGTCAATGGCTTTTCTTCAGTAGCTTCAGTAGACATGTTGGTTAATATGTACTTGGTCTTGGAGGAGATCAAAAGAGCAAAAGGTCAGGGAAAAAGAGGAAAATAGAGCAGAGACAAAATGTAATGGCAAATGAACAGGAGTAGAAAAGTCTCTCTGGAAGAGGCGAAAAGGGGAGTAATATCAGTTAATTAGAAATTAACGTGGAAAAATTAGAAAAAAAAATTTGCAGTTGGAAAAACCAAGAAAAACAGGAGGGTGGAACGCCCTCCAGCTTAGGCCGGGTAACTTTGGCTGAAATAATCCACGTACAAAGGGGATCAGGACGTTCGGTATGCAGACACGTAATGGATGGGTAGAGGATGGATGGGTTGCTGATTAGTTGCTATATTATGTTATATTATCTTTAAACTAAATATATATAGAAGATAGACACAGGGGCAGTCTTAACGGGAGTAAGACCAGACGTTGTTTAACAAACCGTCTTGTTGAGCCAATCTGTTGACTTGGTCATCAGCCTCACCTCTTGCTCTGACGAAACCGGACAATGCGTAAAGGGTGTTGCTGTCTGGGATAGCTCTACCTTCTTCGTCGACGTTGGCAATGGCGATTTGGACGGATGCGTGATCCTTGGCCTTGATGATTCTGTTGGTAGCAGAACACTTTCTTGGAATGTATAATTCGACCTGGGGGGAAAGGAGGGGAGAGGGAAAAAAGAGACATGTTAGTATACTGGTTCAACGGTGACTGATTTGCAGTGTGGAAAAGCAGGAGCAGGAGCAGGAGCAGGAGCAGAGTAAGTCCATTTTGGAGGCCTGGGCCGTTTCTGGTGCATGTCTGTGTACACCATACGCAATGTTTCATCTTGGGGACTGGAGCTACCGCTGAAAAGGTGCGGCAGGTGTGCAGGTGCCACATGGTCGTCGTCGAAGTCCTTGTGGTTCTCCGTCGACTTCGCAGAGACGGGCCCGCATCCCAGCTGTCGTGCACAAACTTGGCGTCCTCTGAGGGCAGGGGCTTATTTCACAGGTGCACATTCCCGACGTCTTGTCCATCTGGCGTGCTGTCCGTGCTCCACACGGTTCATTTGGGGGCCCTGCTATCTTCCGTTCATGTTGGAATTCTCTTCCTCGGGTCTCCTTCGGCTCCTGGCCTTACTGCTCCGTGAGTGGGGCAGATACGTACTAATTCACCCTTATCGTTCTCCATGGCTGGTTGTGTATGTGTGTGTGTCTCGTAAACGGAGCCAAGGAGATTCACAAACAGGGAAAAGCCTGCGACACCGTGCTCTCTCTCTTCAGCCAGTACCATATCTCTTCAACTCCTCCTACTCCTGCTCCTCCACTGCCCGCACCCGCTGCAGACGTGAAAATCTCGTTTTTCCACAAAATCCAGAACCCGCGGCACCACCGTGCGGTGCGCGGGGTGCAAAAAACACACTCCCTGGCGCACCCAAAAAACAGCAGTCACACTCCTTCTTTTCCCGCACGTGACTCGCCGCTGCCGCCGCCCCTGTCGCTCCCCGCCGTCTCAGGCCCTCGGTTCGACCCGTGCAACGCGCCCACGCGCCCACGCGCCCCGCCTGCGCCCACGCCCAAACTGGCCTATTCTGTACATAGCCGTGCTCCGTCGCCGCATCGGGGTGTCCGCCTTTTTTCTGCCTCGCGCCGCTGGCCCCTATCGCCAAGACGTTGCCACACACGGTAAACAGCCAAGATGTACCAAGCCTCTGGGGAGGCCCGAGGCGGCAATCTGGCAGGCCTACTCTGCTGTGGTCAGTCCAACACGGAACACGCTTGAGTAGCCGGTGTGGCCCTGCTGCCTGTCTCTGCACGGGCGGCCATTGTTGTTTCCTCCGTGCTCCTTCCTCCGTGCTTACCCCCGCAACGTCAGGTCCTGCTCGCCGGCTTTTCATGCGCCCCTTGCCCCGTACGTGTCCCTCTCCAGCCAGTGCACCCCAAAAACAGAAAACCAGCGCTAGGCAACTTTTCCAGATATCTTCTGTATAGCTGCCGTTTCCACCGACCTGGAAGATACATGCCCGCTGGACACACCTAGCTGCGATTCATTGAAAGCGTGATGCACCTGTCCTCCTCCGACATGCCCAAACCGATGTACATGCCTGCTGCCGCCCGCAATGGGTCCACCGCCACCGGCAACGGCACCGGCAATGGATACGGCCATGGACACACCGACGACAAGCCGCTCAACTCAGAGGCTCTCACAGACACCCACCTACACGACGTCGGCTTGCATCCGGAGTCCTATTACGACAGCAGACTCCCCTTCTACGCTGCGTTCATGAGACGGCAGTTGCTTCCGTTGGTGAAGCTCGAGTTGCCGCTTCTGGAGAAGATCCAGCAGTTCCACTCCCACTGGCTCACCATGTACTTCCTCCTCACGGCAAACGTCGGCTCACACACGTTCTACGTGATCATGCTTCCCATGGGCGTGTGGCTAGGCTCCTTGAACTTCACTAGAGACTTGGTTCTCGTGCTAGGTCTCGGCATCTACTTGACCGGCGCAGTGAAAGACTTGCTTTGCTTGCCTCGGCCCCACTCCCCTCCCTTGGAGAGGTTGACCATGAGCCACTACACCGCCAAAGAATACGGTTGCCCCTCCTCACACTCGGCAAATGCTACTTCCGTGTGTATCATTCTATTCCTGCATATCTACAACAACGACTTTTTCTCCGCCCCCGTCAAGCAGTCTCTTTACGTGTCCTTGGTAGTCTACTGGATCACTCTGGTAGTGGGAAGACTATATTGTGGAATGCACGGCTTGGTGGACGTTGTGACCGGAGCATTAGTCGGAATAGCCACAGTATTGTTGAGAATGGCGACAAAGAACTTCTGGGACTACACCCTCTTATCCAACAACGACACCCTACTCACAAAAATCTCGCCTCTCTTATTGGTTGGGTTTTACTATTCCCTCATCTATTTCCATCCAACACCGGTCGAACCCTGCCCCTGCTTCGAAGACTCCATCGCCTTCATTGCAGTGCTTCTCGGTAAGGACTTGGCTGATAACTCAATGAGACCAATCGAGTCCGCAGAAAGCCTTTCCTTGACTTTGATGGACATCTACCAGACGCATCCTGCAAAGCATGACTACGAGTGGGCAAGATCAGGCATCATCCTCACCCTCATGCGTGTCATCGTCGGTGTCACCTTGGTCATGATTTGGAAAGCAATCGCAAAACCGCTTTTCACATTCTTGATCAGAAAGTTGAGAAATGAACCGACCGTGAAGACAACCACTCCAGAACCGCCTTTTGCCTTCATCTCAAGAACCGACACAAAAATCTTTGTGAAGTTCATCGTTTACGCTGGCATACCCACTGTTGCCGTCTACTCTATGTACGCCTTCAGATTTTTAGGACTCTAGCAGTTCCGAGAAATCTCTGACAGAACATTTTGTACTTTATATATATATAATCCATGGATAAAATTTTACAAAAATCAAAAAAAAACAGAAAATCTTACTAACTTCCCAATCATCAAACTATACTAGAGAACCTTGTCCCCCTATTTCTGCGCCATTCGTTGGGCAAGAACCGCTAAATGCTTTTTCACTCTATCAAGGGTGATCGGAGTGTTGTGGTCGTCGCCACTCTCCACAGAAGTCTCTATCTTCAGTTCTTTTAGCCTCTCCCGGTGCATTCTACTTGAAAGGTGCTCGGACAACTTAAGACTATCCTTGAATCGTCGTCTGCACACCTGGCACGTGAACCAACTGTTGTCCTCTCCAAACTGGCTTTCACCATCCACTGCTTCGCTTTCACCAGTTCTGCCCCCGACAGCTTGACGTAAAATATCTTCTTTCTTTAAGTTTCGTATCACATTGGCACCGCTTTTCGTGCCATTATGGCCCCTATTTTCTCGCCTCTCCTTGGCGATTCGGGCATAGGCATCCACATCCCAAGTCTTACGTCCATACTGGTTCTTTCCATTCTCCATGCTGGGTCCTGTAGGAGATCTTTGTGATCATTCCATCGTTAGTTCCTAATCCTTCTTTTAACAGAGGCATATCTTCCACTGCTGATAAAAGCGGAAAAAAAAATGACGCGTTTGTTATTATGTTATTATCGGTGCTTCCGTACAGCCCCTGCAGTGCTGACAGACTGACCCCAGCTGCTTGTTCTTTTCTCATCTTCTTCTTTCTCATCGACTCCTCTTCTTGCCAGATCTCAGTCTCTACATCTACTCTATTGCAACAAACGATACCCATATACTAAATAATGCAGCCACGACAACCTTTAGCTGTGAAGTCAACCAATGTGCAGCGGTCACGTTCAACATCGCCCCTGAAAAGAATAGACTCTCCTACTAAGAAATCAGCTTTTACTTCTTCTCCAACTAAAAAGGCACGTTCTTCCCCAGCGAAAAGAGAGCTGTTGCACACGCCATCCCTGAACCATCCCTCTGTCCAAGAACAATCGTTTACAATTTTCCAAGATTCTACTTATGCCAGAAACCAGTCTGCATCCAAATCTCCCGCATCATCCCCAAGACACATCATCCCGATCTTTCAAGATACCCACCTTTCCGACAAAGAAAATGGATCAGATAACAAGCTAGATACTCAGTCTGATAATAAGGAGAATATCCAAATAATGGCTCCCTGTATTCCTAATCCAAACCAAAGACAGTCCACTCACGCTAGAAAGGCCCTTATTGACCTTAACATCAACTCTTTTCCTGGCTATATACATGAGGGGCCTTTGCAACCTCTGATGCAGATCCAGCAGTTGAAGGAACCTTGGTCTACAAACTCTTTTTCTAATTCTGTGAAGCCGGGAAAACGGCTCATGGTGCCGAGCTATGTCACTCCTCCGAAGAGGAACCGTGTCCGTCTCTACAAATATGTGTCGGACTCGAACAGCCATACCCAAGTGAAAAACTTACTACCGAAGTTGAAAAGTCGTGATGATTCCTACTATCCAGACTCCTCTACGCCCAATGCCTTCCACGTCTATGACGACAAAGTAGACTCCATAAACGAACACCCTACTGTATAGCTCAATCTAATGTGTACTGATCGCTTAATGCTATAATTAAATTTGATGAAAACTGCGCCCACATCTCAATATGCCCCATTTTTGACTTACGGCAATCTTTCTTGCGATATCCCTCTTCCTACTGTTTTTTTGAGTTGTAGTCTTAGGCAACACAACCATCTACAGTAAGTAACATTCCCAAGAAAAAATATACACAATAAACACCTGATGTCTTTGCTCAAACATTCTCCCTTATTTTCACCTTACATCTTTGCATGGGGACACTACAATAGCAAAAGCTATCGGACATGTTGTCTCAAGGATGCCATTGATCTCGGAGTTCCGAGTGTAACACTTGGTTTTCTAACTGAAGACAGATATGAAGAGGTCTTGGAATGGAAGGAAGACATTGATGCACATAAGTCTAAAATCAACGTTATACTTAGTATCGGAGGGGCAACGGGAATTTTCCCGAGTCCGCATTTGAGTGCCGAAGATGAAGCAGTTAAATTAGAAAGATTGCTTTGTCAATTGGACATCCATATGATAGATTTGGATATTGAAGGAGAAATCCTTACCTCCAGAGAAAAGGTATGCAGATGGATCAAGGTTATTCAGTTATTGACCAAGAAAAGACAGCTGTGGATTTCGTTAACTTTACCGGTTGAATTTGAAGGAGGTTTAAGCTCTGATGCTCTGATTGCAATAAAGTCTTTCGAGGAGGCCAACGTGAAGATCAGCTTAATAAACTTGATGTTAATGGATTTTTACACTTCGTTGGATGCACCAACATGGGGTGACAAACATTTAGAAATTCTTGGTGTCGTTTATAAGCAGTTAAAGCAATTTCGACATTTGACTAATGGTAGTGATGATCTTTGGAAAAAAATCGGAATTTGTCCAATGATTGGAGAAAATGATGATGGCTCCAAGTTCACCGTAGACGATTTCGATAAGGTTCTTCGGTTTGCCAAGATGAAAAATATTGGCTTGGTGACTTTTTGGGCAATAAATAGAGATCAAAAAACGCACTTTCTTAAGTCTGCTAGTGTCGATACCCATTCGAAGTGCCAGAATACAGACTCTGCATATACGAGCAAAGCCGTTGAAATATTAAAATGACGATATACACACGAAATGAAAAAGATTATATACACATGCATGATAACACACTTATCTATATACAGATCAGAAGAGGTAGCATAATTACTTTTGTAACTTTTTTAGTCTGTTAATCACATCCACATCCGATTCACCGTATTCCCTTATTGGCTGTTGAAGCTCTCTGAGCTTATATTGTGCTTTGGTTATTGCAGGTGCATCAGCGGTGGGTTTTTCATTGGGAAGAACTTTGAGTACCACGCTGCTTTCATTCATCGGTTCGCTCTCAGGGATCACTGCTGGTGCAGCCTTTGCATCAACAAACAACGGGCTCTTCTTAGTAAGATCTTTGTAGCTGATGACTTTGTCAACAGTTTCGAAGTACTGAACAATATCGGAATCGGCCAACTTGTTATCAAGGACGAGTAATGTGTCCTTATTGCAAACATTTTGCTCAAACTTCACTGCTTCTTTGATATTTGGAGGATAGTTTAAGATTACAAATCTGCCCAAAGATGGGTTTTCTGATTTGAGTCTCAATATTTCATCATTGACAATCTGTGTGAAAATACCAGGCTTTAACTTATAGGTAAAGGTATACTTGAAACCTGGCGCGTTAGCATCTTCTGCCTCCAATGATTGCGCAAGCAAGATATGGTATTTCGCCTTCCCTAATGGATCGTTCAATTGCGCAGTCACTAATGAGTTCAGGTCAACAACACCAACATTCTCCGCTCCACCCAAATTATCCACTGTTGAAGAGATCGCCTTAGCATAGCTCTGGCTGTTAAAAGTATAAGGGATGAGGTAACATTCTTCCTTTGCTTCTAATGTTAATCGTTTCTTCTGTATCTCGTTAATGTACTTGGTCCATTCTTCCTCTGTGAAAGTTTTCTTGTACTTTTCAATATTCTTGCTATGATCTTGTTCTTTAATTCTTTGCATCACCGTTACGTAAACCATGGTACCGAAGACACCTACTAAAAGAAACCATTTGAATTCAATTTTATCATCTGTTTTTCTTTCGTTTCTCCAGGAAGAGGCGTATCTTGTTGGATTGTTGCTGATTCCGTTTTTGATCTCTCTGATTCTTGTAACCCTAAAAGGACTCGACTGTCTGAAAGCCGATAACGCTCCAGAAGTTCTCGAAATGCCTGCCGTTATCCAACGTAGCATGATAGTTTTATGAATATATGGATCTAGGAGACGAATAAACCTGTTCTTTGTAGCTGTTACACTCAGTTAGAAGGGTCCGATGAACCTTCCTTGTAGGCCTCGAATCTCATGTTAAAGATGTCACAAAGAAGTTGCAGCACTACTTCTCGAGTTACCCGGCCCGATGCAAGGCTCTCGTCTTTTTTCATTTTCTCGATCATGAATGTTCACTTTACGTGAGATAATTGGTAACGTTTACAGGGCACTCTGGAAATGATTTACGACAAAAACTTTTAGAAGACAGACAATCACGACAACCAAGGCAGCATCTACAATGTCCCTCGTACAGCTAGCTAATGTATGTGCTCATCTGCAAAATGTCTCCATGGCAAAGGCTCCTCTAGCCAGTATTCCATATACGCGGTTACACTTGCAGATTGCATTTGGACTATACAAAGAAGGTTTCATCTCCAGCTTACAGCGTGGATCACAGAACGGACCTGATCTTACACCAGTTGAGGTGACTCCAGATAATGTGTCTACCCGTCGTTTATGGCTCGGCATGAAATACAGACAGGGAATGCCAGTGCTATCCAAGTTCCAACTTATCTCCAAACCAAATAGAAGAGTTTACGCCGAAGCAGAGGACCTCAGATCCTTTGCATCTGGTAACAGCTTTAGGTTTGTCAAGCCGTTGATGCCAGGTGAAATTGTTTTTGTGAGACCAAAGGGTGCCAAGGAGGTGATAAATTTACACGAGGCTGTGAAAAAACAAGTAGCTGGAGAGTTATTATGCAGAGTTTACTGATTCCTCTATACAACGGCCTAGACGAACTATGAAGCTCCACTGCCTTTACATCCCGACTGTACATAGTTATATTTATACATAGCACTAAATAAGCCTATAAGCTCGACATTAACAAGAGGTTAGTTCATGGAGATCGATAAGCTCTGGTCAGTGTGTTCTTTATCCACTCTAGATTTTATTTTCTCTCTACTAGACGCTAGTTAGATTACCGTTATCCATGGCAGGGCGTTTCTTGGCGTGCAAATTCTGAACAGTTGAATCAACTAAGCTCTAATGCGTTTGCGCTTTCGAGATAGACCTCTTGGTAAAGTATGAGCTGTCTGTTCTTCTCCCTTTACTTCCAGCTGAACCCAAAATGGAGACATATGTAGTGAGGATAGCTTACAGAGCACTTGCAGCCAACCACCCCTCTCCTCGTTTTTATCGATAATTCGAACGTAAGGTGTCCCAAAAAAGCTTGGTGAGAACTAGCGCCCAATCATATTAGGATCCCGGAGATCGTGAACTGAGTCACAAGCCACCAGGAGAAAAATGCAAAAAATGTTTCCAACTTCCTGGTAAGTGGTCTAGTACCACCTTTTCGCATACCTGTTTTTATTGTAGGAACAATAATTAGTTGAAAGAGTCGACGAATGCCGAAAAGTAAGATTCCTGCTTCAGCTGGAAGGAAAAACCCGAAGGTTGAAAAAAAGGCTGCCCTACTTGTGCCCAAAACGCCTATCAGTGAATTGCAGCTCCACCACAAAACCACATGCAATCGGAAATATGGGTTCCAATCCCTCGGAACACATTGTTTACGTTACATATCACCAAGGGCCAAGGAACTCATCGAATCCCAGAAAGAGGGTTCTTCAGAGCAAAGAGTTTTCCATGTGGCTGCCTTTGACCTCGACGACACTCTCATCAAGACGAAAACAGGAATGAAGTTCTCCCGTTCGGCTGACGATTGGAAGTGGTGGAATGAGAATGTGCCGAAGAAGGTGGCCGACTGGCTGGAGCAACCATTCCCGGCGGATACACCGGCCAACACCTCCAGGGTGATCGTTGTTTTTACTAACCAGGGAAGTGTGGTCAACACCGCCAAACCCACAACCCCGTCCAAGTCCCTGGACACACTTATTGAGAAGCTGAACCAGATAGCTAATTCCCCTGCACTAGCTGGTGTGCCACTCCTGGCCTACGCTGCCACGAGGAAAGGTGCTGCTGACAAAAAGGCCCATCTCGGGAGCCCACCAGAGCTTCACGACGAATTTCGCAAACCTAACACTGGTATGTGGAAGCAGTTGCAGCGTGACTTGGCACCGGGAACCCCAGCTTTGGACGTGAGCTTTTTCGTTGGAGATGCTGCTGGCAGGAAGAAGGACTTCAGTGACTCCGATGTGAACTTTGCACGTGCGCTCGGTTTGCGCCACATTGTCCCGGAGGACTTTTTCACATAGAAATGTGATATGTAATTTAGGAGGGACCCTGGGAGGATAAAAAGTAAGTGTACGCCGGCCTTCGCCCCTGGTGTACTTCTTGTGCGTCTTTGTCGTAAAGTAGATGAAGAATCAGCCGTTGGCTACGTTTTGGCAACCACAATTTTCAAAGTAAGAAGGAAAATCATGTCCCTCCCACACACATTCAACGAAAAGGTTCCACTCGCCATTATAGGTGGAACCGGTTTGTACAAATTAGATTCTTTAATTCCGGTAGCAAAAGTAACAGTTTCAACGCCTTGGGGCCATCCATCTTCCCCAATTACTATCTCCAAGACGGCCTCGGGGATGCCAATTGCTTTTCTTGCAAGACATGGTCAAACCCACAACCTGTTACCTACTGATGTCCCATCACAGGCGAACATTGCAGCCTTAAAATCTCTAGGTGTTAAGATTATAATTGCCTTCAGCGCTGTTGGTTCATTGCAGGAACACATTCGTCCACGTGATTTTGTCATACCAAATCAAATCATTGACAGAACAAAGGGTATCAGGAAGTCAACCTTCTTCGAGAAAGGCTTTGTTGCGCATGCAGGTTTCGGTGATCCATTTGATGGAAAGATTGGAGATATAATTGCCAAAACTTGCAACGACGTTCTCGTTAATGAGGAGGGCGTTCACGATGGTAGACACAAGTTGCATTCGAAAAATACCGATGGTGATGACTTGACTTTGATCTGTATGGAAGGTCCTGCATTCTCGACTAGAGCAGAGTCAAAACTGTACAAGTCGTGGGGAGGCTCTGTTATCAACATGTCATGCATTCCTGAATCTAAATTGGCTAGGGAGGCTGAAATTGCATATCAGATGATATGCATGTCTACAGATTATGACGCGTGGAGAGAAGATGCTGAACCAGTCACCGTTGAAACTGTTGTTGGCAACCTCAAGTCCAACTCGAGAAACGCACATTTACTTTCTGAGCGTTTGATCGATGTATTGGAACCTTTGATTAAATCGGGAGAGATTGGTAATGACTTACAAGGTACCATGAAGATGGCTGTCAGCACTTCAGAAAACGGTAGGGATAAAGACGTCTTAGAGAAGATGCATTTCTTGTTCCCTGGCTACTGGCCTGTAAACGATCAAACAAGATGAGTCATCTTGTGTAATTAGTACATTTCCTTGCCGGTTGGTTGGCTCGTTTTATAATTTTAACATTATACTATTCAAGGTAATTGATTACATAAAGTTTTTTTAACATCAGTAAAAGCTGGAGTTAGAGGCGCCAAAACCGCCTTGCTGTCTCAATTCGTTGTTCACCGCAAACATGTATTTCCCATTGGGAGAGAGATAGTCCCTGCTGTTCCGCCCATCACTATAATTCCGATCTGCAATTACAGAGCCGTTTCTTTGGCTTAGCTGAGTCCTTATATTTTCCATGTTACCTGGGCTCGTGCTGTTTGCCTTAGGTATCATTCCAGAACTCCAGGTTACATTTGCTGCATTGTGCATAGCATTACCAATGGCAAGACTATTCAGAGACCCCATCACATCATCTATGCCTTGATCGCCAGGCATGAAAACCCGGGTAGGTTTCTCTATCCTCTGTGGTGACGATGAGAGCAGTTTTTTCAGTATTGCTTCCTCTTCATCATCATCGTTCTCAACGTTATCGCCCTCTTTTGAATCTTGACCCTCTATTGACTTGTCGTTACTGTCCGTTGTCAACCCTAAGATCTTTCTCTGTGCTCTAGTAAGAGGCAAATCTAAACATTTGTCTTGTGGCTTCAAAAGCCTGTAAAGTGTAGCAACTATCATGGTTCCAAGTATAAAGCTCATCATGTATTCGATATATGATCCTACTCTCAGAAAACTTTCAAAGGTGAACAATTGAGATAACCATTTGACAAAGGAAGCTAGTCTTTCATTCTGAATTGAACTCGAATAATCCCTCATCAACTTGGACAAAGCTCTTAGGCTCTTTGCAAGAACTGGGTTTGTGTATACGAATAATCTAATAATTGATCTTAGAAATCTGTAAATCAAAAATGTCAACGTTCCGTATAACAGTTTCCTCATTTCGAGTTCTTTATTGACGATTCTTCCTAATGCTTCTGCAACATATGGATCATCCAGATTCTGTAATACCGACATATTTCCCTTGCTGTCAGACATGTGTTTACTGATATTATCGTTATATCCTGGCATCCGCAGAGGTTCTAGTGGAAGCTTCATGCCATTAGTGTTCCCTTGACTTATATTGCCGTTAGGGATGATACGGTCTCCAGGCTTGCGGCTCCCTATGTCTTTCAAGTGAGTCATTGATACATCTGCTGTAGATCTTCTAGGCTTAAAAGCAGAATTGAGGTATGTCTCTTCACTCACTTGCTTGTCAGCAAGGTTGAATCCTGCTTGCATGACGTTCATGTTATCCTGGAATTGTTGCTGATGGGCCTTTATTTTCATCTTCAACAATGAATCTGCATTCATTGGGTCCTGTTTCAAAGGCGTCTGAGTTCTTATTCCATTTGTACTATTGTAGTATGATGACGAGGAGCCTACCAGTGGTGTTGAATGTGCATGAGCATGTGACGCTTTGAAGGGAGATTCAACCAGAGATTTGATTGGCACGTACGGTGAAATCGGGGTAGCTGAAAGATTATGAGCAAGTGATGTTTCTGGGTAAACACTACGTTCATAGACCTCATCCGTTTCGGGCTCATTTCTACCGTCTGCAGTTGCTGGCAGAGAGGATAACATATTTGGGTTTTTCGAACTGAAAGATTTATTCGTGCTTCTCTTGTTTACGAAGGTATCCTCTGCAGGAGAAAAGAAGGATGAAACGTTGAACGACATGTTATTTTCCAGGCTGAGGTCTTTATCCTGTCCTCTTCTTTATTTCTTTTTTGCTCCTGCTGTAGAACTGAGAGGGAGGATTTCTTCCGAAGAAAGTAAGTTTTCTATGCACTTGTCAGCTGTCAAGGGGTTGTGAACTAGTGTAGGGAAAAAACTTGAAGTGAATTAGAATATGATCATGTAAAAACAGAATTGCGCGCCGATCGACTGCATTTTTGGATTTTATAGTTCACCTTGGGGGAGTGATGAGGCCTAACACATTAGTTTTTATGCTATAGAACCGGTGGATATCTTTGAAAGCCATGAGAGAGTTTACTTTTAGTAGCTGTTTGGCGGTGATAAATGTGTTGTAATCTAGCTATTCTATTATGAATATCCATTGTATATGTTCACTTTTTCTTATGTTTGTTGCTTATTAATTTATAACTAATATAACTAGCCTACAAACTAATATTCTCAAACATAAATACAAGGGACAAACCTCTTGTATTTATACACTTACACCTTCGGTTAAACTTGCCATTATTCATTTATCATGGCGGCTAACTTTCCAGTTTTAGATTACTTAAGATGCCTTATCATGATAAGACTCTTATCTCTTATCACTCGATCATGATTGGCTTCGGCATCTTATCTCAACAAAATGCTGTAATTGCTCAGTGTGGTAGTAACTAAATACAGAGCCCTAAAGATATGGATAGGTAGGTACAGCACCAATATCATACAAACGGCTGGAAATCGAGTTCTCGTACAAGACTGGATGGCCAAGTTGGTTAAGGCGTGCGACTGTTAATCGCAAGATCGTGAGTTCAACCCTCACTCCGGTCGGATTTGTTTTTTGTTTTTACTCTTGAATTGATCTGAAGCAAGTCCAACTTTTTAGGTCATAGACCAAAATGTAGTTTTTCCTACCCCAGCTTTGGATCAATGGTGTATGATAATAAATGCATGAGTTTTATTAAGGTATATAGATTTGGAAAGTATAAATATTTAGTGTAAATGACCCGGTAGTAAAGATCTATGGTTGAAATGTGAGAAAAGTAAGTTGAGAAAAGAAGGAAAATGAAAATGAAAATGAAAATGAAAATGGAAAGAAAAGATGAAAAAGCTCCAAAAAAATGATCCAGCTACTAGGTGAGTAGAAGGTCTTTGCGTATCGTAAACGAGGTAGTCTAAAATATAATAAAATAAAGAAACGAAATTGAAATTGTTCTAATGAATGGAATCAATAACCACAGTATTCCTTGATCAAGTCGTTGAGCTCTTGTTCTTCTTTCATTGCTACTGATTTCAAGTAGTTGCTCAAAGGAGTGTTTGCGCTCAGAGATTTGAGAGCTTGGCTTAATTGCTGGTTGTTGTTTTTATTGGTATTGTTATTGATATTAATGTTGCTGTTGCTATTGTTGTTGCTGTGGTTAGTGTACAAGTTGCCCATGTGCTTGTCAAGTCCACCAGGGAATTGAGAAGCGTTTTTGAGCATGTTTGGCTGGGCAATGTTGTTGCTCTGGTAGGTGGAGGAGGCAACCGAGGAGACAGAGGAGCTTCTAGAATGGGTGGAGTAGATAGAGCTCGTGGATGTGGAGACGGAGGAGGCTCTAGAGTGGATGGAGCTCATGGAGTTGGAGGCAGACAACATGGAGTTGGAGCTGGAGGAGTCTACTTCCTGAGGAACAACAATGGTCTGTGTGGAGCCGACGAGCATGCCCTTGGAGATGTTGTTTCTGATTCTGGACTCCTTCTTCAAGTCGGACCTGATTGGGTCCAAGAATCTCTTCCAAGCGTGGACGAGCTGAGCGTTGTCGATCTGGATGTCCCAGTCGAGGAGCATCAACAACTGTCTTTCCATCAAGTTGACGTCTTCTCTTCTGAAGAGCCCGTCGGTGTACTTGGCCCAGTGCTTGTTCTTTGGGGAGGAGTCGTTGAAGTTCTTGGAGGAGATGATGAGGCAGGCGAGGAAGATTCTGTGTCTGGTGCAAGGCAAGCCCTTGGCGTCCTTGGGTAGCTTTTTCTTCAAGCGGTTCATGTAGACGATGGTGGCCATCAAAGTGCCGGTATACACGTTGGTGTATCTGACCAACTTGGTGATGAAGGTCATCAACGAAGGCAAGGGCTTTGTCTTGAGGACTGGGGGCGAGTTTGGAGGCGAAGGGAGGGCCTCGGTGATGGTTTTCGCCGACTCGCAGGGCAAGATCTGGAGCGTGACGGTCACCAAGTGGTGGATCATGTCTTGTGTGACAGGGGATCTCAAGAAGATCTTCATTGCTTCGGATTCGGACATGGTTGACATTGGAGCTAGGGGGAAGGGTATCTAGATGCAGGGAAGCAGGAGTTTGGGTATCTTCGGGTGGAGCGAAAAGTTTGCTGATCAAGTGAATGACTAGCTGAGCGGCTGGCTGTGGAGAGGTCTACAAGCTGGATGGATCACAAGTACACCAACAGCAGGCCCGACCAGACCCCACACCATTGCGTTTCCAACAGGTAGCTGCCTGCTGTGGGGCCCGCAATCCTTATATACATGCCCCGGATCGTGCACACACCGGCCTGCGTTTTCCAGCACGGGGATGAAACACGCTTGACGGGCCAGCCACAAGGGGGCCCACCGGGCCTGCCTGGTTGCCCAATGCAGCAGGCGCCGTGGCACACACCTGCTTCAGAAATGCAAACAAACGTTGGCGCATGCATGCACGGCTACCCCACCAGACACAAACAAACTCCCTTTCCGAGGTGCCCGCGCTGCCCAAGGAGGACCCCGAGCGAGCCTGCCCAGGTCTCGCCGCCGGACGCGCTGCTGCAGACAATAACGATGCTGAAAACGGCGGCGCGTTGCTTGTGTCGCGTGTCGCGTGTGGGCGCGTCGCGTCGCGACGCGTATTGCGCCCCGGGCATTCCTGGTCTAGGCCGCCGAAGGGGCGCGCCGCGGGGCTCTTTTTGCCTCGCGGCCCCGGGACGATCGGCGGCTCGGAGCAAAAAAGGGGCAAGGGGCGCGGCGGAGGAGTGATGTCGCTTGGACTAGTCAAGTCTTGTTTAGTTTTGCGTGTTTGGTTTAGCGGTGGTGCGATGTATACAGTGGTGCGGAGGCTGCGCCGTGGGCTCAGCCGATCTTCAGGTTCATGGCGTAGAAGTCCACGACAGGGATGCAGGGGCCAAAGTCGTTGCTGTAGCGGGCGGTGCGGTCGCCGTCGCGGTGGCCGCAGCCCGTGTCGTACTCGTCGGCAACGTGCTCGATGGGCTCGTCCTTCAGCATGCGGCCGACGTTTGCCAGCGGGATCATCGACGTCGCGTTGAACATCATGTTGATGTACGTGGGCGTGATCTGCTCCTCGTGGACGAGCTGGTCCGGGTCGCCGGGCTCCCGGCAGTGCTGCGGCTCTCGCAGGCGCTGGCCGGCGTCTGCGTCGGGGTTGGTTTCGGTGTCTGCACTGCCCTCACCGTGGCCGGGCACTCGCCGGTATCTTCCATTTCGGCGGGGATGCCGCGTCGCCGCGTACGAGCGGTCCTCGTACCGGGCGTCCTCCACGTCTGCGTAGGCGCCGCCGTCAGGGCACGCGTGCGTGCCCTCCCAGAGGAAGTGGCAGCCTGTGACGGAGGACAGGTCGCCCGCGGGGCCCGCGGGGCCGTCGGGGCCCCCGGCCTTTGTGCCGACGTCGTCGAAGAACGCTCTCCCCTGTGCGCCGTCGCCCAGCAGGCCCGCCATGAAGGCGTCTTCGTCCAACGGGATGTCGCCACGCAGGGCGGCGAGC
Source organism: Pichia membranifaciens NRRL Y-2026 (assembly GCF_001661235.1). NCBI lineage: Eukaryota > Fungi > Ascomycota > Pichiomycetes > Pichiales > Pichiaceae > Pichia > Pichia membranifaciens. The sequence goes on along the minus strand of NW_017566982.1, from coordinate 1,762,295 downwards.
TCGGACAGCAGGTGTGTGCCCGCGGGGCCCGTGTCTGTGTCTGTCTCAAAGTTCATCGCCTGTGTGTGTGTGTGTGCGGACGTATGCGTATGTGTATGTGCAAGGGTACGCAGGGTGTCTATAAATGTGCTGCAAAAGACCCTGGTGTTGCTGTTCGGTGTTGTGGCCCGTCTGCGTGGACCTGGTGCATTCTGTGCTCCCCCGTGCCCCCGTGCCCCCGTGCCCCCGTGCAAGCGTACCCCTTGTTGCGCTGACAATCAGGCCAGACCCTCTCTGACTCAGCTTCCTCCCGTCTCCGTTCACATAGAGCTGCCACGCTCTTCCCCCCGTTATCGCACCGCTTCCTCAGCATCAGCGCAGCGAACTCCTCCGCACCGGAGCTGTTATCGCGGCGGCTGGGCCGAGGAACCGCAGCCGAGCGGATCGATGGCAGCCCTCTTCACCAGAACATCTTCTTGAACATGCTGCCCAGCGACTCCGTCTCGTGCTGGTACACGTTCTCCCGCTGCGGAAGACCAGAGTAGCTGTGTGTGGCAGCGGTGGCGGCGTCTGCGTCCGCAGTGGCCCCGCCATCGTCTCCCCGAAGATGTTTCTTGAACGCCTCCACGAGAAGCGGCGCCACCCGCTTGTAGCACCCAGCAAGCTCCTTGTCCAAAAGCAAGTACAGCTTCTGCGACGCCAAGGGTGCCTGGAGGTTGTACCCACGGATCGTGTCGTTCAGGTCCCGGAGCTTGCTGTCCAGATGGCGTCTCCTCGTCTGCACCCACGCATCGCCTCTCAACCTCTCGCCCCCCGGGGTGTCTTCCAGCTCATTCTTCGCATACGTCGCCATCCTGGCAACGAGTTCCTCCTCACTGGCCCCAGGGAACTTGCCCTTCACACGGTTGAGCACCCATTGTAGCCACTCCTTGTCAAGCTCTTCCCGAAACCGCAAAATACGCAAGTCACAGCCGCCCTGTTTCTCGATCCAAGGCGGCAACGCATCCTGCCTTTTCAAAATCTGGTTGAGGTGGTACTCCGTCCTGTCTACAAACATGTTCTCCGTGGACCCGTATCCCTTTTCTAACGGTTTGCCCCTCCTGATGTTCTTGAACTCTCCACGTCGTTGCGCATCCATGATCCGCTGGTCCGCCAACGACTTGATGCTGTTGTCCACAGATGCAAATGAGTCATTCAATAGCATCGAGGGCCCAAGAAGCCTTTCTCTGTACATTTCGGCCCACTCATCATCATCCTCTCCCCTCTGCTTGGCGGCTTTTCCCTTCCCTCCGCCATTGGAGATCTTCGCAAGCCGGTAATCCAATGCCCCTTCCCTGGCATCGTGTATCCGTTCTCGTATGGGCTGTGGTGGGGTGATGATGGTGTTCGAACTTTTCTTTACCTTCATCGGCTTGATCGAATCATTCAACATCCGTAATGACGCGTCATAATGAGTTTCTACTCCGGTCCACGGCTTAGACAGAGCTATATCTCTTGTGTGCTTGCTTGCAGAAGCTGGAAGCTTACTCACGCCTATCGCCTGCTGATGCTGATACTGGAAGTTCGAAGGATCGTTCTGAATCTTGTCAAGCTTAGCGTGCATCTCAATCTTGTTGTACGGAAACGCATCTTCGATTTTCCCAGCATTTGGATCTGCAGAAGACGGATGTGCTTCCTCCGCCAACTGTTGAAGTCTTCTCTTCATATAACTACCTTCGATATCATCATCATTTGGATATTTATCAGCCAAGCTTCTAGTAAAGAATCTGTAATCTTCGGTCACTAGCTTTTTGGCTTGAACCTTTCTCAAAAACATTCTGAAATCTTTATTAACAATCTGAAAGTACCTTCTATAAGCTATCTTACAGGTAAAGTTAGTAGTGAGCCTTACCAGAAGTTAAGAAGTAACCACTCTAGTAGCATCGGACTATCCATGGTGTAAACTGCATACACCAATAGCATAATATTTTTTTCCTCACTGCGACGCGTCGATACCAAGTTGCAGCATGAATTGAGCTTTATTTATGTTGATCTGAAACATGACAATCACTACAGCTAGATCTTCAATTAGCGAGGACTACAGCACAGCTCACGTTTATCACGATATTTCAGGTGCAGACGTACAGGGAAGACGTCAAGGAAATGTCCACAAAGATCAGCGAACGTTTAGAAGCTGATTCTGCCCAATCCGTTAATTACACAAAACCTGCAGATGATGATATATCCACAGCAAACACAGCTCAAGATCTTACTGCCAACCATGGGTCACAAGTCTCTTATGCAGAAAACACAACGGAGCACGAAAATGTAAATACAGATGATTGCGTGGTTATGGATAGTGCCACCAAACGCCTTGAGAAGAACGATAACAACAACAACATCAATATGTACTATGTAAACCCGAATTTTGCGCCTAACCGCAAAGCTGATAACGAAATTGAAGAAACAGATCAGGTCTCAGATGAGAACAGCAGCATAGACAGAATGAAGGATGACACATCGTCAATGCAACAATCGTGGTTGCCATCTATTTTGAGAGGAGAAAGTTGGCCGGAGCAAAACAGTAACTACATCAGTGACGTTGTTAACGGTATTACTGACTATGACCTCAATGACAACAATGAAAAGATACCCAACCCACTACTTACTGTACGTGAAACAGTCCTGAGGAAAAATGACACAAATGCCAAGGAATTAGCAGATTGGAGGAAATACAAAGAGGACAACTTCTTCAAAATGATCAACAACAATAAATTGAAAGATCTACCAAGCACTCAATCAACTATACCGAACACCTTTGCTAATAAATTCAACAAAATTCATGGCATTAATAATGCAGATCTACTGACGCCAGATTCCCCCTTAAAGCTTTTTGATGTGCGTCAGAATACTTACACCAAATTTATGATGCATAACATGCTGAACCAACTCTCACCTCAAAAGCTCGAGAATGAACATCAAAATGACACCAAAGTACCCAAAGTTATCAAACAATCAGAAGAGTTGTATAACAAAATATTAACCGGAAGCTCTTCCAGCGGAAGCTTACTGAACAAAGCACAAGGAAAATTGACAGACACCACAAAGGACGGTCCAGAGAGAGAACAAGATAATCACAATCTAAGCAACGGCAATGATTCCGGAGTTGAAAACCCAAACAACAATGTTGATGTGACCTCTGACGCCGAAGAGTTTAGCTCTTTTCCATCAACTACGAGAAAATTTGTACATGACGGAGAACAACTTTTTGAGAACATTCGTGAGGGGCTTCAACAACACAAGATCCCGCTGACCGACATTGCTGCCCCGTATTCTCAATCTGACTACACTTCAGCTGATGATGACTATGAAGGAAATGAAATTGGTGACAACAGTGAATCTGCTGCTGATGGGAAAACCACCTATGATGATGATGATGATGATGATGATGATGATGATGATGATGATGATGATGATGGAAGCAGTCCCAAATTAGCACTTAATCAAGGCTCACCATACAACATACCGAATGATCAACATAAAATACTTTCAGAAACTGAACCGTACAATGCAGAATTCAATGTCCGACCTCCCCAATTAAGATCCCAGTTTAGAGCTGTAGAAGATAAGGCTACTGTTTATGATTCTAATGGAAATAACAATGCAGTAAAAAACAAACCCAAAGGTCTGAATTTCATTCCTGCAGATGAGTATAAGAACAAGGTGTATGACAAGAAGTTGAAAAAGTATGTTTTGAAGAATGAATATGATACCAATTCGTCCTATACTGATGATATCGAAATTCAAGATGGTTTGGACAATATATCGATTTCTGACCCAGATAGGACAAGTAATAGTATTCTTCGTAATGCCAATTACGCCAGAGAAATAAACCACGAAGAAACTTTTGATTCAACTGATACTAGTAAAAGCTCTTCCAATAATACTATTGATGCAGAGACTCCATTCAATGAATCTTTTGCTGTGTCGGATGGCCTTTTAGTTGAAGCAATCAGCGAGTCCTACCCGGCCGAGGATTGGAATTTTGTCAAAGAAATAGACCTCAGTGAGTTTGAGTTGAAACAATTGTATCACTTGGACAAAATGATTCCTAATATTTGGTATCTCAATGCCTCGCATAATGAGATAAATCAAAACTTTGGAATACCAAAAGAGATCCAAGTTCTGAATCTGGCATATAATAATTTCAACAGTATAAGTGCTAAATTTGACATGTTTCAGCATTTGCAGGTTTTAGATCTAAGCCATAATGAATTAACAGATTTGCGATGTTTGAAAGACTTGAAAAGCTTGACAAGCTTAAATTTGAGTAATAACAAAGTGGAGAGTATTGAATTTCTAGAAAACTTTAGAATGTTACATTATCTGAATTTGTCGCATAACAAGATTGGAGGGAAATTAGATTTCAGGAATTATACCTTATGGTTTTTGGAAGACCTCATAATTGATGATAACGAAACTACAGAGCTTATCAATCTCAGCGAGTTGCCACAGCTAGTAAACTTGTCGGCAAATAACAACAGCATCACCCGTATACTCTACTCGGAGACTGAAGAAGAGGAATACGTTGAGACTCCCCATTTCAACCTAAGAAGAATCTCATTAAACAACAATAGCTTGTATGAAGACATTGACTTATCAGAATTCCCAGAAACAAAGGAGATTCAGCTGGATAGATGTTTTGCCGAAAACATAAGGCACATATCACTTTACACCGAGAAGATTTCGGCAAGATATATACCAGAGGAGAAGAGTGTCGAGGGTTTTCTGAGGTTCAGCCTACAAAGCAATAACTTGAAAAGTTTGTACTTGACTGGTGGGGTGTTACCTAGAGCACTTCCTACTTTCAAGGATAGGTTTTCCAGCGTTAATATCCTAGACATATCTGCCATGGATTTGGAAGCTTTGCCCAAGAAGTTCAGTGAATTTTTTCCATTACTGATCGATTTGAACTTAAACTTTAACCGGCTTAGGAATTTGAACGGACTCGAGAAGCTAAGACATTTGAAACAGTTGAAGCTGTTGGGAAATGAAATTAGAAACATCGAGGACATCACCGACTATACATCACGTGTTCGTATGACTTTACGGCTTCTTGACGTGCGTGTCAACCCACTGACCACAAAATTCTATCCTTTCATTTTCTACGGCGAAGATGACCATTCTGAACAGGGAGGTTCAGCAGCCTCAGGGGATAGTGATGCCAACAATTTCACATCGTTCAGGCTGCAGGAACGAGAAGATATCGAGGCCTTTTCCATCGAGTACAGCCGTCTCTACGAGGAACCCGGGATGCTGAAATGGGCAAAAAAGAACCGGAAGCACCAGCGGAAGCTCTCCCGAGAGGTCCGAGAGGAGCGCAACGGGTATCTGGTGGCCATGTTGGTATGGTTTGAACATGTCAAATATCTTGACGGAGACGTTATCAACGAGTTGGACAGACGTGCGTACGTAAGCGGTTTTGCTTAGGACGCCGATCGCCCTAGAATTCTATCTGTAAAATAATCATGATCTTTTTTTCTTTTTCGTTGCGATCCCTCGTGGCGGGATACAAGTTATAGAGGTACGGTCAGGGGGGTATGTGAAGAAGATGGCATAAGCTGCTGAGCAGCCTAATTTCGGGAGTACAAGATATCAACGACATAGATATATAACATACAAGAATGAACGGTTATCCATGGTACACTAGAGCCACCGACATTGCGCACAGACTCACGGTTTTGGGTCTTGTTGGTTTCACTGTCTACATGTCGGCTGGCGTTGGCTACACCCTTTATCAGAACGGTAAGATGGCCGAAGAGAGGTTGGCGAAGCAGAAAGAGGTAATGGAGAAGCAGGCCACATTTGAGCAGGAACAACAGCAACAACAGCAGCAATAGTGAGGGAAGTTTCGACTTCTCTCCAGCTCCAGTCCTCACTTCTTGAAGTTCATTACATTCACGTATCACCCACCCCATTGCCAGCACAGCTTCCTTAGTCGCTTTTCGGAGGTATCTTGTGTTTTATCTTTATTTACTTCTATTCTGTATATAACTCGTCTACTGCACTAATATAGTCCACCACATGATACACCGCTTAATCCACAATCCAATACCACCTTAAACCTGCGTTTTTTGCCTCTTGCCGTCCTTGGCCTTGGCACCATCGGCCTTGCCTATCGGCTGCTGGCCGTCGGCAGCGGCTTCGGCGCTTCTCTTCCGCTTCTTCTTCGTTTTGCGTGGTTTCAAATTGTGGTAGAGACCGTCGGTCTTGAGCTTGTCTATTCGAAGCTGGAGCCGTTTCTGGCCAGCTGTGTCCTGCGGGTTGATGTCGATTATGTTAGACAGGGTGAACGGCGTAAAGCACACGGGACACGTCTTCACCGCCTCCGCCCCGGCTCCTTTGCGGTCTGCGGCGTCTTGCTCGGAGTCCTCGACTAGCTCCCGGAGAATGTTCGAGTTCACCGTGCACCCGCACGGCACGATGTAGCAGAACTGCACGTCGGACAGCTTCAAATCGCCGTCATGGTCGATGTCCAGTGTGGTGCCCGACAGCGGACACGTGAGCCGGTTCCCCTGCAACTTGATGTCCAACTGCACGACGTCGTTCAGCGACCCAATCGTCGGCACATCTCGACCAATGCCTCCGTCCTTCTTTCTGTCCAGTAAGTACTGCAGCACCTTCTCCTTGTTGTACAAGTACCCGCTGCTGTCAGACACCACCGGTGCCGCTAGCACCTCTTTCGACAACCGACAGTACCTGTACGTGTTGAGCATCTGCGACAGCACCCACTCTCTCTCTAGCGTCGCCCCTCCACCACCGGGCCCTGCGTCTGCCCCCGAGCCCTTCAGCTTCTTCAGAGAGAAGCTGAGTATCTCCGTTCGGGATGGTATCGTTCCTCCGTCGTTCTGCACCGTCCTACAGCGTGAAACACCGTTTCCACATTGTCCCCGATGTTAGTATCCCGTTCATACCGTCAGTCTGGCCTTTCTCTGCCACCACTGCCACCGCTATACGTACACCCATCTAGTTCTCCAACTTTGCTTTGTTGCACTGCACCGTAAGAGCTCTTACCTTGTACCCAAACCCAGCACACTCTCTCCACCTGTCAAGACATGCACCCCCACATCCCACACGTGCAGCCCTTACCAGCCACCGGCCGTAAACCCGGCTACCCTCGTCTGGCGTCGTCGTCTGGCGCCCGCCGTCGATTGTCCCTCTGTTCCTGCATTCGTGGCCCGTTTCCACGATGATCTTTCGAGAGCCTTGGAAATGGTCGTCCAGGTCCTGGACCTGGACCGGCTCTCTCGATTTAGGCTGCGTCGCTTTTGATAGTACTGCTCTGCGCCCATAATTACAGCCCCCGTTTGCACTCTACGCTCTGGCTCTCGTGCTCCACCCCACCTTCTCTACATTCCTTTCCTCCTAGACACACACGTTCCATCTTTGCTGCTTAGTCCCGCCTGCCTCTGGCGTTACCCCCTCGTTCCACCTATCTTACGCCGTCCCGTTCACTGGCCGTTTCGTCTTCGGAGGGTCCTTCTGCTGTTTGAGATTGAAAAAAACCGTTGTGGCTGACTACGCCCCTTCCTCCTCTTCTACCCCTGTCCACCCATCCTGCGACACTGCACCATACCAGACGAGTCGTATTTGACGTCACACCACCCATCCGTTCGTTCACACACCCCTAGACACGCCCGTCTGTAGCAGCCCCACCATGTCGGCAGCCCCACTCGCAAAGATAAACTCGTCCTCGAGTGAAATACCCACCCCTTCGCCACTCGAAACAGAGTTCGAGAGCAACACGGTAACGACTCCAACCACCAATGCGTTTCCAAACTCGACCTCCTTCACGTCGCTGACGCAAACTCCGCCGTCGCTTCTGACAAGGAATCCGTCTACCCTCTTTGATAAGAACCTCGTGGAAACCCTAAAAAAACTGGCAATAAAAAACAAAGGTGAGTTTAGATGTTCCAACGTTCAGTGGGCCTTTGGTCTCGATGACGACAAGCTCAAAAACAACAAACACGTATCTATCAAGACTTTGCTAAATAATTCGTTCCACTGGAATTTCGTCAAGCTGCTTGTTTCCGCCGAAGGAAAAATCACCGCAGGCAACTCATTGCTGATTGTGTCGGATATCCAAGAGTGTGGAATTGACATTTTCAACTTCGACTTGATTGTGAAATTGACCCCGAAAACAGGCAATGCCAAATCTTATTTTTTCAAATTCACCAACTTCAATGACTACTTGGAGTTTCTTGCATGCTTGCTTTCCTGGCACGGGTTGAAACAGAAAGGATTGGTTTCGAAATGGAACTTCACCAACTCTATAATCTACAACGACAACTTAAAGCCTAACGAAATCATCGTCTGTCGTTTCAAAGTCTTCGGCCCGCTACCCGCCTCAAGCACAAAAGTACATATTGACGAAGATGGTCCTGAAAACCCCGTGTTTCCGACTCCCACAGACTCCAACTACAAGGAAGGTTGGTTCACCGTTATTGGCCATTTGTTACCAACAGGTATCCTCAATTTAGTATCAGAATTGGATGGCACTCTCCTATACTCAATTAACGTCACCCTTTTGTTCAATTCCGAAATAAGGGTATTGCATCACTCAATCTTACAAAACTCAAATGTTTTGTTTTTAGGATTTATCGACGTGTTGAGAGAAAGCCACGACCTCCATCCTGCATCAGGCCTACAATTCATCCGAGATAATAATTTCAAAGACGTTAGTCGTATTTTGATAGATTTTGATTTGCGAATCGATTTAGAAGATTGGTTTGTTGCTTTATCTTCATTCACGAAACTGGAATATGTAGGTAATCAGTTCACAGGAAACCGCCTCAAAATTTCTGAGGAATTGTCTCTTGAAATAATGGAAGCACAGTTTCAATTGGATAACCACGCCATCGCAAATAGTTCCAATAACAATTTTGCTGACAGCCTGAAGGATTCATGTTTATATTGCGAACTAATTCTATGGAACACTCCCTGGTTTAGATCTGCTATTGTCAAGACCGATCAGCATGCATCAACTTTCTGGAAGGAACTAATAAATCTGAAGCTACCTATTTCCAATTCCAATGACTTCAAAATTCTTATCAAAAGAGCAAAATCAACAGATTCTTACAATATTGACGGAGAAAACTCTGACGAAATTATAGGCACTTGTTTCGTTAACTTGGAGCTTTTCGAAGACGTCCAATTTTTACAGAAAATTCCAATTCACAATTTACAGAATAAGTTGATTGGTAAACTGATGATCAATCTTTCTCAAGACGAGACCGTCATCTTACCTTTCCAAAAATATAAATCACTAGAAAATATTTTAATGAACTCCAAGATTGAGTCCCTAATTTCTTACTTGGAGCCTAAATCAAGCACCTCAACTCTAGAAGCTTGGTCAATAATGTTGTTAGATATTTATCAAAGCTTAGGCAAGGAAGACGAGTATTTCGAAACTTTGATGAAGTACGAACTTTCTCCGATCGATTCACTCAATAATTCCAACATCAGTGATACACTTGGTTCCCACAACAACAGTACCGACAATACCCTCAATATAAACAATAGCAATAATAGCAATGGCGGAACTGCAAACAATAGTTTCCGTTATCATACCATTTTTAGAGGCAACTCAATGCTTTCAAAATCCTTAGAGAAATATACCGTTAGAGTGGGCCATGAATATCTAGAAAAGTTGTTAGGCAAATTTATTGAAAAGGTTCGGGTTGAAGACCTCAACTGTGAATGTGATCCAAAAATTGAACCTGAAACTTACCAAGAGAATTATCAAAACCTTTTAAGATATGTTGAATATCTATGGAATAGAATATACCAGACAACCAATGATATTCCATCAAGTATCAAAGTCCAATGGAAAAACCTACGCCAAAACGTGGAACTTTCAGTTGATTTAAATGACAAGGAGACTCCTCTCAATGCATTGAGTTCCTTCATTTTCTTAAGATTTCTATGCCCAGCCATCTTGAGTCCTAAATTGTACAATTTATCCAAAACGCATTACTCGGGCAAAATATCACGTACATTGGTTTTGATTGCTAAAGTACTCATGACTTTTTCAAATAGATCCAAATTTCAGAAACATAGGGAACCATTTTTGATACCATTGAATGATGACTTCATAGAGAAACACCGAGAAGAAATGTTGATTTACTTTGATAAAGTGACGTTCAGAAAGATGGATTTCAATGAAAGGGTTTTGAATATGTCAAATATTGTTGACAGGATCCAGTTGAACACTTCGAAGGACATTTTAAACGAGTTACCAACCATGCCATTTTTGATTGACAAATATTTGAATATTGCCAAATTGGTGGAATTGCTCAGCAAATTTTACCAGGCAGAAAAGGAAGAGGTTGGACCTGAAAAGGATAGCATAGGTAATTATCAAATTGAAGGATTCGATGATACTGGCCTGGATGATGATTTCCTTACGTCGTTAATCAATGATGAAAACAATGCATTGAACAGCTTGCTATCCAAACACGAGTTCAAATTGAAGGATATGAAAAAGCAATCTGCTGTACTGTTGAAGGAAACCGAATCTGTGGAAAAACAATTAATTGAGGCGGAATACCCACATAACATCGATGACATATGGGATACGTATGTTTCGTGCTTGATTAGAAGTTGTCGTTTGAACATTGCCACCACGAGCACTACTCCGACGAGTATGACAATGGTAAGGAATTCCGATTCTGATGGCCATGTTATATTCGACTCTGACTTATTTCACAATATGAGTCTACAACCGAACGAGGATGAGTTATCAAAGCTGAACACTTTTTTGACCAGTCTTATGGTTCAAAACGAAAAGAAGAAGTTGAACAAGTCAACTCTGATCAGTAACCGGTCGGGTAGTGCTGTTAGTGCGACCCAGCTTCAGGGAAATGGCTTTGGCAGCCCTGAGAAGCCTAAGATCAAGCTGGGGAAGAAGGTTTCTGAAAGTGATGAGAGCGGGAAGAAAAAGACACTGTTTAGGAATATCTTCAAACGCGGCAAAAACTAGAAAGGATCGATCGATTGATTACTTTTTTCATTTTAGATATGCATTTTGTAGCTTAGATAAAAGATGTTTCCTTTTAAGACTCAAAAACACACACAAAACCATCTACGTATAGCGAAGTTGAAGTTGAAGTTGACTGATAATCTGCCAATGTGTTATACGAATGCATTCTCTGTATATATTCTTATATAAAATATAGAACTCCTGCAGCAGAGGAGAATAGATTGATTGAAAGATTTTTGACTAATTGGTTGGTGGTTTGATTTGGAGGATTTGGGGTTTTTCTTTGTTTTTTAGATTTTTTTGGATTTTGTTGCTCTTGCTATTAGCTTTATCACTTCATTCTGCCATGATAGAGAATAAATAATAACCCGTCTGTCCTGCAATCAAGCAAGCTGAGGTGCTTTGAGAGATTCAGTTCTGCTGGTTTGAGGTTCTGCAGCAGCTTGGACAATTGGCTTTGGAGCCTCGCCCTCAGGGCCGATGAACTTAGGGTCTCTCCAAGGACCGACGTCACTCAAGTACAAGCCACCCTCAGCCTCGGAAACCTCACTGGAGCCGCCGAACTTGGTTGGCAAGTTTTCTGCTGGGATCTGAGCAAGGAGCTCCTTCTTGTAGCTTGAGCCGAGAATGAAGATTTTGGAGACGGTGACCGGGTCGAGGAAAGGCTTGAACAAGCGGAAGGCGGTTGAGAAGCCGAAGGGCGCATTGATCAAGTAGAACTTGCCCATTCTTTCTGGGTAGTAGTTCTGGCCGATGTAGGAGGCCTCTCTGACGTACGACAGGACCTGGGAGGCTGCGGATATGGATATGCCCTTCAAGTCCAAGATGGTGCAGGAGGTTTCGATGAGGGAGCCCGCCTTTCTGGAGCAGGCTGGCAACCTGTACGTGGTGAAGGCCTCGTACTCCCAGACCAAGTTCTTGAGCATTCTTTCCTGGGTGGTGATCTTGTACATCTCTGTGATGTTGACGGCGCCCAACTCCTCGATGTAGACGGGTCTGCCGTCGACGTCGGTCTTGTGGTAGTACTGCGGGTAGAACTTGGCGACCGTGGGTTTTTCCGTGTAGTGGAAGTCGGTGAGGATGGTGTTGGTGCCAAACTCCTGTCTCCACTTCTCACACGCCTCGTACATCTCCTTGGCCTTCATGATGTCGAACTTTCTTGCTCTCAAGAAACGCAAGAGGGTGGAGTCGTCCATTCTCTCCGTGTGGCCCTCTGCCTCGAGCATGATTCTCAGCTGCTCCAAGGCGGACTTTTCGGAGTCGGTGAGGTAGCCCGGGAAGCCCGTCTGGCTCTTTGGTGGCTTTGCCACCATCTTTGGCAACGTGTCCAACACTTCTTGTTCTGAAACCATTGTGTGTGTCGGGTAGGGCGGTCTGGGGTTCTGTTCGAGTCTTCTTTTTCGCAAAATGGGTCTATGTGTGAGTCTATATCTATTTACGCAGCTATAGGACTGTACAGGTGTATGTGTGTGGGTGTGGGTGTGCCCGGCGCTGTCGGAGTGCGTGTGGCGGCGAGACCCGGACCGGGTTGCCTGCCCGCTGCGACGGTAGGGGCCGTCTGGCCTGGCCCGTGTCAACAGTGTGTACAGAATCACTGCCAGCTCGGCAGCGTGCCAGCGTGCCAGCGTGCCCGACAGCCCACATCCTCCCTGCTCGTCCAGTCGAGCGAGCAATCCGCGCATCCTCCGTCTTCTCTGGAGCCGACGCGTCGGCGACGCGTCGGCAGCCCGCGGTCACATCGCGGTCACATCGCCGTCGCGTCGCCTAGACCTTCAAGCCCGACGCAATGTACTCGTGGGACGGCGTGTCTGCGACAGCGCCGAGTGTTGCAACCGCAACCTTGCCGCCGCCCAGCGCCTTGCGGCACCAGTGCACCACGCTCTCGCGGGTGACGCCGTCGACAATGGCGACGATCTCGCTGGCGCTGAGCCGCTTGCCCGTGGTGACCAGCTGCCGGCCAATGTCTTCCGCGACAGCAGTGGTGCCGTCAAGAGAGAGCAGGAGGGAGCCGCGGAGCTGGGACTTGGCGCTGTCAAGCTCGGCGTCGGAGAAGTCGCCGCGCTGGAGACGGTTCCACTCGTGGACGACGGCGTCGACGAGGCGGCGCTTGTCGGCGTGCTTGTCCACAACGAGGTACATGCCCCAGAGACCGATGTCGGAGTAGGAGGTGGAGAAGGACATGAAGGAGTTGCATAGTGGCTGGCCCTTGGCGAGAAGGGGCGCGGTGACGGCGTGGGAAAGCGGGGTGGTGGCGGCGGGGTTGGTGGCGCGGTCCCAGTTGCCCACAATGGCCTGCGCCACAAGGGCCCGGAAGTAGTCTGGGGAGGACCAGGAGCAGCCCTCGACGCTGATGGCCATGTAGGCGTTGGGCAAGGAGTCGTCGGCGACCTGGACGTCGCCGGGGAGGAAGACCGGCAGGGCTGTGCGCGGGGTGCCCAAGGGCTGGGGCCGGTCGCTGATGGGCACGTGACCGAAGTTCTCGAGGGCGATGCGGATCATGTCGTCGTGGTCGACGCAGCCGGCGCCGACGAGCACCATGCGGTCGCCCTTGTAGTTGGTCTTGATGTAGTTGCGCAAGTCCGTCTGCTGGATGCTGCGGATGCAGTCGATGGGCCCGAGAATGGTGCGGCCGAGCGGCTGGCCGCGGAACACCACCTCGTGCAGCCGGTCAAACACCACCTCGTCGTACATCTTGTCCACCTCCTCGCTCTCGCGGATGATCACGGGGCGCTCTTTCTCGATGGCCACCTTCTCCAGCTTCGACCGGGTCAAGATGTCCGAGAGAATGTTCACCGCCCGCGGAATGTCCTCCTTCAGCGTCTTTGCGTAGTACACCGTGTTCTCTCTCGACGTGTACGCGTTCAAGTGCGACCCGCAGTCCTCCACCTCCAGCTCGAGGTCCACCTGCGACCGGTTCTTCGTGCCCTTGAACGCCAAGTGCTCCAAGAAGTGCGCCGTTCCGGACGTCTTGTCCGTCACGTCTGCACGCGACCCGGCGTCGATCCACACCCCGACCGTCGCCGTCAACGTGTGCGGAATCTGCTCCGTCGCCACCGTGATCCCGTTCGGCAAGATCGTCACCATCATGCTACTCTTGTCGCCGGCTCCGCCCGTGCTGGCCGCTGCCGTCGCAAGCCCGCGGACGCTTCTTCTGCCTATGTACTTCGATGCGTATCTTAACATGCTTGTTTCGTCTTTTCGAATCTGTGCTGTTTCTTCGACCGTAGTTCTGACAGCTGTAGTGCTCCGGACGTCACAGATCAAGAAGAAGACTGTGTCAAGCCTCTACCGTCCCCTGCCCCTTCTCTTCATTACTAATTGCCCGCATTCTAGGACCTCTCCATCCTCCCTTCGTCCCCGAGAGAGAAAGTGCGAGAAAAAAGCGCCGCCTTGGAGGCAAAAAAAGGCCCGCCCGGGCCGATCGCCGCACCGGCCCTTTTTTATGGCTCACCCTGCTCGGTTGCCTGGTTTGCCACTGGAAGGAAGGCCACAGGGTAGAAAGGCCTGAGCAGCCTGGCTGGAAACGCCCGGTTCGGAGCCTCTTCTCCCCTTATTCAGAGCCGGCTCCACCAACAGACCACATAGACCCCGCCTCCGCAGCAGCAATGTCAGCCACATCAGATATGCAGATCGACTCCCCCGCCCCAGAGGACAAAATCGACGAAGGCCTCTACTCCCGCCAGCTCTATGTGCTCGGAAAGGAGGCCATGCTGAAGATGGCGTCGTCGAACGTGTTGATAATAGGCCTCAAGGGGCTCGGGTTGGAGATAGCGAAGAACGTCGCGTTGGCAGGCGTCAAGTCCTTGTCTCTCTACGACCCGGAACCGGTGGTGTTGCAGGACCTCTCTTCGCAGTTCTTTCTAGCCGAGTCCGACATTGGCACCCAGAGAGCAAACGCCACGCTACCAAAGTTGGCCGAGCTGAACCAGTACGTCCCTATCAACGTCGTCGACGCGCTTACGCCGGAGGTCATCAAGACCTTCAGCGTTGTTGTCGCCACAAACCTGCCTCTGTCGAGGCAGCTGGAGTTGAACGAGTTGACCCACGCAAATAACATCCGCTTCATCTCTGCCGATGTGAGGGGCTTGTTTGCACAGGCCTTTGTCGACTTCGGCGACTCCTTCGCCATCTTCGACCAGACGGGCGAGGAGCCAAAGACCGGCATTGTCTCCGACATCGAGAAGGACGGGACGGTCACAATGCTCGACGACAACAGACACGGTCTTGAGGATGGAAATTTTGTAAAGTTCTCCGAAGTCAAGGGCATCGAGAAGCTGAACGACGGCTCCATCTACAAGATCAAGGTGTTGGGTCCGTTCGCATTCCAATTGGTCGACTTTGACCCGGCATGGGGCACCTACCAGAAAGGCGGCCTCTACACCGAAGTTAAGACCCCGATCAAGGTCAGCTACCAGGACTTGGCAACCCAATTAAGAACTCCAGACTACTTCATGTCCGACTTCGCCAAGTTTGACAGACCGCCTCAGCTCCATCTAGGTTTCCAGGCGTTGCATGAATTTCAGATCGAAAACAACGGCCAATTGCCTGGCCCTCACAATGAAGAAGACGCCACCACAATCGTCAACTTGACCAAGAAGTTGGCAGCCAAATACCCCGACATACTAGCAGGAGCAGACGTTGACGAAGACCTCATCCGCGAACTTTCCTACGGTGCAAGAGGTGACTTGCCTGCAATGGTTGCCTTCTACGGTGGTTTCTTGGCACAGGAAGTCTTGAAGGCTTGTTCTGGCAAGTTTGTACCTATCAAGCAATGGCTCTATTTCGACTCCCTAGAATCATTGCCAGAATCAGATGAATACAAGAGAAGTGAGGAGGCATGCAAGCCAATCAACTCGAGATACGATAATCAAATCGCAGTCTTTGGACTAAACTTCCAAAGAAAATTGGCAAACTTGAAAATCTTCCTTGTCGGTTCAGGTGCCATCGGTTGTGAAATGCTGAAAAATTGGGCAATGATGGGTATAGCCACAGGTCCAGACGGTAAAATCTTCATTACTGATAACGACACAATTGAAAAATCAAACTTAAACAGACAATTTCTTTTCAGGGCTAAAGATGTCGGCAGGAACAAGTCCGAAGTATCTTCTAATGCAGTTTGTGCGATGAATCCAGATTTGAAAGGTAAAATTGAGGCAAGCATTGACAAAGTCGGTGAAGATACCGAACACATTTTTAACAATGATTTCTGGGAAAACTTAGATTTCGTGACAAATGCTTTGGACAACGTCGAAGCTAGAACATATGTCGACAGACGATGCGTTTTTTTCAGAAAACCTTTACTAGAATCGGGGACTTTGGGCACGAAGGGTAACACACAGGTTGTGATTCCAAACCTAACAGAATCTTATTCTTCCTCTAGAGACCCTCCCGAGAAATCTATTCCTTTATGTACACTAAGATCTTTCCCTAACAAGATTGACCACACCATTGCATGGGCCAAATCTCTATTCCAAGGCTTTTTCCATGATGCTCCTGAGAACGTGAACTTGTACCTATCGCAACCAAATTTTGTCGAAACGGTCTTAAAGCAAAGTGGTGATGTGAAGGGTATCCTTGAAACAATTAACCAATACTTAACAACTGATAAACCTTACACGTTTGAGGATTGTATCAAGTGGGCAAGATTACAGTTTGAAGATAAATTTTCCAACGATATCAAGCAATTGTTATACAACTTCCCCAAGGACGCAGTCACATCAAAGGGTGAACCTTTCTGGACTAGTCCTAAAAGAGCTCCAGAACCATTGGTCTTTGATATCAATGATCCTAACCATTTTGACTTCGTGACTGGTGGCGCAAATTTATTAGCGTATGTTTATGGATTGAAGGGTGATAATGGTGAACCTGACAAGAAATACTATACAAGTGTGTTATCGAAAATAGATATACCCGAATGGAATCCGAAATCGGATGTTAAGATTCAGGTCAATGATAATGATCCAGATCCAAATGCAGGTCTGGTTACCGATAACTCTGTTATTGAAAAGTTATCTTCGAGCTTGCCATCACCTTCTTCATTGGCAGGGTACAGATTATCAACTGTTGAATTTGAAAAAGATGACGACACCAATCATCATATCGAATTTATCAATGCTGCTTCAAATTGTAGAGCAGAAAACTACTTTATTGAGGTTGCAGATAAGTCTAAAACAAAGTTCATCGCTGGTAGAATTATTCCTGCTATTGCAACTACCACTGCCTTAGTAACTGGTTTGGTTTGCCTTGAACTTTATAAGGTCACAGATGGAAAAACTAATATCGAAAAGTACAAAAATGGTTTTGTGAACCTTGCATTGCCATTTTTTGCCTTTTCCGAACCTGTTGCCAGTGCAAAGGGGAAGTACGGCGACAAAGAGTATGACAAGATCTGGGATAGATTTGATTTGTACGGAGACCTAACTTTGCAAGAGATTATTGACTACTTCAAGAAAAATGAAGGTTTAGAGCTATCCATGATGTCCTACGGCGTCTCGTTGCTTTTCGCATCTTTTTATGTAAAGAAGATGGAGCCAAGATACAAGATGAAGATTAGTGAAATCATTGAGTTGGTTACCAAGAAACCACTTACTGAGAATGATAAGTCATTGATTTTGGAAGTTTGTCTTGAAGATGAAAATGGCGAGGAGCCTGATGTGCCATATGCCGTTCTTCACTTATAAACTAGTAATCTTTTCTTGTTAAACTTTCAGTTCTGGTCTTAAGTAAAAGCTGTATAACTTCAATTAAAGCTTTGCGTCGGAGTTTAAAACTTCAAAATTATAGTACACTTTTAAATAAGTAATCTAATCAAATAGCTGATTTTGCCCAGTAATCATGCTGTATAATGCCCCTTTTTCCTTCAAAAGGGTGTAAAAGTCTCCATTTTCAGCAACCATACCATTTTTTATCATAATTACGGTGTCTGAACGCCGTATAACCTTTTCCTGATGTGTGATACAAATGATAGACAGACCTTTTTCTTTAAGCTCACATAATAGATCTAATACTACTTCTGCACTATGCAAATCAAGCGAAGCAGTACATTCGTCAAGAAGAAGCACGCTGGCTGGACGAAGAAGCGCTCTAGCTATTGAAAGTCGTTGCGCCTGACCACCAGAAACTAATATATTACCAGAAACAGCAAGGGAAGAAGAAAGCCCGTTTTTCAAACCATCTACCATAGAAGTTAGCTCGAGTCTATCAATGATGGACCATATCTGCTCATCCGAGATGGAGTGTCTTAGAGGATTACCGTAAAGTAAATTTTCTCTGATACTACCATTGAAAAAATAATGTTTTTGCGTGACTACTGATATGTTAAACATTAACCAAGACATTTTAATTGTATTTATATCATACCCGTCTACTGTAATCATTTGAGAACTCGGGAACTCAGAAAATTGCTGTTTTGGTAATGATTGCAGACGGAGAATGAGACTCGCTATCGTGGACTTACCACAACCTGATTCACCCACAATGGAAACTAGTTGATTTCTTGGAATATCCATTGACAAATGATTCAAAACTGAGTGCGTTGGATCGCTAGGATAGGAAAATGTCACATTCCTAAAGGAAACACAATAAGGAGTTTGACAGCTCTCTAAATTAGGAGTCAAGTAGCCACCTCTAAAACGTGTATCATCTTCTTCCATAAATAAAAGCTGGTCAATTTTCAGAGCAACTCTCAAACCACGATAAAGTCCTGGTGCACTGGACAAAATTTCAGCAATGAACGTTACAGACATCAAAATCATCATAATGACTTGCATCATTTGAACCATTGTGTACTCTCCGGTGGAAATCAATTTGAAGCCATAGTAAAACATTATTGCTTGCGATACATTGACTAGGAAGAAAACTGAGTTTGTCGAAAATCCGATAGCAATTGCTCTTTTGAACCCAGTAGATAGAACCATGTTGAGCCCTTGTTCAAGTTTGTTTTCAAAATGACTCTGTATATTGTAGCACATTATTGTTTTTATGCCCGCCCGACTTTCATAAACAATGGACTCAGTTTCATTCAAAATGTCTTTGTAGGAAAATTCTGACTTCCGCATTATTGTGGTGCCAAGTATACTAAAAATGGCGAATAGCGGAAACATGCTGAAGCCGATTAATGAGTACTTCCATCCTATTGTTAGTGTCCAGACAATGCAAACAATACTGACAGCGACGCCAGAAACAAATTTTGATAAAGTAGATGAAAAAATTCGTCTGAAATCTCTCATATCACTCATTATCAGTGTTGAAAGTTGGCTTGGATTTGCATGCTCAAAAAAAGTCACATCTTGTGTTAGTATTTTAGCTAACGTTGAAAATTGTAGATTTTTGGTTAATCTTTGAGAAACATAATTCAAAGAAGTGAAGGAGATAAAAAAGGTGAGGCCATTAGCAATTGCTATACCCGTTGCAATCAGGGACCATTTGACTTGCTCGTGGTTGGATATCAATTCGCCTTTTGCCTTAGGAATAATACCATTAATTAAATGTGAGAAACAATAGGAAAAAATGGGTGTTAAAATTGTATTTATAGTTACGAATAGTAATCCCAACAAATACCAAAGTTTGTACTTCGGCGCTAACTTCTTCAAAATCAATTTGAATGCAGTGAACATTGGTCCTCTTATACTGTTAATTTTTTCAGCATCGTTTTTGGGCCTGGTATCTTCATTAGATGCAGTACCTACGCTCTTTTCAAGGCTACCTAGAGAGTTTGTATTCTGTAAAATAGTAAAAAGATCTTTTGTATGGTCGAGCTCATTGCTTTGAGTGGATGTCATTGTTTCAGTGAAAGACTGGATCTCTGAGCCAGTGAAATCCCAGTTTGAGTTTTTCAAGTCATCCTTGAAACCAGAGTCGACTATTCTCCCATCTTTTATGACATAAACCATGTCATTAGCTCTAACATGTGATAGCTCATGAGTTATTATTATTGTTGTTCTATTTTCCCTCCATGTATTTATTTTCTTCATGAACAGTTCACGTTGCTGAATATCCAAAGCGGAGATGCTTTCATCAAGAATGAGAATGTTTGTATCCCTTAATTTGGCTTTCACCAGATTTAATTTCTGCTCTTGACCTCCACTGAGCTGCACTAAATTGTCTTTCTCCTCTTTACTATTCCCTAGGTATGTTTGGAAACCTTTCGGCAAAATGTCGACCACAGCAGAAAAGTTAAAAAATTCAATGGCTTCGGATACCCCAGGCAAGTTTAAATCATCAAAAGGGGTACCTAATAAAATGTTATTTTCTACTGTGTCATTAAAAACTGTAGGAAACTGCTGAACCAAAGTTATTTGATCTCTGAGCCAGGAATTATCTAGTGTTTGTAGATCATGACCGTCAATACTGATTGACCCTGATTCAGGTTTGTAGAATTTGAGGAGCATATTTGCGATAGTGGATTTTCCAGATCCAGATTTGCCAATGATGTAGGTAGTTTTAAATGGTTCAATGTTGAGTGATATGGAATTTAAAGTTTTACAGGCTGAGAGATGGTCGCCTTCATTGATACTATTTTGACAATAACCAAACGAAATGTTCTTAAATCTGATATCACCATATAAATTTTCATCTGGAACAAACAGTGTTTCGTTAAACTTCTCAATTGATTCAATAGATAAGGAGAATTTTGTAATGTTTTTAAAAGAAGTATTTGCCTTTTGATAAATGACAGCTAAAACCGATAAGCTACTGATGGTGAGTGCTAGCTTCAAACAAGAATAAAATGCAGAAATAACGTCACCGCTGCTATCTTTTTTGGTTCTGACGAGATAGGAGCCAAACCAGAAACTTTGAACAAATAACATGAAAGATAGAGCTTTCATAATGGAAGAAACGATATTTGCATATATGGAGAATTTTCTGAATGCACTTTCACAATCATCTAAGGTTTTCGAGAACGAATTGAGTTCAAGCTTCTGAGAGAATATGATTTTTATCCACAAAAAGGATGAGAAATTCCAATCGAGCAGAGAAATGGCCTTTGAGGTTTCGTCATCTTCAACTTTTGACCACTTCTCAACCTTTTTACCAAAAATCATGATTGATAGGCCTAAAAGTGGAAAAACTGACATGATAAGAAGTGTTAGTTTCCACGAGTAGATCATACTTATTGTTAGCAAAGAAATTATTGAAAAGAGACATTTGCAAAGAACCGAAAGATATTCACTGATTGAACTCCTAAACTCTTCAATCGATCTGTTTAACTGTATCATATCACCATCTAAGTTACGATTGTTCTCAAACCAACCGAGGTATCTCGAAAATAAAGACCTGAACAGTTGCTTTCTGCACCTAACCTGTTGTCGCTCTCCCAAGTAGGTGAACAAAAAAGTCTCAAACCATCCAAAAGTAGATGTTCCCAGACCAATCAAAATGATAGCGAAGCAAGACCATTGAACATCACGCACAAATTCAGAAGGAGAGCTGTACTTCCCTGTTTGGAAGTTCGTTAATCTCGTGAACATGCGGTTTACCATTATCGTGCTAGCTACATCAGTGACTGCACATAATGCGTTGAAAAATATTGCTGGAGTAAGAAAAAGCAAATCTGACTTGACAAAAAACTGAAAGGGATTTCTTCCAATATTCTCTTCTTGATCATCGGTATGAGCAGTGCTACGATCAACTTGAAGCTCTGATTCCGACTTGTTGCTCAAAATGGTCTCAGATTTCTCAACTTCAATGTTAGAATAGTTCGGAAAAATTGCTGAATGAGAGTCAAATTCCTGCACAGTCGTTGGGGTTTCCAAGACGGAGCTGGTGTACTCGTCAACACTATCTGAAATTGACTTCTTTTCCATTGTGTGGTATTTAGTTATTCGCTTGCGGTGTGGTTGTTTTACACATAACCGGGAAAAATGAATGTAGAGAAAAAAGCATTGCACTAGGAAGCTGAAAGTACATAGCTAATTGCATTAGTTATATGAGCAACGACAGTTTCTCAATCAGCTGGCAATAGACTCTGTATTACCTTTGAGACAGAGAGCCGAACTAAACACGGTTTGTGTTTTGTGCACAACGAAAATTACCGCTTCCGGACATTTCAATGTGGCGATTACTGGCCAATAAACAGGGCTTGCGCATCGCAAACTATGAAACTCTCAAACTTTTCCCGAAGACCTTTAGTTATATAAGCCACTATTCAGGATGTATCTGAGGTTGATGGCTTGTTGCAGAAGGTCTAACACCTCTTTGAAAATGCCACATTAGAGAAACCCTCGTTAACTTTTTGTTCTCTTTTTGCCTCCTCAATCGAGCTTCAGTTTTCGTTCGCTGTGCCGCTATAAAATGGCTTTTGCTTGTGAAATTCACTGTACTTCCTCTTCATTCTGTTAACGTAGAGAGGAGATCTTGCGAGAGAGAGATTAGTGGTAAAGGCAACGCAGTCAGCACTACCGGGGTAACAACCACGGCTGGTTGTTGGCCACACATGAAACGACACACATGTGGGCTACACCTTTGCAGTAGTATTTCTTGCAGGAGCGGCTCGCTCGCCCTTTGCATACTATCTTCTTGGAGCTACTGCTTCAGGGAGATGGAATAGCGTACTTCCTCTACACACTGAATGATGAATTTTCCAGATAGGGACAACTGATTCGACCTACCAAAAGTAGTGTCGATGCAGAGAAAAATCTAACAAGTTTTTTAGTAGAAGTCTTGGTTTCTGAACAGTGTTGTAGCGGAAGAAAATCTGTAGCACAGGTGTGGAATTTTGGGCGTTGTACTGTAATGGTTACTTGTAAATTGATCAACAGGGTAGTGTTTGTGATTCTGTGCACTCAGGGCTTTCTTCTTGATCTCTTCCACGGCAACTGTGAATGTGATCTTGTTGATCCAGGCAACATATAGTTCCTACTCCGTGCCAGACTGCCCAGGAGTCGGAATTCTTTCAGTGTTGCTCCATTGTCGCAGACGCCCGAGACATACCCACCCTTTTTTTGCTGTTCCTCCGTACTGTACAGCAGCCCTTCACAAGTAGAGCAACCATTACAGCCTCTACAAAGTCTCCAATCAACCTCTAGATCTTCCAGCACTTATCTAACATGGATCAGGGTTGGTTATTGGTTGCACTGACATCGCTGATAACGTTTCTGGGTTGTTGTGTTATCTACACAGACGTCATCTACAAATTTCTCTTCCCCAAAAGGGCGTCGGCAAAGCCATTCAGCATCTCGCATGATACAAACTTCCTCATCTGTTCGTTGGCTCTGTCATCCGGCTGCCTCATATTTACATCATTGTACAAACTACTGCCCAAATCACACAGTTATTTGAGAGAGATACCAAAACTCAGGGGAAATAATCATCTGCTCAAACTTACAGAATATTCATGCTACTTGGCAGGTATCGCAATATGCTCTTTGATGAATGTGATTATCCACTTATTGACGAATGAAAGTTTGGTTCATTGTGCACATGATGGTGCAGACGATCATAGTCATTCCCATCCCCATTCCCGGTCACAAGTACATTCTCATTCTCATATAGGTCAGAATGGCGACAACGATTTGGAATCTCTAAACTATTCCCTTTCCACTCATAAAAACTCCGACGACCACCATTCCCATAGCCATATCCATTCTCCACATGAGGATACATCATCTTCTTCAGATGAACAGAAGGTCCACGGAGACAAAACAATTATTGAGGCATCAAATTCCCAATCGTCCTCACCACCAAAAGATCCACACGATTTACATCCAGCCTCTGAGGTATCTAATGTGGTGCCCCGTCCGACTAGAGCTAAATCCACCGGTAATGCTCACCCAGAAGAAATTGATCCGCTAATTAAACCTAGCGTTCATGGTCCTAAAAAAATCATATCTTTGATGGATTTGTCATTGAAAACCTTGAAAGGGGAGACTATGACAGGCAAGTGCTATGGAGACATAGATTGCTGCACAGATGAGATTTTGGCTAATAATCATTTACACCAACATAAGCCTAAAAAACTTTATTTCTGCACCAGACCATCAGAGGAGAATCTGTTGTTTTTCCCTGACAGAAAGCATATGATTACGGACAGAACGGAGTTGGCTTCAAGGTATCCAGATTTGGAAATACACTCTCCATTGATTGCTAAGGATCGCACAGGTGTTTCCAAGATAGTCCATCCCGTTTTTCAGGAGGCGACGAATAATTTTCAGCAGCAACATCGTGCTTTGCAGTATAGTGTACCAGATGATGCAGCAATCAATAAAGCAATCCAAGGCAAAGCAAATGACTTCAGCCATAATATTGGGCAGCAGCTGAACGCTCATTCAACAGCTGAAAATGCAGGATCTGCCCTTCTTAATACTCCAAATCAAGTACCACAATATCACAGTATAAGTTCTCCTGCGCTGGGTGAATCTTTCTATTCTGCTGGTCACCTTTCCCTCAGTCATAAAAACACCCACGAAAGAGAAGATTCACTTTATGAAGTGGAGGAAGAGGAAGGGGAAGAGGAAGAAGAAGAAGAAGAGGAAGATGGCGATTCTCATATCACACATCACCATCATATAAAAACCCCGCTTTCGAGATTACTATCTATTGGGTTGCAAACTATAATGGCTATTACATTACATAAGTTCCCTGAAGGTTTCATCATGTACTCTACATCAAGAACTAACCCTGAGCTTGGCATGTCTATTTTTTTGTCAATGTTCATACACAACTTTGTTGAAGGCTTCACCATGACGCTTCCAATATATATTGCATTGAACTCTAGGGCAAAAGCTTTATTGATAAGCGGAACATTGGGAAGCTTGAGCCAACCTATTGGGGCATGCATTGGATATTATATGTTCAAGGATAAAAAGGACATGAACGATCCATTTAGCATTGTTTTGGTGGGTGTTCTTCTTGCGATCACTTCTGGGTTTCTTACCTTTATTTCTCTACAGATGTTTGCTAGCGCCATTGGGTTTGGTGGAAAACAAGAGAAGGTACTCAAATGGAGTTTCTTCGGAATCTTTTTGATTTGCCTGAGTAACATCCTTCTATAGCTTGGTAATGACTTATATTATACATACTGGATGTATTAGTTTTATAGCATTTAACTTTAGGAGTTCGGATTTGACTTACATATTACGTAACACATTTTTTTCCGCGGTAATGAATTGTTTTCAATTCAGTGCCCGGACAAAAGCACCCAGTGTTCTTGGGACGATGATGATGGCTAGGCGAATCTGACAAGTATCCCCTTGCTGTATGAACATTACACACAGTATTTAAAAACACGTGCTAGAAAAGCCAGCACAATAATGGGCCAAAAACCTAGTAAACTGAATAGTGAGGAGATTTCCACTTTACGACAAGAAACCAAATTCTCTACACGAGAGCTCCACCAGTGGTACAAGGGGTTCAAAAGAGACGTGCCGAACGGAGGGTTGACCAAGGAGGAGTTTATCAAAATACACAAACAATTTTATCCATTTGGAGACCCCACTGAATTTGCTGCATATGCGTTTGAGGCTTTTGATATAAATGACAAACGAAAAATCGATTTTCAAGATTTCATCAAAGCCTTGAGCATTGCATCAAGGGGTAGTGTGGAGGAAAAGTTGAGGTGGGCCTTCAAGATGTATGACAGGGATAAGGACGGATACATATCTTACAGCGACCTACTAATTGTGGTGAGATCTGTATACAAGATGGTGGGGACCAAAGTTGTGAAGTTTGAAGAGAGTGAAGCGACGCCCGAAATGAAGGCAGATAAAATATGGGTAGGATACCACAAGAAACTGAGTGACAGGGCATTCGGTAAGATCAGCATACAGGAGTTCTCGGACATTACCAATGTGTCTTCGAAGGTCATACAGTGGGTGAATGTGTATAATGACTTGATATGAACTGTCATTAGCTAAGGAGATAATGATTGTATACTAGGAGCCTTTTACGCCTCCTTTTAAGCACCCTTTAGCGAATGTTGAGTACGAAAGCAAATCAGATAATGTGTGTGTGTAAAAGCGGTAGACCTCAACCCCGATCCTGATCTCGATCCTGACCCTGGGCTCTCGCAGTTTCATACGCTACACGTTTCCACACGTTTCATAACACATTAGCGTTTGTTACCTATTCTATTCTATATACATAGGTGTCTATACTCGTCTGGCGCAATCATATTCTTTCTGCGAGGTAGACTGCAGTCTTGCAAACGCCCTTTATGGTCTCGGTCAGCAGCCAGTACGGTCTTGCGTTTTTGGAGTCGTGTTGGATGGCTGTGTCCAAATGCTCCAACTCCTGGTCCCTGAAAACCCTGATGGTTTCCTTCAAGTGCTCAATCTCCTTCGAATCGGAACATTTGTCGGCCGCAAACTCTTTCACGTCGGCAAAGTTGTTTGTCAGGACGCGGAGCTGGGTATTGTAGTGCTTCCCAATCACAGTCTCCACGGCCTCTGTGCATGCCATTGCCGCCTCCTTGTTCATGAATCCGGTGGCAAAGCCCATTCCAAAAGCACCCACCTTCCAAAACGGCGTGAAGATGGAGGGCCTCACGCGGTGTTCACCCTGCAGACTGTTGAACGTGGACCGGTGGTGCACCTCCTGATCCCACATGTGTTTCAACACCGGCTTGAGCTTTTTGTTGTGCGAGAGCGCCAGGTACTGGCCAGCGTAGATCAAGTCCGCACCTAACTCACCTGCCTGGTCAACCCTGATCACTCGCTCGAGATAAGCCTGCTGTGCTGGAGACAGCGCTGCATGCGTGGGTCCCTGCCCAGGCTCCGGTGCTAGATGCGACACGCCAGGCCCTCTATACGTCGATTGCTGCCTGGCGAACGCTCTTGCCACCAATTTTCGTACCGCTAATAAACGACTCATCTCGTTCCGGGATGCTTTCCAACTGCGGTAAAAGTGGTGCTTTATATCCCACCCCGTTTTGAAGCAGAACAACCACAGCAAGAACACAAACAGGTTCCTGACATGTCAAAAATCATGCTCTGGTCTCTTCCATCCCGGTTCGGCCTAACACCGCAGTCGAACCACCTTTCCTTTGTGCCCTTTTTTTCCCCGCAGCGGCCGATCGACTTATCGTGCTTCCGCGCTGGAATTACCTTTTTCGGAGCGTAGGTCCCCTCCGCAACTTCGGTTTAGTCATTCCCCCGTGGTTTTTCACCCATTTCTGCAGAAACGGCCTACATATAAGAAAGATGGATGTGGCTGCCGTCCCCGCAGTGCTGGACAGTCGGGGAGACACGGTTTCAGCAGCGAAAGAAACGTCTAGGTGAGCATTGCAAACATGGTCAAGGCTACTATTCTAGGAGCGGCAGGAGGCATTGGACAGCCATTATCGCTTTTGTTGAGACTCAATAAGAAGATCGATGAGTTGTCGTTGTACGACATCGTCAACACAGTGGGCGTGGCTGCGGATCTCTCGCACATTCCCACGCATCAGGTGATCAAGGGGTATGCCCCAAAGGACAAAAATGACAGTAAAACAATCAAGGTTGCGCTGAAGGACAGCGACATTGTTATCATCCCTGCGGGGATCCCAAGAAAGCCGGGCATGACACGTGATGACTTGTTCAAGATCAACGCCGGGATCGTGAAGAATTTGGTGCACCAGGCCGGATTGAGCTGTCCGGATGCGTTCATTTGCGTGATATCGAACCCAGTAAACTCGACAGTCCCAATTGCCGTCGAAGAGTTGAAGAGGTTGGGCGTGTACAACCCAAGAAAAATGTTTGGTATTACCACCTTGGACAACTTGAGACTTGAGGAGTTTTTGAGTTCGGCGCTCGCTGGCAAGGTTCCCGCTTCCGACTTGTATGGTGATGCCATAGCAATAGGAGGCCATTCCGGCGATTCTATCGTCCCACTAATTAACGGCTGGGGGAAAAACTTTGGCAGCAAAGAGGAAGAATATACGAAGCTCGTTAAAAGGGTCCAGTTCGGAGGCGATGAGGTTGTAAAGGCTAAGGACGGCAAGGGCTCTGCCACTCTCTCAATGGCCACGGCGGCATACAGGTTTGTCAATAATCTACTCGACGCCATTACAGCGGCCGACGGTAGTACCGTCAAGGAGGTTGCCTTTGTCAAGATTGACGAGTTGAAGACAAAAAAGGTGCCGCTGTTTATTTCCAAACACACCCAGTACTTCAGCTTGCCAATCGTTATCGGAAAGGACGGCATTGAATTGGTGGAGTTCCCAGAGTACCTAAGTGAGCCTGAAGTTCTCATGACTAAACACGCTGTAGAGAAAGTCAAGCTCGACGTTATTAAGGGCTTCAATTTTGTACATGGCTCCAAACTTTGATCTCGGTAATTATATCTCGCAAGATTTGTGTGGTGTTTATACCTTATTTCTGAGTGCTTTTTTTTTCTCTTTTTCTGATAAACTAGTCTGCAAAAGAAAGAGAAGAAAATCTCTCAACTTTAAATAATTTTGTCTCCTACGGCTGTAGGGTAGCGGGCGGAGCTTCCCGTTTAGGAACGCGCCTCTATATTCTGCATACAATGTTCTGCAAAGCGGACTATCTGAGCTGCATAGTATATACCGCCTACTGGGACGCCACCTGCATGCTCATGCACAACGCTGTTGCCGTTTATGGGACAAGGGAAGGAGAAAAGAAATGCAGGCGCTTGAACATGCAAGCATAAGTACAGTTACATCATCATCTTCCTCATGTTGCTGGGCTCCCATCATTGCGACTCAGCTTAGTAAGAGGATTGAAAACGACGCGTCTTTATTTATAAAAAAAGCACTCGAAACTTATAATACATTCAATTATTCGTACACATTAATACCGGTTGTATTGCATCCCCGATACCGGACCAGGTATCATGGGTGGACCTCGGGACTGTATCATGGGAGACATTTGCATGCCTTCTGGTGGCACTTGCATTTGCACGTGATGCATTTGCTGTGCTTGTTGCTGTTGCTGCTGCTGCTGCTGCTCCACTCTCATCTGCTCGTCAATGGAATGCCTACCGGGCTGCTCGTAAGCTATGTATGTACTATTAACCATTCCAGGGGGAGGAATATTACTAGGCTGTCTTGCATAATCAAATCGGTTCGACATCTGGGGGTGACCGGGGGCATTGGCGTACTGAACACGCTGTTCTTCTATAGAACCTGGCATTTGACCATGAACAGGCAACTGTCCTTGGCCATTTGAAGACACCCGGGAGCCTCCCTGCCGAACTTGGTTATGAGCTGGGCCTTGGATAAGGTGCACCTGCTGTATTATTTGTCCATTAGGTCCAACCATTCGAGGACCTGCTGCACCGGGGATACCTTGAAATCTGGGCTGTCCAGGCTGTCCAGGCTGAGGAACCTCCATCATTTGAACTTGATGCTGGGGTGTAGACATATTTGGCTGTATTAGTTGTCGAGACTGATGTTGGAGTGGTATTGGTTGAGCATGAGGCGGTTGATGCACCATTGGAATGTATTGCCTTTCTTGCTGAAAGTGTAATTCCGCTGGTGAAGTCAGGCGCCCATTACTTATATTTCTATTAGCACCGGAAACGTTGTTCTCTGCTAAAGTAGGTATATTGGTATCAGCAGGGCTGAATATTGCCGACTCGTGGTTTGAAACTATCTGGGGCCCAATGTTATTGTACTGGACGTTTTTGTTTTGAGGATAAGAATTGACATGTGCCCATTGTGAATTTTGTTGTTGTGGTTGCTGCTGTTGTTGCTGCGGCATAGTTCTGACGGAAAATGCAACAGGCTGAGACAGACTTGCTGGGGTTGTAAGATTTGGATAAACTGGTCCTTGAATCACCGAATACATTTGCTGCTGTTGTTGCGGTTGGTGTTGTGGCTGTGTTTGGATCGGTGTTTGCTGCTGTACCTGAGAAGACAATAAAGGTGACACGATCTGAGGCGTTGATCGAATATTAGGAGGAGCCGAAGGTGGACGTGGAATTTCAGCAGAGACTGAAGCTCTCGAATTTGATTGCAAACTGTCATCTCTTGTCAAGTCATAATATACTCGTTTCGGTGAAGATATTTTGGAATCATTACTGATAACTTCATCAATTTTCCGTTTTCCGGTCGCTCCGCCAGCAGTACTTTTTCTTCTTTTACTCTTGCTTTCATCGTGTGTTGCAGATACTCTACGTTCAAAGTAATTGATTCTTTCGTCATATGGCATCAGTATCAAATCCATCAATGGTATAACGCGTCCTGTTTGAGGACTTGAATCCAGAGCATTAATGAAGGCCTTGACATCTTCTCCTAATGAATCATTATCCGAAGCTTCCAATATTCTATTAGCAAGAGATCTAAAAATAGGCAACTCCGCCGGATAAGTGATTTTTCTGGCTGATATTTCCAAACAATCAAATGCAATATTATAGTTTTCCAAAAAATCGTAGCATTTTGATAGCAGCAACCATGGTAGAAAATCGCCATTTGAAGATTGAATAAAATCAACAACATTGTCGGACTTGATGTAATATCTATCTTTTTGTATGATGTTATGCAACAAACTTCTTGCTTTACTCGGGTTAAATAATGACTTATTTGGCGATAAGAGTAGATATGAGTGAAGCAAAAGAATAATAGGCTCTTCTGAAAATTTTGACTCTGCGACCTCACAAATCCATGCTGCGGCAACCAGATCATTAGATCTTTCAAATGATACCACCAAATGGCGTATCATAGCAATGCACATATCTATACTCTGGGAATCTGTTGGCGCCGGTAGCGACAGAGCTAATCCCAGTTCATCTTTAGCAGAATTCAGATCTCGGTCATTGAGAGCTATAGATGCCATCTCAAGATGAATATTCCTGGCGATATTAACTTCAGCGTCATCTGTCAGCTCTTTAGGAAGTAAAAATGATGCATTTCCCAAAGCGTCTACTGCCTCTTTTAAAGCGTTCATTTTGAGTAAACATTTTCCGAGGGAAAACCAAAGTAGTGGATCATTTTTTGCAAATTCTAAAGCAGTTTGAATGACTGAATGCGCCTTTTCGATATCATTAATTAATAAATAGTTGCCCGACAATTTGGCCCATAATTTTGTATCATCCCTTATCTCAGGGTATGATACCATTGCAGAGTTTATTAGATCGATTGCGCTTTTAATACCGTTAACACTACCCGTTGCATAGTCTCTGTTGACTAAAGAATCTACCAATAAGTTGATTGTTTCTAGATTTGAAGGGTTATATTTAATTGCCGATTCGAAGCATTTGATCGCTATTGAGTAATTCGAATTCAGCTCTGTTGCAAATTTCCCAT
Source organism: Pichia membranifaciens NRRL Y-2026 (assembly GCF_001661235.1). Taxonomy (NCBI): domain Eukaryota; kingdom Fungi; phylum Ascomycota; class Pichiomycetes; order Pichiales; family Pichiaceae; genus Pichia; species Pichia membranifaciens. The sequence continues at coordinate 1,731,114 of NW_017566982.1, read as the reverse complement.
AATTTATCCACGTCGTCTGGAATAAATTTGGTAATAAAAGTTCATATTTTGGATGGAAGTCCTTTACTTCTGATTTTAACCTTGTTCTATCTTCATCACTTTTGTTTAAAAAATTCTCCTCGATTTTTTGTGTATTCTTGCGATGATTGAAACCTAAGTTGTTACTTCGATGCATATTCAAGTCATGTGTTTCTTTCATCGACTTGTTCTCCAACGTTGCTGAATCTGTCGAAGTAATGGACGACTTTTTCGTATGAGAACTTGATATGGGAATATTACAAGCCTTTCTTTTCTTGTTTGGATGGAGTATATGCGCCTGATCAATATCTGAGTTTAAGGAAAAAGATGCGCCAGTGGTTTTTTCTGTAGTTTTTCTAGTCATGCTTGAAGGAAGAGAAGGTTTTAATTTCTCGAGTAGGAAAAGAGATGGGGTGAGATGAGATGAGGTGAGATGAGATGAGGTGAGGTGAGGTGAGGCGAGATGAGGTGGGGTGCCTGTGCGAGTGATAGTTGGAAGAACAGACGGCTTCAACGAGGACAATGCTTTCCTTGGTATTTTAGGAAATGACAGATAACAAATATGCAACCGGGTGTAGGCAAAATGTTCAACGGAATAGAACTCGGGGTAATTCTGGATTAGTGGATAAACTTCATCAAATGGGGGAGGGACTCCGTATACTAAAGTGCGTGGTTTCGGATCTATTTTCTGACAGCCCGGCGGGTTCAGGAGAGTTGAAGACGGGTTGGGAATGGCAAATGAGAAAGAAGATAAGGAGAATCAAAAAGAGGACAACAAGAAGGTGAAAGAGGTAGATGAGGTAGAAGAAAAAGAAGAAAAAGAAAAAGAAGAAGAAGAAGAAGAAGAAGGAGATCAAGGAAAAGAAGAAGAAGAAGAAGGAGGCGAAAGAGGAGAGCGTAAAACTGGGCGGAACAGGGGCAAGAGACCAGAACAAGGAGAAACACGGCGAAACGAATTGAAACGGGGAGAGATCTGGAGTATGTCCAAACAATGTCGAAAAACGGAAGAGGCAGGATGCGCTAGCGCTAAGACAAGCATCTCCATGCCTGCAGCAACGCTTAAGATGCATGATACAGGACCAGATGCGTTTAGTGTAGCAGCACGAGCCCTTGCTGCAGACACAAACAGGGGCCAAGCGGTAAGCGGGGCAAGCGGCTGAAGTCAGTAGAAGCGTGTCGGTGGACGACGATGGCAACCCAGTATAGGGTGTAGGGAGGTGCAGAACTGATTGTGCCGAGCATCGCCGATCATAGCCCGCTTTTGCCGGTGGCTAGTAAGATGTCTTAATTAGGTCGATATTCTGAAAGCAAGAATAAAATATCTTGACGCAGCTGCGGCGGACTAACATGCATTGCGGTCAAAGTATTTATGCATGTACATGTCGGCCTTTGTGGGAAACAACAATCACCAAGGGGTACGTAATGCGTCAATGCAAAGTAAAAATTTCACTGCAGGTATTTAATGCGTCGGAAGTGTACGATGCAGCAAGCTTAGTGCTAGACTAGTCTCCGCATCGTGTAAAAATATGCAAGCTATAACTCAATGCACATATTTACCACACACAGCAGATTACCAATATAAATAAACACAGGTGAGGCTTGGATTGCTGATTTGCATTGGTTATGGCCCGATCCGACGCGCATGTCACTCTCTCCACGCGGGCGTCGGTTTTTTTGGGGGGTGGGTACACGCCCTGTGCCCCCAAAAGCTTAATGCTGGCAGCGAAATAACAGCCGTCGGGTCCAGTCATTTTCAATCTTTTGCTTGACATACTTTTAAGTTGTCGTACAGTTGTTCTTCTCAGCTGTGCTCAGATTTGAACACAAACAGCGGCAAGGTAGTAACAAGAACAGCAGCAGCAAGAACAGCAGCAGCCTCGCGGCAGTACCGCGGCAGCACAGCGGCACGACCTCGCCTGCTCCTTCTTCATTGTCTTCCCCTTCCCGTGCGTCCTCCCGTCTCTCTCTTTTTATGCTCCTCGCTGCCCATGGCGGGCCTGCAACGAGGTCTCTCTGGGGTACCTTTGTTGCTCCGCCTCATGCTGCAGCAGTATGCACACCTCCCGCCAGCCAATTTATTTCCTGGCTCGCATGTCTAGAGTTCCTGCGTGCCTGTGCAGCGCCTGTGCAGCGTCTGGCGAAAGAATGCCATAAGTGTACGGCTTGCCATTGCCGTCATGAGCGGGCCGGCCCGGCGCGCCGGGTCCGGCACCGCCGGCCAGAAATACCCTCTCCGCGGAGGATTGCGCCAGAAAGATCGGCATACATTTCCGTAGGCAACGCCAGATCCTTGTGCTGTAATTAGAAACTTTGCCTGCCCTCTGGAACCGGCGACATTTGCTGCAAGGATCTGCCCGGCAGGGTTGCCCGGCAAATTCCGGTTTGGGACAGCTTGCCCGCACGCCCACTTAAGCGGCCAGATCGTCGTCCCTAGCAGGGATTCTAAGCAGGCCTCTCCTCTAAAGGGAGCCGCTCGGGCGTCGCGGACTTATCCCAAGGCAATCCCGATGCTTCTCTACAGCCAGCGGGCGCTGGCTGGGCCGCCAACTAGCTGTATGGCGCTCTTATCTAAGGCCCCGGGGTCTTGACACCAGCCGCAGGATCGTCTCACGTATGTGGCGTGTGTCACAACATGGTAAAGCATGGCAAAACAGGGCAATGCCCTGCGGCAGCGAGAAATGCGTTGCCGGGCCCGCGTCTGAGTTGGTTCAGGCCGAGATGTTCGTGACCAGGGCCAGACGCCAGCGGGTATACGTTCCAGACCTGTGTCGGAAATCGCTAGTGGCTGACGGCCTATGGTCTGTAGGTGGTTGGGGCGATCCATTACAGGTGCTAGACCAACCGACGCCATCTTGTGTACCTACATGGCGCACCCGTTATTTTTTGCGAGAGGGCGACGAGAGCAGGCAGGGGCGGCACTGCCAGCCCACTCAGCCAGCTGGGCGGGGATAAGGTTCCGAGTCGAGAATCATTAACTATAACTTGCGGTCAGGAAAATGGGGAAGAAACAAGCGAGTGAGGCTGATGGACGGAAAAAGAAATAAAAAAATAAGGATATGATAGTTATGTCACACGTCTGTGCGTGAGCGTTGAGACGGCACCAACAACGCAACGCCAGTTTTTATGTTTGAGTCGAACGGAGTCGAACTTAAAACTTACCCTGCAGCAGGTTCTTGATCATGTCTTTGCCAGTGAAGTATATGGTCCTGCTCAACGTGACAAAGTCCAGAGTGGACGCAAACGTGTCCAAGAAACCGAACGGCAACATCGCAGGAATCCAGCCTTGGGCTAACTCCAACGCAAAGGAGCCAGCAGGCATCGAATACTGTCTGAACTTGCCCATTGGCATAAAGTTCTGGTCACCTGGCAAGTAGACGGACTTGGAGAACTGGTTTGCATACGCAGCGGTCTGTTCTCCCTTCAAGATGGTGAAGTAGTCATCAGCAAAGTGGATGCCGGTGTGGCCTTCGGTGCCGACGGCGGTGCCGAAGAAGATCAAGTATTCCGAGATGGAAGCATGTAGAATGAACATCTGACCCATGGCGCCTCCGGCGTTGTTGAAAACCCAATCGTCCATGTTCAACTTGTTGATGTAAGCAGAGCCGTACTTTTCCTCCAACTTCTCCTGCAAGGTGATGAAGATGGCATTGATGTCATCCTTTGGGGCCACCTTAAGGGTATCCTTGACAAGCTTTTGTAATTCCTCCTTGTCAAAAATGTAGTTGGTTGGCAACCACGTGTAGTAGAGGAAGTTCATCATGTAAAAGATCATTCCCCCGAAAAATAGAAATTTCAGGATGGACGTCAGACGGCATTTTTTAGCACAGCAAAACATCTTGGCTTCGGTATAGTCAAGCGTATCTTTGCCCAAGCTTTGTTCCTGTAAAAAAGGTATAACAAAAAAGCAAGCCTGAACTTTTCAACAGCTACTTCCATGCCTTTTCTTTTATACGACGACACCTCAAACAGTCGGAGAAAGAGAAAAAGTTATACGACCCGCGTTTCCTTCGCCGTCGCTCTCTCGTATCTCTCGTTTCGGTCTTGCTACCGGATATACGACAGAATTGGAAACAGGCAAAATAGACCAAATGCATGACATTGTGCATCCGACACACTGCAATCAGCGAACATTCTCACAAGTACATTTAGAATGGACTGGAACAACCGATATAATCGGATCTACCAGGCCGTGCAGCAGTCTTGCGGTTTCAATGCCCGTTCTTTCTATTCTCAAATCAATGGTTGGACGGAAGATTTGATTGTGATCACCGTGATAGTGCTCAGTTCAGACGCTTTGCTACCGAACTCCCACTTTAAAAATATACAAGCTTCCGAGTTTTTGAGATACTGCGAGGGAGAACATGATAATCAGGAAGATATTTTCAAGTGTTTGCACAACTTGATTGCGGCATTGCCTCAAAATGCCGATCGTTCGATAAAAGCTAAAGCTTTGAACCAAATTCATGAATCAGTTTCCAAATATAATGTATTCAGCGATTTTGAGTTTCAGGCCCTACTGTTCATTTTTCAATCCCAGCTTGGCAATAATGTCAGTTCAAAGCCGAAGGCAGATCAGCTAGTCGCCAAAATACACGCTAAAATTGAAGCTCGTTTGAAAAGAGATAACGTGTTAACTCCGTACACTTCATTCTTACAAAATCTGAAATACCTGATTCTTTCAATACAGCTGGCAAGGTTTCGATCTACTGATAAATGGTCCGCATATTTGACGACCTCTTATCAACTCATCAATGAAGGAATTTTGGATTCTTCTCCTGCTAATGTTCCACTTCTCCTATGGTACAATTCAAATTCAGATATCTTTTCTCTAATTCCTCTTTTTACAAAATCACTACTTTTGGAACCTTACGGTTACTCTAAAAACTCTATATTACAGAGATTGCGACTTTATTTTCTTACCCGAGATAAATCGGAGACAATGGTTAAACAGCTAGATTTCAATGATTCAATGACTAAAGTCCTCAGATATCTGGCATTTGATAAAATTTTCAAGTTATCAAAATCCTCTGGCGCTGGCTTATCACTATTTTCAATTCATAGCGAATTATCTTTAGATGATAGCCAGTACCAACGAATCTTCAATAACCTTATCGATTTGAACATAATTTTTACATCTAGAAAGTTTTCCACTGTTAAGATTTCAACTTTACTAAAGCTTTTTCAAGTTCAAGATACTGGGTACAATTCTTCTCAATTGATTGATGCGGTATCCAGTTTATCAAGGGACAAGAAGGTTGTGGTGAGGATAGACCAGTGCGATGAAATCTTGTCTTTTCCGTTGCTACAGAAGGGAGAATTTGAGACAATAGATTCGTTATTCACACATACTCTCCCACAAGCATTGGAAAGAGACTGGGATAAACTAATTATGGGAGATTAGGGGTTCGACCTACGTTATTCGGTATTTTAATTGTCATCTTTTTATATATTATAGTATACCATGAACGAGAAAAAGAAAAGAAAATAAACCATAGTTATGCTGCCAAATTCAAAAGATCACAATTCCTAAATTTTCACTCTCCCTACCAACATGTCTGCAATGTCCCTGATATTCTCCCAGAATATCTCTCTACGCATTCTTGTACCATGAGAAGTTTCATTATTCCAAATGGTCTTCACAGAACGGAATTTGACATGGCTCCTTTCAATACCTAATACCGCAGCAGTCGCACTAACTTCATCCGAGTCTTCAAACTCCCCAATTTCGTCTTCAGCATTGTGAACAACACTCCATTTCTCCTCCATAAACTCGACAGCTTTGATCGCAAAACGAGTGGCACGTGTTCTGTCAATAGGCGATGGGATACCTCCTTGTTGAACGTGACCCGGGATCGCTGTTCTCGAATCAAACCGTCCCTCAGACTCCAAGCTAATCATTTGACCAATGACCTCTGTTGACAATGCTTTGCTTGCCTTTTCTGATTTTATCAAGATACGGCCAGTGTGATTTCTTCCCTTGTCTGACGCATATCCTGCCTTCAAAGTTTGTATATCAGTCTCCAACTGCTCTAGTGATATTCCTTCCTCTGGAACGTAGGAACACTCTGCACCAGCACATAGTTGTGCCATAGTTGCCATATAACCACAGTTACCTCCCTGACATTCGACAACAAAACAACGGTTTCTTGTTGCAGAAGCAGATTGGCCAATGATATCACAATATTCAACCAATTTGTTCAAACATGTATCAGAGCCTAAAGAGTATTCTGTACCTGGGACATTATTCGAGATTGTTGCAGGAATTAAGACAACTGGAATTCGCAACGATGGGTAACTTTCTCTTGCTGCTTCCAATTGAGAAACCGATTCCAATGCTTCGAAACCACCAACCACTATCAACCCATCTAATTGGTATTTCTCGAAATAGTAAGCCACTAGACCAAGATCAGCTTCTTCAGGTGTCGTACGGTTAGTGCCAATTTCGGAACCACCTAATGAATTCCAGTTTTCTATGTTCAACCAATCAATGGAACGGATAGATTCATGTCTCGCAAGACCACTGAAACCATTGTAAATTGCATATGGAACGTGTCCCCTAGACATGCAGTAGTTTGCAAAAGCGTAAGTTGCGGAATTCATACCACCTGCAGGCGCACCAACATTTATGATTGCAAAGTTCTTTCTTTTCTTGACTGGTAGTGAAGGTTCTCTGAAGTCTGCTGTATTCATCGCAATCAAATACTTGAGGTGTTCATGAAACTCCGAGTCTCTCAAAGAAATAGCCTTTTCGAAATCTTTATCTTCAATTGCCTTGGCAACCGACTTAGTAAGTTTAACCGCGTCGACTAACTTTCTTCTCACGATTTTATTCTCAGCAATACCGATCATAGGAGATGGTGTATCAGGAGTACCCTCCAAAACTGCATCAACAGCTGCCACACCCTGTAGAGTAGCCAAGAAACGATCAAAGGCAACAGCAGGACCACCTCTTTGAACGTGACCCAATGTAGTTACTCTGGTATCCAATCCTAGTCTATCAACAAGGACTTTTTTCACATCCTCACATGTTATCGGGGTAAGGTTTGAGCTGATTGCCCCTTCTGCAACAACAACAATGGTCTTTCTCTTACCTCTTGATCTATGCTGAGAAACTGCCTCACACATATGATCGGACCATTCATCCACTGAGGTGGGCTTTTCTGGAATGAAAACGTAATCTGCACTGGTTGCAATGGCAGCCATCAATGCCAACCAACCACAATGCCTACCCATAACCTCAATGACGAATGCTCTCTGATGAGAATTGGCGGTTGCATCGATATAATCTATCGCGTGGCAAATTCTGTCCAAAGATGAAAAAGCACCAATGGTAGCATCGGTACTTGACATATCATTGTCAATTGAACCCACAGTACCACATATATTCAAGTGTTTGTATGTGTGATATGTATCTTCTGTTATTTCCTTCTTGTCTAATAATTCTTTGATAAGGTCAGGCCATTCGGCTCTAAACAGATCGGCACCGGTTAACGAACCATCGCCACCACAGACAATCAATGCGTCGATACCAGCTTCAATCATGTTCTTACACGCCTTCAGTCTGCCCCATCTTTCTCTGAACTCTTTGCATCTGGCAGTACCAATATTAGTACCGCCCATGTTTAACCACCCTCGGACATCGACCCATTTCATTTCTTTGATGTATTCTGGTCCTCCATTGACCAAGCCGGAGTAACCTTCATGAACTGCAAACACACGGCAGTTTTTGTTGATTGCAGAACGGACGATTGCTCTAACATTGGCATTCATACCAGGTGCATCACCGCCGGAAGTCATAACAGCAATGTTTCTTTGTCTCTTCACAGCCGCATCGTTTGAACTACTATGGGAGTCATCCAAAAAACTCCTGACAGAAGATGCCGCTTCGCCTTCAAAAACAAAATCAGCAGATTTGAAAGTTCTGGAAGACTCATTGACTGCAAATGCATTTTTCAATGCCGTGAAACCGACTATCGAGCCTAAGGGATCAATGACGTACACCTCGAATGGGTTCAATTCGTCTGGTCTGATCTGGAACTCACAGTTGGCATTTTTCAGTTTCTCAATCACAGCTAAAAGCTTGTCACTTTCAAGAGAAATGGCACTCTGGAGTGTTCTCCAATCTCTCTTCTTCTTGTGGCTTAGTAGGTTGTTAATGTTTCCCTCAATTTCCGTGACCGATGCTGCGTTTTCTTCGTCAACCAGCAAACTTATCGCTGAAACGTTGCAGGAGGCAGCCTTGTTCGCAAGCAAAGAGCATGAGTCGTAGGAGTGTTCGTCGACAGTGAAGTTCAAAACATTCTTGTAGAACTCCTTGACCTGTTCGTATAACGCTGCGTTTGGTGCATAGAATATTACCGTGGCCGTAGAATTGCACAAGGGACTTTCTAACGTCATTGCTACTGGTGAGAAAACTTGATTCGGTGCTCTATGTCCTATGCTAAAAGTGTACACACAAAGGACTACACATTTTTAGGAAAAGGAAGAAGTGAGCTGTTCCCAGACTCTACAAAAGGTCCTTCTTGTCAAAATAATTCCTCCCATACTCAGCCAACCATTTCCCCTGCACTGGCATCACGTGACGCATAAATTCCTTTGTCGTCATCACCAGTTCGTGGTAGACAATAAGTTTCACGGGAGGAACAGCTCCGTGAAGAGTGGAGGACGGGTGGATGAGTACGGGTTGCTTCCGGGAGAGGGTGGTGTACGTGTCACCCCGTGGAGAGAGACGAGCACTTTGCGGGAAATAGCCGGCGGTGATGGCTCTCATTACATGGAGAGCCGTCGTGTTTGGGTCCCGCTCTGGTTCCTGCCGATCGTCCGAGAGTAGGCCAAGTCGTCTGCAGATCCGTTGCAACTGTTTTTTAACGTTACGGGCCTTCTGGAGGGCCTTGTACTGGAGGAAGTTGTCGTGGCACCACTGTGGGGAAAATCCGCTTTCTACAAACCTGTTCCATATTTGTAGCAACGTCAAATGGTCGCCGCCGATCTTGCTGTGGAAACTGGCATGGGCGTTTTTGGCCATCTCCTTCTTCTCCTTGGAATTTACAAACAATGAACCAGTGTCCTCGAGCATCGACACAATCGACAAGACCTCATCGCAGCACTTGAGCTCTGAACTTGCTAGCAAACTTTTTGATAACATAGGTTTAGTGGGGAACATGGCCATTTTTATTCCGATATTCGTAAGTTCCCCCCTTTCATTTAATGCACCTAAAGCATACAACAACTCTAATGCTTTCACCAATGTTTTTGTAGATGGTTTGTCCATGAAGTCGAAATGCACCAAGTCTGTAATACCCAAAGTCATCATTAGTAACACGACACCTGTTAGATCCGTTCTAAGTATTTCCGGTGTGGGGTTCCGGGGCAAATCATTCAAGTAGACCCACTTAGTGTATAGCCTAAAGCACTTCCCCGGACCTACACGACCAGCCCTCCCGGCTCTCTGATCGGCAGACGCTTTTGAACACGGTAACACCTCCAAACTTTCCATCCCAGTAGTTGCATTATAAATGTTCTCCTTCACAAAACCGCAGTCTATCACATAAACGATGCCATCAATGGTCAATGATGTCTCAGCAATGTTGGTGGATATCACCACCTTTCTTGCACCCTTGGGAGTTGGCTCAAAAATTTTCTTTTGTTGTTCTGGAGGCAAATTTGCATATATGGGACAAATAACCATTTCTTTTATCTGGCCCTCTAGCTTTTTGCACGTCTCAGCTAAACTTTCCGCCATTGTTTCAATTTCGTCTTGACCTGTTAAAAAAACTAAGATGTCACCAGCACTATTTTGTGATATGTGAATTTGAAAGACAGTTATTATCGCCGCAGAAAGGTAGTTCGCTTCGGGTTGTTGGGTATAAAAGATCTCTACCGGATAACGTCTTCCAGGGACGTTGAATATCGGGGCTGAATCAAAATAATCACTAAATTTTTTAGCGTTGATCGTAGCTGAGGAAATTATCAATTTCAAGTCAGGCCTCTTTTTCAGAAGGTCTTTGAACAAACCCAATAATATATCTGTTTGCAATGTCCTTTCATGAGCTTCGTCAATAATCATCACAGAATATTTCGCCAAATCGTGATCTGTTAAAAATTCCCTCACTAACATACCATCAGTCATGTATTTGATCACTGTGTTTTCACTTGATCTTTCATCAAATCTGATACTATATCCTACCTTGTCGCCTACTCTTGTCCCTACTTCGTCGGCTACACGGGCGGCGACAGAGACAGCTGCAACTCGACGAGGTTGCGTACAGCCGATTATTTTCCCATGCTTGCCATACCCGGCCTCGTAAAGGTATTGAGGTAGCTGTGTAGTTTTTCCAGAACCAGTTTCACCGACCACTATTAGAACTTGGTATTTTTTAACAGCATTTAGCAACTCGTCTCTAAACTGAAACACCGGTAAGGACTTTTTGGTTTCCTCGATACTATAGACCCTTTTTTCTTCTTGTTCAATGAGCTCTTCTAACTCAATTTTGTTCTCCAGTTCCTTCATTTCATCCTCTGGTACGTCTGCAACATAGTCGATCATATGTGACTTATCAAACACATATTCATATTTTATCTCTGTTTCGTCAGTGGTTTCCTTCTTCAACTTCGATAATTGATTCACCTGCTGTGCTCTATTTATCTGATTTTCATACCATTCGTTTTCCCTCTGCTTCCTCTCAGCCCTCATATTCATTTTAAGAGCCTTTGCCTTTTTGGCCAAATCGATTTTTCCTTCTTCCGTTATATAATCGTCTGGGAGAAGATAGTTGTCACTGTGGTTATTCTGCTGCAACTTCTGTAAAAGTTCTTTTCTCGACTGAAATTCCGACTTGTCCTCTGCAGAAAGTGATGTTAGACCGTTTCTAGCTACCCTTTCCTGGAAATGAGTGACTTCCAACCTTAGAATATCTACTTCTCTTTTTGGCAACTCTAGTGTGTGTGGTAAAGCCTCAATGGGCTGCTGAGGGGAGAGCGCTGCTCCATTGTTTCCATTACTCTCCAAGCTTATTTTATTTCCAAAAAGCATCTGCTCCTCATCGAGCACAGCATCTGTCTTATCGATGTTCTTTTCTTCATTTCCGTCAGTTGTTTTGCTAACCTTTTTGTCAATTCTCTTTTTACTAGTATGCACGCTTTCTAAATCGCTCGGCAAATCTAAATCATCTTTCCAGGTTTCTGAGTCTCTGACTCGCTTTCCAAATCGTCCCTTGTTCCCAGACATCTGTGGCAGTGACCAACATCTTTGAACCACTGATTTCAGAGAGGCTTTTGTTATCCATGTTGTATAGACTCTTCATCATAAAAGAGGAAAAAGATAAGCAAGTTGACCTTTTTTATAGCGTGGGGACTATCGACGCAAAAATCTGAAAACATAAACTGTAGTGCTTTGTTCATCAAAGAGTAACCCAACTTGATGATAATTGTTGATTCTACAGATACGATTGGCTCAACGATTGCAAGTATATATGATAAATAACATTAAATAAAGTAAACAAAAGATGGACGGTATGAAAAATAAACTTGCAACTGCAGTGGAATCTGGTAAGGCAGTTATTCTTCAAAGAATCTGGTTCAAATCAGTATTCGAATGTGTAATTGGTGGAATACTTGGCAGTTTCCCAGTCCCAGTAGAAAGACAAGTCTTGGGGAACAGATGAATTCAAGTGACATGCATCTGCAAACCTGACAGTTTTGTTGCTAACATAATCAAGATAGTCGTCTAATGGGCATGAAAACCCTGGACCAGAGTTGCAGCCTGGTAAAGGTGTGACCTTATTGTTCAGTAAAATTCTCACGTAACTTTCATCCTTGCCACTAGTGTGGTTGGTACAAGATAGTCTTTCGGTAACAACTCTCCCGCCCATAGGGATGGCTTGAGAGGCGTGGAAGTATCTGTTAAAATCAACCTTATCAACATCCAAAGTGGTTTGGTCACCTAGTAAACCAAGAGCCGTAATATAGTTCAATAAAATAGTCTCGTGAGTAAATGAGAATGTCAAAGGAGGAGCAACTTCCGGACCTTGTTTCAACATAGTGGCAGTAGCATTGACATAAAGTCCACCACCAACGGTAGAAAAGTTGTAACCTGGACCATATGTGTAGAAGTAATTTAAATCCAATTGATAAGAGTGACCAATCAAGTAATCCCTTGATAGAGCATCACAAAATTTAGAGGAGCCGTAAGCGTTCAGCTCAAATGCACAATATGAGAACATAGTGTAGACATCGTCGTCAGTGAAGTTGAAACCTGGAGATAATCTGTTGAACCTATCTGCTTCCCATTGATCGAAGTCCAACTTGGAGCTTTCAACTAAATCTCCATTTGTGTCATCGTCATAAAGTGGACAGCTGTAAGCACCGGTCAGAGTGTTTGCCGTTTCTGATTCTTCTTCGTCAAAAACAAAAATTTTGTAGTCACCTGCACGGCCACCGAAGAAGAAACTATCCCCAAAAATCTGTGCAGTATCGTAGACCTTTTGAGCAGCAGCTGCAAAAATTGGAGTAGTACTAGATTCGTCAACCAAATGGTTGTATCTGGCTCTCAGAATAGCACCAAGCTTGTGAATTTCATTAGAGCCGGAATAAATACCATCGAAAGAAATGTGTCGACCGTACTTTGTAGCGTTGAAGTCTAGTAGCTCGTAATCTGTGGCAAAAGCCAATGGACCACCTGGAACGGCAATACTGCTATTTTTCAAAGTTTCCAAAAGCTCAGCATAATCTTCAACTTGTCCTTTTTGAGGAAATCTAGCACCTTCTCTCATGAAAAGGTGTGCTTGGTCGATTTTACATTCTTCAGGCGTATCGGCAGGAATACCATAGCCTATGGCCTCGTTGAAAGGACCGGCATTACCAAGAAATCTGTTTGGGGTATCAAGGTCGACCGATTCTTGAGGGTAAGGAGGATGAAACGATAGAGCTTCCGAAATGGAAGCCAAAAAGACGGCAATGGTAGCAAGGACAGTTGGGAATAACATTGTTTGATGTTTTTATTTCTTTGCGGAAAGATAGACTAGAAATAAAATAAAGACTGAATGAAAGTAATAGCTACAGCACCAGCGGCAAGAATGAACTTTGAGAAGTCATAGAGAGTGAGGTTCATGTTTGCTTTTTATATTCAAACCAGGACAGACAATTTTGTTAAACAACCAGCTTTTCATCTCCAAAATAGTCAAGGGATAATTATTAACGGAATAAGGCTGTAGTAAGATTACCCAATATGGTGGAGCCAATTTTTCGGCTTTCAAAATGTTTCGACTCGGAAAAGCTAACAAAAAACTTAGAACAGCATGTTATCACAGCTCCCATTTTTGAAGCATAGTCCGAAGGACCCGTGGCTTAAATCTCGGTAATTGTGCCTTTGCTGCCAGGTGTCCGAGGTCAACGGTGAGCAATTGATGTTTTATTGGTGTTGACCTGGCAATGCAATGTATCTTGGTAAAGCGATAAACCAAGGATCTACCTTGTCTACCGTTGAGACACTTATTTAGGGTAACTCGGTGGAATTCAGCTTACAGTATCAATGGAGTACAGCAGCAAATTCCTGCCTTTTACTGTTCGCAACGTCCTTTCTCATTCCTCATTGGATAAGGTTTGCTCCCTTAGGCCTTTCCGCCTCATTTTTCCCAGGCTCCTTTCCCCTTTGTTTTGTTCCTTCCTGTCTAAAAAATATCTGGTCTCCACAGGACAGCCCTATTTCCCCACTCCAATTCCAGATCAGCATGTCTGCGTTACCGCTATTGGTAGCTGTAGTATGCATGCGGCAGGAACATCACAGCGTGCCCTAGCCGCTAAACGGAAGACAGCGAGAACGGAGCAGGACCGATATCACCTGTCACAACTTCTGTGTAATGGTGTGCAACAAATTCTCCACCAACTACTACTTGTGAAAAAGGTACCACCATTTGCATCGCCATACGAAAATCCTTGTCAACTTTCTCCCATTCCCAGAGGGATCGCCAATAGCCAGCAATTTCTAGCAGCAGGGGTATTGGGCCGGCAGGGGTCTCGGTCCACTAGTTCTTTTCCAATACGCTAAGAGCCGAAACAGGTTATATCGGGAATATAATTGAAACCTTGAAGTTGACAGTGGAATTCCAACAGTCTATACAGGCCCAAAGCACTATTTATTGTCTTTTTCAGACGGCCTCCGACTTCGGGAGGCAGCGTTTCCATTCTTTCCCGATGTTATGATCCCATCATCAAGCCAGACTCTCTTTTTTTTCGGCTCTTCGGCAGTTGAATTCAAACTGGCTATACACATGCTACATTCTACTTCAGAGATGGCGAAAGCCATTTGCCAGATAACGCCAGATACGGAGGAAACAACGGCCCTAACGGTGATGGTTAACAGGTTTCCTTAATTGCAATCGTCTTACGTAATCCTTGTAGCAGATTAACGTAAACCAAAGGCCCCATCAGGATGGGCCCCGCATCATGCTGGAGGCCTCCCTAATGGAGATAGCCACCCATTTTGCAAGACGTAGCAGCCGGAGAGGGCTTATAAGCACGAGGTAAAATGAGATGTCTGCCAATCGGGATTTCTGGTACCATGGAGGCAGAGAAGTACATTCCACCGTGGAAGTCGCCGTATATTATCGGAATAGCGGGGCTCAGTGGATCCGGCAAGACGACTGTTGCACAAAAAATCATATCGTCCATAAATGAACCGTGGACCATCCTCTTTTCTCTAGACAACTTCTACAAGGAACTAACACCAGAGCAAAGCGCACAAGCGTTCCGGAATGAATACGATTTTGACACGCCTAACTCCATTGACTTAGACCACCTTTACGATTGCGTGAAGTCGATCAAGCAAGGAAAGAAGACAGACATCCCAATGTACTCGTTTGTGAAACACAAGCGACTGCCAGACGAAAAGTTGACGATTTACGGCGCTAACGTGGTAATCATCGAAGGGATATATGCTCTTCACAAGAAGGAGCTTTTGGAATTGATGGATTGTAAGGTTTATGTCGACACAGATCTGGACATTTGCTACTCGAGACGTTTGCTGCGGGACATTGTCCACCGGGACCGTGACATCCAGGGTGTCATCAAACAGTGGGACTCATTTGTCAAGCCAAACGCTGTCTCGTACGTACTTCCTACCAGAGCAAATGCAGATGTTGTCATTCCGAGAGGCTCCGACAATACTGTCGCAATGGAAATATTAATCCAACACTTGAGGAGACAGTTGGACCAAAAGTCCATTGACCATGTGAACCACTTGAAAACCTTGGGCAAAGCTGTTGTCCCGGTAAACTGGGAGAATGTACACTTCTTGAAACCTACAAACCAATTGAAGGCCATCAAAACAATAATATTAAACAGAAACTCTACAAACGACGATTTCGTTTTCTTTTTTAACAGGGCAGCATCGATCTTGATATCTGAAGCTCTTGACTTGGTGGAGTATATTCCAGGCACTGAACTCAAGAAAACGATAGTGACTCCAACCAACTGTACCCTGGAAATGGGTGATGCTTTCTTCCCTGGACAGGAGGTTATTGCTGTTTCTGTTGTGAGATCAGGCGACTGCTTCATTAGATCCCTTCGCCGAATTATTCCAGCAGCGAAAATTGGGAAGCTTCTTATTCAAACTGATTCAAGAACAGGTGAGCCAAAATTACACACAGAAAAACTGCCGCCATTGGAAGCAAAGGAAGGTGGCAAACCGTCCAAAGTCTTACTATTTGACTCACAAACTATATCCGGTGCCGCCGCAATCATGGCAATCAAAGTTTTACTAGACCACAATGTTCAGCAAGATCAAATTGTACTTGTAACCTATACATCCACCGAAACAAGTATTAGAAAGATATTCAATGCTTTTCCTAGGATTCACCTGGTGGTCGCATGTGTAGGCAAGCGTTCCCACGAGAGCACCCTAATCTCCAATCCTGAGGCGGACTCTAATTTGGACTCAGATTGGTGGATGTCATCCCGTTTTATAGATAGCAGGTACTTCGGTACAAGCTAAATTTCACAACGAGTTTCACGCTCTTCTACTCAGCCTATCATTTATATAATCTTTACAGTTCAATCAATCTCATTTTACCCAATATTTTCTCAGTTTTGATCCTAAAGTTGAGGGAATGTAATTAATAATTTATAGATGGGTTTATAGAAAATATCATGAGCTTTATTGCATGCTGATTGAAAGAAAAAAATTTAATATTCTCGATATTTCAAAGTACTTGTTTGTTTAGAAACCGATCAACCTCAAACAGAGATACCCAACAGTGATGACAATTAGAAGACAACCCAAACTGGTTGGAACCCCAATTCTGATGAATGTGCCAACGTTCAAATACTTATCACCAAGATTGTTGGTCAATCCAATGGCAGTAACGTTAGGAAATCCTGATGTTGGTAAACCCATTGCACAAGAACAAATGAGAGAAGTACAGAAAACTAGGATGTTTGGATGTGGGTCTGGCAATGAACGTCCAATTTCTGCGATCAATGGAATGATAATAAGGGCAGCGACTGTATGAGAAACAAAAGTGGCCATTATAAGAACAATGAATCCAAAAACAGCTAAAATTGTAAACAATTCTGCGTCTTCAAGTTGTTTCTGAATCAAATTGGCAATAGTTGTCAAAAGTCCCGAAACCGTCACCGCCTTACCTAAAGCAAGACCACCCATGGCGAGAATTACAATTGTCCAAGGGTAATTATTGAAGTCTTCTTGTGATAATGCTCCTGTTGCATAAAAAGTAACCATTGAAATCAAAGCAATCTGACCCATATCACCTAACCATGGTTCCAAAACCGATGCTAAACACCAAAGCACAATGGTGACCAAAGAGATCGCCAAAACAAAATACTGCTTGGAACTAAAATTATCTGAATGTTGATGAATTGGAACTATGGTAACATCTTTAAAAGAAAAGGAGATCATCAACACGATAAAAATCAAAACCAAACAACAAGCACAAACAGGAATGGAAACTGAAAACCATTGTATCCAATTAGGTGGTGGATCCATAAACTGAAGTGCAACAACATTCTGGGGGGATGCAATTGGAGATGCCATTCCTGCAACGCTTGATGCTAATGCAATTCCTAAAACCAAAGCTTGTGCGAACTCATTTTGAACAGTCTTCCCATTAACGGTTTTATCAGTCAATGTATTTAAAATAGGCTGAACCACAGAGTACATCAATACCGGAGCGGCGACGTTGGATACAAAGGCAGCAATTATGGTAGAAACCACCATAATTGCAAACAATATTGGAGCAGGACGTTGTTGTACCTTTGACAATAAGAATGTGCATGCGTATTTATCCAAGTTATGTTTGGAAAGTGCCGCTGCGAGTGTAAAACCACCCAATAGCAATAAGATAATTGGGGACCACATTGCAGCACAAATGAACTTGGAAGCTTCTGGAGCGCTAAATACTTCACCTGTTTCCGGATTCTTCAGCACTTTCAAAACAACCAATAAAAATGGGAGTAAAAGAGAGGTGGTGAAAAGAGGAATTGCTTCTGTAGCCCAAGATAACGAGGAACAAATCAAAACTGCAAAGCAATTTTTTTGCTGTTCATCCTCAAAAGGAGATATGTTAAGCAAAACTAAAGTTATGAGAGCAATGATGACAATTTTTAGGGTCGAAAGTGAAGTTAGGAAGCCAGGAATGGTTAATTGTCTACCAGCACCTAGTTTTATTGTGAAAGGATTACCATGAGAGCCGGCGCCTTCCTTTGCAAATTCAGGTTTGGCGTAAGCGGCCTGTGACTTTCTCTCCAACCCAATCATATCCCTCCACACAGTGTTTCTTTCGAAAACAACCTTTTCACGTAAGTTTGTACCCAATTCTAGCTTTGCTTCATTGATGTTGTGATGCGTGAATATGGAATACAATGTGACAAGGTCTGAAATTTTAGCATTTAGTTGTTCAATGGTAGAGTTCTTGAACACATAGTAGTCGTTTTCAAGTTTGGACAAATATTCTGACTTGATATTGGTCTGAAGAAGTTTATCAAACTTTTTCAATGCTTTGCCGAAACCAATTTTATTCAACTCAATAAAAGACTTAAGTTCTGATATGTGAGTGAAAACACGTGTTATCAATGGTTTTTTTTCGACTTTCAGTGCCTCCAGGAATGTGACGTGGAAATCATCGTCATAGAATAATGTAGGAAACGATTTCTTCTTTTGTAGTCTCAAGGAGTCAAGGTCGTCAACAGATTCCATGTGGCTTTCATGAGGTAGACCTATTACACCATTACCATTAGGAGCTAACCTAGGACTTATCAAAGATTCAATCTGATCTATTGAATGATCGAAATTCTCAATGTTGTTTTCAGCTGTGTGACCATTTTCATCGTGATTTGATAAATGGTCTGCTGGCTCATTGATGTCCTGATAGTTTGGTAAGAGGGAGCGCAATATCTTCTTCAATTGGTCCCTGCTTTTAGCATCGTTGGAATCATAAGGGAATTCCGACTCGAAATCCGAAAATTCGTGGAAAACAGATATGTACTCTTTGGAAATTTCTTCCTCTTTCTGGTTGTAGAACTTGTTGATACGATCAGCTTCTGCATCCAAGGCTTGTTTGAACACAACCACTGGGTTTTCGGGATCGTTTGGGTCTGACGTAAAACTGGCCTCTTCGTTGAGGTTCTTGCTGTTGAGCTCCTGAACATACTGTTTCTGCAAATTGTAAGCAATTTTTTTCAACGTTGAATAGTTGATGTATTTTGAAGACCACTCAGGGACAGCATTGAACTGGAGTGAATGGGAAAACTTCATCTTGGTCTTGGGGGTTAGGTCTGAAGGAGAGAGTGATGTGAAGGTTGCTAAATCCTGTAGCTCGATGTCCTGGCCAAAGGGGTCTATGCTGATGTGGTTATCGCTGATGGAGTTGCGAGGTGATGAGTTGCCAGTAAACCTTCGTATAAGCTTATACCGAGACAGTGTGAAGAAAGCCTCTGTAGGCGTGCGTGGTGTAATGCAAACGTCGGAGGCTATCTGTAGGATCAAGCACTATGACGAAACCTACGAGATTACTGAATCATGCAAGCAGAAGCCGGCTAGAAAACACCGCTGATAACTGGCTGCCGCCTCGTTTCCCGGTTTGGCACTTCTGTGCTCGATGTTCTTTGTTGTCTGTTTCAATTCTATTCACAGAATGCCTCCAAAATTTTCGGGCTTGCCCAAATACCGACTCCGCAGTTTTACATGCGGCCACACTGGGTGTATACCGCTGTCCATCGACGACCAGGCTCATCCCTACGTCCAGGGCCCCTGTTCTTTTGTCCCCCAGCTAACTTCCCTGTGAAAGGGCCAGAAACACGTGCCCTTTTTCCCCAAACCGGTTTTTGAGCCGATCGGCCCACCATGTCCGAGAAAAAATTAGAGATCCGTCTTGTGGGGAAAGGAGATGATGATTGAAGCCCATATTAAACGAACAGTGGAAAGCTGAAAAAAGAGTATAGAAGGTGAGTTATTGGGGCCTAAACATAAGTGGAGAATACCAATTGCAGCAGTTGCAATGTCCACACTTACTTTGCAGACATTTTTAGGGAACAGCAATATCCAGGAGTTACAGGATTTTGCCACTGTGCTCCTATCCCGGATGGAGAAAGAGTATCCTGGAGACTCGGTAGAAACAGAGAAAGTCAAGTCTCTATTCATTGACGTGTACCAGATAATCAAGCCTGGATTGAAGTCTTCTCCGGGAGAGGGTAGTGGGACCACAGCACCGAAGATATCGCAGGGAGAAGACCGCTTCAAGAGTCTATCTCAAGCGGAGGAACAGGATTTCACACTGTCTGCAACAGGCGTCGATGTCCTCAATTGTGCGATTCTGCAGATAAGGGACAACCTGTGGCTTGAGTCGGAAGACAGTAATATTAGAATGCTTTCAGAGATTATGGTCTTGAATATTTTGGTAACGTTGATGCTTGAAATCAGCAAAACCTTGATCACCTCGACGCTCAATACATCGAATACCATCAATTATTATGATTGTGTTTTATCGAAAAAGTATTCTGTGCTGTTATACTTTCTTCAGACTCTGCCCCAAAATACGTTTGCCTTCTTGATGGAGGTGAAAAAGGTGAAGTTGGTTTCCCCTTCTAGCACAATCGTGGAAATCCCTTCATGGATACCTAATTTTTTCCGTGATATATACGCTGCAACCCTCAAATACTTCAGACTAGCATACACCATGATTGACAGGTCTATAGAGGACTTTTTCCGGTCTCCAACAACGTTTTTAATGGAAAGACAGCAAAATTCCAGATCGTTGTTTGTCAAATTTTGGAACTCGACTTTCCAATTACCATACTATTACTCCAAATATGAAATAGAGAGAAGAAGGAAAAACTTGGTGAACCTACAGAAGACAAACATATCAAAGTTAGGTTACTTGTTGACCAACTCACCGCATTATGATCTAAAGAATGACAATCTATCCACTGACTTCTCTACTATCAACAGTTTCCTCGAAAGTTTCCTCAGCTCGGACAAGTTTACCCAGTCGTCTTTACCGAAAGAGAAGCAACTCAATATTGATAACTTGTACTCTGCATTCAGTACCGGGTCGTATGAACTCAAGCACAAGCTAGATAGAGTGGAAAGTGAGAACGCAATGCCGTCATACTTTACTCGGAATTGGCCGATTATAATACCCGCCGGCTTATTTATAGGTTCGTACGTCCCATCAGCGCTGAGGAACACCAGATTACTCATAACCGATCCACAGGTGCGTAGCGAGTCGTATGAGTACTTCAAGCAGCTTGTTGATTATTGCATAGACACTACAGTTTCATTCTGGAAGCATTGGGTTGTGAATCCAATAAACAACATATTGAAAACCATCAGGCATGACGACAATTCCGAAATAGCGTTAATGTCACAAAAATCCCTTGCCTCCGATCTTGACTCACTTGAACGGATGGCCATCGATTATATTGTTGATTCGTCTCCGACGGGAGGCAACATGTCGTTATCAGAGCTCGACCAAATCAAGAACGCCATCAAGTCTGGGGATATGACGCTGGTGATGAACAACTACGAAAGAGACTTGAAGACACCGATAAAGTCTATTGTTGCTGGCGATATGATTCGGAACATACTGATTCAGATCCAGAAAACCAAAGTGGACGGATCGCTTGCATTAAACGGGGTCGACCAGATCTTGAAGAGTCAGGAGCTAGTGTTTGGCTTTGTTGCTGCCTCTCCTAGTTTGTTTATTGTATGGATGTTGAAGAACTCGTTCATGAGTTGGTACAACGGGGAAAGCAAGAGCTCTTACAAGAACGTGCAGACCAGGGAAGTTAAGACTAGAGTCAATGCAAGCTTAGGCAAGATTGAAAAGCTTGTGGACTATATGGTCAGCCAGAAGCGTGACAACAGTGTCTCCGATGACGTCGATTACTACAAAAACGGGTTGGTCTTCATTGAGGTGAGAAGCTTGAAGCGCCTCTCCAAGAAGTTGCTACCTCTGTACGTCTACTACCAGTTCAAGGAGGATGTGGAAGAGCTAGTCGGCACTTCTTCGGACGTGGAGTACAAGCTATTGACGATACAGAGAATATGGAACGTCTATGCCGGGTACCTCAGGTAATTGGCGCCCCGAGGCACGACATTTTTCTTTCACCTACCTTTATTTCTTCCTGTGTACTCTTTTCAATTAGCCGCTAACTTGGAATGTACCGCACGAGGTTTCAGGCTTGTTCATATATTAAGAATTGTTATAAAAGCAGTAGATAAAAGAGGGCATGTATGTAAAACAGGGCGGAAGAACTGAAACAGGTCTACTCCGTCGCACAAAAGCAGACAGTGCCTAGGAGCACATGGAGTTGATGAGTCTGCTACCGATGGTGGCGCCGGCACCGAAAATGACTGAATCCCACAGCCTTCTGAAGAAGTTTCCGGCAAATTGGCCACCTCTTCCTCTCGATTTCTGTTGGGGTTGTTCTTGTGGCATGAAAGGTTCTTGGTAGTTCTTGGACATTTCGCAAAGAGTTTTTTTTTAAAACAGGGGATGCTACCTAGAAAGGGCACAGAACTACGTGGCAAAAAGAAAAAGAAGTACCACAACGTCCCAGGAGAACTAGCAACAACACCGAGGCCGGGCAAGAGCTCTCTCTCCCCGTGGTCCCAGCCCTCCCAGCCCCGCGAGCGTGTGCCCAGCCGCCTTCAAACTGCTGCCTGGCTTCTTCACGTTCTGCTCGCTGCAAGGCACCGAAAAAAAAGAAAAAAACCTTCCTTGCCTTTCCGTCTCAACCCTGCAGTTGCACAGCCCGCACAGCCCGCACAGCCCGCACAGCCCGCACAGCCCGCACAGCCCGCACAGCCCGCACAGCCTGCACAGCCCGTGCGGCGGCAATCGGTCTAGCTGCCTTTTTAGACGAGATGTGGGTTAACCGGAGCAGGAGAAGGAGCAGGAGCCGTCAGACAAGTAGTGATCGTACACTCTCACAGAGACCGTCTTCTCCACCAGCGCCGCTGCTGCTACTGCGGACAGCAGCCTTCTGAATGACGTCGTCCACCGCCAGCGTGACACCGGAGACTGCGTTGCTGCTCAGGCCTGTGAGGTTTTCCTTCAGCAGAGAGTCGTTCTCGTCATAGATGATGGAGTTGGAGGAAACGTAGACAAGCCGGGTGGCTGCGTTGTGGCTGATGTTTGCCGAGTTGGTTGTGTTTATGGTGGTGGTAGTGTACGTGGTGTTTGCGATGCTGCTGTTGGTGCTGTCGCTTCCGTCGGTGTAGTAGCTCTTGACGGTTTTGGAGCTTTTGCCGATGACGGCCGGGGAAGCAGAAAAAGACGTGACTTCTTCCACCTCGTCGTCTTCTTCCGTTGCCGGCGTTTCTGGACCGCCCCTTAGGAGAAACTCGGCCACCTCGTCCGCTTCGTCCGCTTCGTTTGTTTCGACTACCCCAACCTCCTTTGTTTCTTCTATTTTCTCTGGGCGTTGCCTCCCTTTTTCTTCTGGGTTGTTTTCGAGTTTGCTCCCTGAGTCGGTTTTGATTTCTGCTTCAGGCTTGAGTTCTGAACTGTTTTGGGAGCCGGACTTGGACTCTTCTTCGATTCTTGTGCGATTGCTCGCTGGGCTCCCTTGTTCTTGTTGCTGGTTTTGTTTCCGGGTTTGTCTGCGATTGCTCGCATTTTGAGCCTCGTACTCCTTCTCAATCTCCTGCAAATCGTCAACAGTCATGTTGTAGTCTGTAAGCGTGTTTTCCTTGATCTCAAGGTAAACGTCACTGTGCTGCTCGCTATCCTTGATCATATCTTTGACAAGTTGTTGCTTGTACATTTCAGAAATACTCCGGTTCATTTGAAAAGCGTCCTTTGCAAAACATCCTAATATTTTGGTAAAGGTAGCCTTCAAGATGAATACCCCGACAACGGTGACCAAAAATGTGTAAACGATTTCGTCGTTTGGAACATCTTCATTCGTTTGTTGCTTGATGAAATCAATACCTTTCTCAACTACAGTGCCAACCTTTTCACTTGCCATCTCTACATATGGCGTGACAAAAGTATCGTGAAGCTTGACATATTCTGCTAAGTATGTTTTGAATGGCTCTTGACCTGCAACGCAAAGTAGCTTCTCTTCGCAAGTGGAATAGATCAGCTCACAGGAATCGTGAATGATTTTTCCTACCTTGGACACATTTTCTCCAATCTGAGGATGTTCCTGCAAGAATTCCAAAGCTCCTTGTTTGAGCGTATCAATGACGAAACAGGCTTTTTTATACAAAAAGCTGTGTTTCTTGAAATAATCGAAAATTGGCAAGGAGCTAAAAGATGAGTTTTTCTCCTCGACAAAATGTTCAGGTTGGAAAGTCTCTGCAAAGTTATCTTTGATCAAATCTTTCTTCTCATTCAATAACTGGTACAATTTCTCACCACCTTCAAGTAATGAGCCCTCCTCAGCCACATTGTAGAAAAAAATGGAGAGTATGATAAGCAAGCCGTAGTACAGTGGGGCTAGTGAAACGTCCATTTTTGGTTCTGGCTCTTCGTTGTGCAGCTAATTTGATACTAAGATAAATGTGCAGAAATGGCCTACCTTGTGAAGCGGGAAAGGCATGGCAACCGTTGTAGCAGAGAAAAACTGAAGCTTGCCCACCTTTGTCATGTCTTCTGAAACACTCGCTTGCGAGAGAGCATGATTTTTTCCCGCCGCTACTATACCCGGCTTTCCGGTTGAGAAAATCCATCTTTTTCAATTCAAAACCAAAAATCCTGTGTCACATATTGTAGAAAGGGGGAAATCTTACTAGTCTTGTTCCAAAATTGATTCAGCAGAACATATTAAAGAATGTTCCAGATAGAAGCAGTAGCATTTTGGTCAATAAATGTTATCAGTGTGGGATTAGCACTGATGACTTTGTCCGTACTTTTGGTGTCATTCTTCCCTGCCATAAATTCTTTCCTCACATATGGTAAGACGTTGAAAATTGTGAATCATAAAAAAACCAAAAGAAACAATCTAGCTAACTTGTCAATAGTGCACGAATTGTATGTGCCCAAAAAATGGTTTACCCACTTCTATGTAATTCATTTCGTGTTATCTCTCGTTAACACTTACGTGATAGTATTCCCGAACTCACAGTTGACTGATTTACAAGTTATAGCCTTACTGAATTTGGCTCAAAGCATACGAAGAGTTTACGAATGTCAAAGAGTTTCAAGGTTTTCATCTTCTGCCAAAATCCATATATTCCATTATCTTGTAGGGCTCATATTCTATGCATCAGTGGACGTACTACCCTTCATGATGCATTTGCTGCATGAGGAAAACACCATTTCTTTTGGCTACATTTTGATTCCTATTCTTGTGTTTTTCTTGGCATCATGTGATCAATTATTCACTCACATCATCCTTTCAAAACAGAAAAAATATACATTGCCTGATGTAGGACTATTCAATTACGTTGTTTGTCCGCACTACATGGATGAATGCCTAATATACTTTTCTTTCTTGTTGGTACGGCCATGCATCCCTTTGCTCATGGTTATGACATGGGTAGTTATAAACTTATCTGCTTCTGCAAATCAATCATACATCTTTTACAAAAATAATGAAACTAGCAACATTTCAAGCCGTTATAGAATCTTTCCTGGTATCTACTGACTAAAACTTTAGTCTTCATTCAGTTCTAAATATAATTAACATACAAGATATATACAGGATAGTAGTATCATTCGATATACTTAGAGAAGCATAATGAGCTGTTGGTACCTCCAAACCCAAAACTGTTGGTCAATGCATGCTTGAGCTCTATTTCTTGAGGTTTGTTTGCCACGTAGTCGAAAATAAAATCAGTTTTGACATCTTCATCACTCGTACCAGGATCTTCACAATTCAATGTAGGGGGAACAATACCCCCTTTCAAAGCCAAAATTGTGAAAATTGCTTCAACAGACCCAGCTGCACCTAATAAATGGCCTATTTGGCCTTTATTTGAACTCACTCTTAAATTAGGATTCACTTCTTCAAATATGCTTTTAATAGCAAAGTTTTCAGCCCTGTCCCCTAATAGGGTAGATGTAGCATGTGCATTAATGTACCCGATATCGGCAGCATCGACATTTGCCCTTCTAATGGCCATCTCCATTGCACGTCTGGCACCATCACCCTCTTTACTTGGTGTAGTTATATGAGTAGCATCCCCACTGAGGCCATAGCCTGTGACTTCGGCATAAATTGGAGCTTTTCTTTTCAGTGCATGCTCTAACTCCTCCAAAACTAATATGCCTGCACCTTCCCCAAGAACAAATCCAGATCTATCTTTATCGAACGGCCTGGATGCCTTTTCTGGGTCATCATTGAACCTAACTGTAACACTTTTCGATCGTGCAAATCCGCCGAGCGCTACAGGATTTATAGCAGCTTCTGATGCTCCACAAACAATAACATCAGCATAATCGTCTCGGATAAACCGGAAAGAATCCCCAATAGAATGGAGCCCAGTGGCACATGCAGTTGAGACAGAGTGGTTCACCCCTTTCAGACCATATTTGATCGAAACATTGCCACTAGCCATATTTGCTAGTAGTCGAGGTATAAATAGCGGTTGGATCTTTCTGTAACCATACGTTGCAAAATTGACAGCGTTGTTGGCAGCATCATCAAATGACCCGATGCCTGATCCAATGCATGCTCCAGATCTAAGCCGATCTTCTTCTTCCAATTCTTGAGGATTCCATTTCGAATCCATAAGTGCCTCATCCGCAGCTACGAGTGCATACTGAATAAATGATGAGAATCTCCGTAATTCATGAGTACTAAAACGTTCGGCGGGGTTGAAAACTCCAGGCAAAGTTTTGCTTGTATGCGTTTCGCTCACTGGCACCTTACCGACGACTTTTGCTGGTATATCCTTATACTTATCGGCATCTGCAAGCTCACTAGTTGAAATTATTCCAGATTTCCCACTTAGTAGCTTTTTCCATGCATGAGCTACGCCAGTGCCTAGCGGTGTAACTAATCCTAGACCAGTTACAACCACACGCCTACTTTGTGACATTGATATTGAAGTGTTAGGCTTGTGCAACTATCACGAAAGCATGTTGAAGTCTGCATTGAATATGTCTTAATTTGATCATTATATATTGCACGAAGCGAAGACATGAATTTACAATAAAATTGGTGCAAAGATGTTCCTAAATTTTTCAGTTTCCCTTTTGGAAAAATTTAAAAAATTTTCTATAACCTATACGATTTACCTTCCTGGGATCATGCTCTATGTTTTAGAGTTTACCTTGACAGATAACAATTAAGAGCTTCGCAACACGATTCTACCATGGCAGGTGGTACACAGTTGAAAAAGCTAAAAGAGTCGTTAAAAAATGCCGGTCTGACCGGACAATCAAACCTTGGAAAAAAAAACAAGGGAAAAAACAGAAATGGAGCACAAGACAAGCTTCGCAAAGATGAAAGACAGAAGGCCTTGAATGAGATCAGAGAGCAATTCAATCCATTTGATGTAAAAGTCACAAGAAATAAGAGAGCAGATGCAATAGACAAGAAACTTACCGTTGGAAAACCTGGTATAAACAAGCAAGCTGGAGAAGAAGCTAGACGTAGCGAGTATGAAAGTAGGTTGGAGAGAAGAGGTAAAGTAGGTGGGATTATCGATAGAAGATTTGGAGAGGGTAATTCAAAATTGACACCTGAAGAAAAAATGTTGGAAAGATTTACCAAGGAAAGATTAGCAAAGGCCAACAAGAGTTCAATGTACAATTTAGAGGATGGTGACAATATTGATGACGAAGACAATCAAGATTTTGGTGAGCTAACACATCTAGGGCAGTCATTGTCTGGCAAAACAACTACCACGGGTATCAGTATCGATAACGATGACTTTTTTTCGAGAAAAAGAAATGGTGATACAAGCAGCCATGAAGAGGAAACAAATGGAGAGCCAGTCAGAAAGAAAACAAAAGCGGAAGTTATGAAAGAAGTTATTGCAAAATCCAAAAAATACAAGCATGAGAGACAGAGAGCACATCTGGAAAACATGGAGAAGGTTGATGAATTGGATGATGCTTTTGATAATGTTATGGATGAGATAAGTGTAGTCAACAGAGGAAAGCAAGATGATGCCGGCAAGTCCAAATTTGACATTGACTATGAGATGAAAGTGACTGAAGCCAAACTTGACAAAAGAGCAAAACCAAGCGATAGAACTAAAACTGAAGATGAAATTAAACAAGAAATTGAGGAGAAGAAGGCAGAGAACGAGAAAAAGAGATTACAGAGGATGGAAGGTGAGGAAGATGATGAGGATGAAAATAGAGTCAGCGGTGCTGTCGCTGATGATCTCGGCGATGATTTTTGGGCTGAAAGTGGAGATGAAGAAACAGGTTTTAGTGTGGGCTCTCCGGTTGATACAGTGTCAAGTGATGAAAATACTGATGTTGAGTCACAAAGTGATGATAATGAGTCAAGAAAACCAAAATCTAGCGATTCGAAAGAGAATATAATCAAAATCGGAAACAAGACAATAGTAGTAAAGCCTAAAATTTTGAAATCTAAGCTCACCTGTCCACAAAACCTGAAAGATTTCAAGAGTCAAATAATAGAAGACGATTTTGAAAACGTAGTGTCCACAATTAAGAAAGTCTATGAAATCTATCAGCCAAAACTTGCCGAAGGAAACAAAGAAAAATTGGGAGTATTTACCACTGTTCTATTTGAATATCTTTTAGAGCTATCGAATAAGACTATTGGAGCAGAGAATCATGAGTATGTGAGACTAATGGATTTCTTAGCTCGCACAATTTGCAATTTGACTGAAAAATATCAGGAGTTATTTCTCGAAGCTTTCAGAAAACACATCACAGATGCACATGAGCGACTTTTAGTGCAAGATATAGCCAAGTTCCCATTACAGAGCGATGCAATTCTACTTACGTTGGTAGGACGTACATTCTCGACGTCTGATAAGTTTCATCTCGTGGTAATACCAGCTCTTTTAGTTGCTGGAGAAGCTTTGGAATTTATGAGTCCAGAAAATAACAAAACGCAAATGTTTTTTGGACTTTACCTTTGCGATCTGCTATTGCAATATGAGAGAATTTCCGATAGAGTGATTCCGGAAATCATTTCATTTCTCCAACGTTTACTACTCGCTACAATTCCATGTCCTCATGCTTTGGAAGATTGGCAAAAAGTCCTCATTTGCTCGGTTGCGCCTGTTCCATCAGATTACACTTGCACATCACCTTGTGATATACCCTCCGAAACAGAAAAGCTTTCAATCTCAAAGATGTGGGCACTTTCATTATCCTCCGAATCTGAAGATGAAGACACGTTCATCAAATTGATCATTCTAAAAGTTGTCAGAACCTTAGATTTGGTGATAAGTAGAATGATTAAAAACACAAGTGCAGCACCAGAGTTGACGTCGTCTTTTATTCCCCTAATGAGGCATTTGATAAAGCATACGTCTACCCCGAACACCACTATCATAAATGTTGCAAACAAGTTAACGAATATTCATAGAATTTCCACACAAGAGCGGCGTCCACTTAAGTTACAGAAACACCGTGCCGTTGGTATTGCACAAATTACCCCAAGATTCAACGAAAACTTTAATCCTGACAGAAAGTCAAGTCGTTCTGTGAACATGGATCCACTGGACCCAGTTGCTGTTCGTGAAGAGATCTCCAAATTGAAGCACCAAGTCAAGGAAGAAAGGAAACAAGCTCTTAAGGAACTCAGAAGAGATGCTAAGTTTGAAGCCAGAGCTCAAATTGCCACGAAGAAGAAAGAATATGACGATTACCACAGTAAAATGGCCAAAATTTACAATTCTATTCAAACAGAGGAAGGTACAGCTAAGAATGAATATGAAAAGGAGAAGAAGGCACGTAAAAACAAAAAATAATCGTATTAAATTATCTGTAGATTTTTCTTTATATAATGCTTTCTACTGTAGAAAGAGGATTTTATTAATTAACTCTTTTTTTATGCTGATAAACTTGATTCAACAAACCTAATACACCACCGCTGCCGCTATTGCCGTTATCATCATCATTGTCATCTGTGACTGTATTTGCGCCCCCATATTTGTTGAGACCAGATCCATTACTGCTATCCAGATTATTTGATCTGCCGTACCCTAACTGGAAGCTTTCGCCTAAAATCATACTATTGCTCAAATCATCAATGTAGTTCCTTGCATTCGGGTTAAATAGCCCTGCATTTGTTTCCTCCATTTGTTCTTGATATACTGGTAAATCGTTGTTCACCAACTTACCATTTTTAGAAATGCCACCATTTCCAGTATTCGAATTTTGGTTATTTAGTATGGCCGATCTAAGTAAGCCATTTTGTACTCTAGTGTTTTTCTTCGAGATAGGTTGAGCATTTCTACCACTGGGGCTATTGCCACCATTACTTCTGTTGTTTCTATTGATGCCATTACCACCATAACTGTCAACAAAATACAAGTAAGACTTCATCATCTTGTCATCTTTATCATCCACAGGTTCATCATGGTCAGTGTAATGTGTGGACTGAGTGTGATCTTTGTTGTCCTCCAATTTGAACATTGCAAAGCTACAGACATATCCTATTCCATCAACGTGTACACTGAAGTCCCGGAAGAAATCAACTATTTTATCGCACGAGTTCGGTAGTGACACATAGAGGATATACGGTAACAAAATCAAACTGCAAAGCTCTTTAAAAATCAATATTAATTTCAAATTGTACAAGTCGCAGAACTGATTTTTGACATCTAAAGTATGGTATCTGCTTTCCCATGAATTAGGAAGATAGTGGGTAAATTGAGAAACTTTTTTCAATGAAGCCTCAGGATCAAACAAGTATCTATTATTATTATCCGAGATTGAGTTTTTGCAAATTGTAAACAATGCCCCTAACGTTGACATATAAAACAAAACAGTTCTGCCTTCAGTTAACTCAAAGTTCAAAAAGTTCTCATGATCAATAATAGTCAAAATAGCTAAAATTGTAACTATGGATCCCGTGATATAAGAAATGAATTTTAGAATGATATTAGACAATTCTTTTGGAAACTGGTTTAAATAATTATCAGCGCTCTCAATTGACAAGTTGAGCCTTTGATCAAACAAGTGTGGTAACTCGTTATACTCCCGCATTCTCCATTTAGCATACGGAGAGTATCCTCTAGCGTTCAATAATCCTGGATTTGTTTTGAAATCGTAAAATAGTTTCAAAAAATAATACAGGATAAAATAAATCACCAAAAAGGGAGTCAAAAATATGCTTAACAACCCAGCCATCCTGAATCTTTTCCGCAAGTTTGTGATCAAGGATAATCGATGGTGTTGGCTTACTACCTTTCTTTTTAACTGGCCTTGATCGTTGAAAAGAAAGTCAAATATGCAGAGCTTTAAATTCCACTCTAATGTTTTAGTAAGAAAATATGTATTCACTACGGGAATAGTCAATGCTTTGCTAAGGATATTTTTATTGAAAATTGCTATCATGTAGTTTTCTTTCCTCATCAATCTGTTGGCAATATCATGGGCATTGAGTTTCAGTTTGGATTTCAAGTCGTTATTATTTCCATCATTTATGATGGCATTGGTATTTTGGTTCTTCAAAATCATTATCTTCTTAACTATCTGAGGCCAAGAGATGGTTTGTAACTCTGAATCATCGATTGCCAACAAGTGATTATAAAAGAGTTTTATTTCTTTCAAATCTAATAGCTCTTTGTAACAATTTTTTACCCTCAATACTAATAAAACCAGTAAAATAAAATGTAAACACCTTTGAGAAAATGGTATTTTGGCGTAACACTGCCCATCATAGACTTGTGATAACTTGGAAACGTTTTCATTCAGTAATTTTTTGTAATCGATGCAATTCCCCATGAAAGATGTCAACCACAAAACAAATACTATAATTAATAGGTCACAGATCTTCGATAAAGCAATACAATTCCAGCCATTTCTCATATAATAATCGTAGACATCATTGAGAAAGATATCAAGATTTGTAACATTTGCCCACATCCATAGAGCTCTCTCTTTAGGTGGTAGTTTTCTAGCATTGAAAATCTGCCTTTGGGTAGCACCAATATTAATGGGATTTGAGTTGTCAGTTGGTCTATTAGAAAGAAAGGCTGGTGGCGGAGGTTGCAGTACAGACGTTTCCATTGTTTTATGAGCAATCTGTCTGGCTTTTTTCCCGACTGTATTTAAGGCAGGACCAAATGTCTTTTCAGCCTCCTTCACCTGAAATATAAGTGATTGTTCTATTTTACTGAATATATTGGCAGAGTTGTTTTCATTACCGTGACTAGTATTATTTGTATTTTCGAAAAGTAAACTTTCAGGAATATCGTCATTGCCCAGTTCCAACTCCAGCTCTAACTCTTCACGTATTTGATTCTTGGCACTATCTGATAGCCCTTTTGTTGCTATTTTATATTCAGAGTCTGTGCCTATCTGACCAGAAATTATTGGATTGTCGGTCAAGCCGGCATTAGGGACAGTTTTATGCTGGTTGGGTCTGAAACTTGAATCGGCAGCTAGCTCACTTTCAGCATTTTCCGACTCTTCATCTGAATTATCATCTGACGATTCACTTTCCGAATTGAAGTTGATTGAGATGTTGGATCTGAGTTTCCTCTTGCTATTGGGATTTTTCCTGGATTTTTTTCTACTGCTATTGTTACTCGACCCATTCATCCCATCATTGGCCTCGTTTTTCAACGAAACTTCAGACATGAGCATGTTTTTGATTTTCTCATTATTCTTATCCAGATAAGCGTAATTATTTGAGAACTGCACTTCCATATCATCATCATCAAGAAATGGAGCCCCGTCAGGGTTTCTATTAGAAGCCCCATTAGCCTTATCGGAGCTGCTGCGATCAGCAGTTTGAGATATCGGATTAGCAGTAGATCCTGAATTCAACGAAGAATTCCCTAAAACCCTGGAAAGAAACGTATGTTTATTAAACTCGTTGATGTCCGACATTGCTCCGGCACGTTTCGTCGCTTTTTGATCAATCTCCTACATGCAAACACGACCAGGATTCTGGTGGCAATAACACAAAGACCCACCAGCAGTAGAGGGGGCGATAACACACCTTATCATCAACCAGACTATAGAAATTTTGGGCAGCCGACGCGACGATTTTTGTACAATTTTCGTGGGCGGCCAGCCTCATTGAATGTACACTGTGAAGATGAAGTTGTTAATCAAGCAAAAAGAAAAAAAGAGAGGTCATGGCGGAAAACGGGAAGGTTAAGCAGTTGGAAGCAGAAGCAAAAACCTTGGTTGAGCTTAAAGTTAACTTTGAAACATAGGATACTGAGAAGGGAAGTGTTAACTTGTGTTCAGCCCACCATGTCAAATTTTGTATCGAAACTCAGAACGGCCATTCTTTCCAAGCAAGAGATAAAGTTAGATCCAGAGGATGCAGTGATATCCGAGGCACAATCATTGATACTAGGCAATGATGAAAAATTCTCACTTGATTCCAAGTCTGGATTTAAGGCTGAATCTACGGAGAACGACATTCGAACAGTATATTTTTGTTGGTTGAATAATGAAGCAACTGTCACTGATTACATTGAAAAATGTGAGGCGTTTAAAATCCCAGTTATCTCGTTCATGGCAAGAACTGAATTGAGTTCTTACTTGAAAGGTGATACCGATACTTGCTCATATTTGGTTACCTTTGATGACGACCATCATAGCGGGGCCCATGAAACCTCCGACGCTGTGGATGCTAACGCGGAGGCCGGAACTTCGAGCGCTGTTGATGCAGGAAAGCAAGCCGAAGCTTCAGGGGATGACATAGAAAAGACAAACGGATCTGGTACAGTGAAGCGAGATGAGTCCAAAATTGAATCGAGTAAGAAGAGCACGAAGGACAGTGAAAGAGAAAGACAGCGTGATAAGCAAAAACGGTCAGAGGAAATCGAAAAAATCGACTACAAAGAGTCCAAAAGGAGGAAGCTTGAAGAAGATCCGCTTTTAAAATGTATCAGCATTCATGAGGTGGAGTTGATAGATCATGATAAGGCATTACGTGGTACTCAGAAGAGTAACGACTTTTCCAACCTTATAAGGGAATGTGAGTACAAAATTGTGCGTCCATTAAAAGCATCATTCAAGGGTAAGAGTTCATCCGCACCATCAGCAGCAACCACTTCTACGTCTACGACAACTGGAGCAGCCAAGCCAGGAGTCAATAGTTCAAGTGGAACAAAATCCAGTTCAGCTTCTGTATCGAAATCTCGGTCAAAGAAACCATCCTCCTCTTTGGCCACCTCTTCATCCGCAAACTCACTTGGAACGGTCTTACAGAAGAAAGATCCTATCATCATTCTCTCACCATCTGCTATCTCTATGATAACTATGACGAACGTCAAATCATTTTTGCAAAATGGTAGGTTTGTTGATGTGCACGATCCAAATTTTTCAGGGAATACGTCATCTGCTGGAGAAACTAATATGGTTCAGCTTGTGAGACACAGCAAAAGATTTAACAAGGACATCAAGTTTGTTGTCGTCAGCAACGTTGAAAAGTTCTTTGTCAAGCCAGAATACTGGGATCGTGTGGTTGCTGTGTTCACCACTGGTCAGGAATGGCAGTTCAAAAACTATAAAGTGAACCAGCCCAATCTCCTATTCCAGAAGGTCAAGGGATTTTACGTGAACTATAGTGGAGACAGTGTGCCCAGTAATGTCAAAAACTGGAACGTGCAGGTGATCAGCTTAGATAGAAACCAAAGATTCAAAGATAGACAGATTTCAGAATTCTTATGGGAAACTATCGAGCGTTTCATGTTATCCAGAGGATACAAATGATTTTCTTTGAAAAAATATACCTATGCTTTGTTAATCTGTTTAATACTATCAATATACTTTCTTATCAAATAAATCAAGAAGTGTAAAAGATCAAATAATGGTCGCCATTGAAGCTGGATGTATTTAGCTTTGGATAGTTGAGATAGAATAAATTATCCTATATCAGGTATTTTCTACAATCAAAGTTGCCGCTCGCAACACTAAAATACGAAAAAGGACTTGAGATCAGCCTGTCGTTCAGAAGACACTATATTCGACACATATCACCTACAGCTCGTGGTGGAAAATATGTTTTTCCATGATGAAGAAAGATTACCTGTATTATCTTAGGAAACGGTTTTCCGAGTTATCTCCGAGGGAAAAGAATGCGGTTTCGATGAAACCTCTCAGGCAAAAAAATAGAAGGCATTCCTTAGTCCGCTATGGACTAAAGTTTAGAAATAATATTTTTTTAAGTAGAGATTGTAAGTGATAAAGCAGATTAATACAAAGAAAAAGTGTGAGTATAAAAAATACAGTACATATTTTATTATAAACAAACTAGTACAACGAATGAATATTAGATGGAAGTAAATAAAAAATAGAAACAGAATCAAAACGTTATTCCATTATCCACTCTTTTATTTCTCTTTTTTCTTTGAATAAAAAAGACAAAACAAAACAAAACTAGGGTAAGTAAAGTAAAGTAAAGTAAAAAATAATAAAATAAATGAGATAAATTAGAATAAAAAAAAGTAACACGACGTGAAAAAATTGACTAATAGTAACAAAGTTGATTGCTGAGGAATTTTGCTTTTGCTTTTGCTTCTGCAGGAGAATTCGGGGTAATGTAGTTGGGGTAGGCTATCGCTGACTATAATGGACGGAGATTAAAAAAAAAATAGAATTGACCATGAGACTTAGTCTGCAATTAGGGAATCAAAAGACATAATTTGGACGACTAACAAGTTGAAAACCAAACAACCTTTCAGGGTAGAAAAAAATGGTTAATCCATATCGGATAAATGAGAGTAAGTGTAGATTATACTGATAATGATATATTGTTATTGAGATTGGTAATGATGATGATGATAAATATTGGGGAATTGATCAGAAAAAACAACGTAAAAAATCTGAAAGAAGATAAGAGTTTAGAAGAAACAGAAAAAAAACAGAGATATTAGGGGTGAACGAAGAAGTTGTGATTTTCAAAAGTTTGACAATTGAGAAAATTAGGCTATCAACATAGCACTGATACGCAATGTGAAATTTATTGTTCTAAATTGGTATTTTCTTTCCAGCTTTTCGGTGGAGGTTGTTGTTTTCCTTGAAGCATGCTTCAGACCATTTAAACTTGAGCCATGGTTGGGACACCGGTTCTTGGGGTCTTTGGCACAGAGGTGGAGAAGAAACCGTTCTTCAAGATGTTCATGGCTTGCATGACCAAGGAGAACAAGAAGACAAAGACAGAGAAGTATAGGAAAGAAACGGAAGCTTGTGCTTTTCTACATCTGTCCTTGGAGCCTTGGGTGACCTTGTTGTTGTCAAGGTAGTCTTGACTGGAGCACGAGTGGCATCTGATGGCAACGGCCAATGCAGTGGCACCTGCAAACGTGAAGACAAAGTTCATGAAGTCGAAGATTGCCAAGAAGACTGGGGAGGCCAAGAAGGCGACAAAGAAGGCAACGATACCGTAGAAGGAGGAGGAAAGAATACCCCATGCTGCTGCGAAAACACAGTAGCTGACCTGAGGGTTGTGGTGGTCGACGGTGGTGGCAGCCAAGGAGGCAGTCAAACCCAACGCAATGGTCAAGAAGATGAAGTTGATAATTCTAAGAGTGATATCACCGTAGGACAACATTGTATATTATGGATATTAGTTGAGTGTGTATTAGTTTGCGTGATTGCCTGCTGGTTCTGTTGATCTAACTCGAGTGCGGAACAAGAAACTAATGGTGCAGAGCAGAAGGGGAACAGGAGAAGCAGGAAGAAGAAGAAGAAGAAGAAGAGAAGGAAGGCAAGGAAGAAGGGAGGAGGGAGGAGGCGACAAAGAAACAAAAGGGAACAGGCAGGAAGAAATACAGCAGCACGGCCAACAGAAGCCGGAAGAAGCACGGGCAACAGAAGAAAAGCTCGAGCCACGGACCGACCGACCACCGCCCGTCCTCCTTCATCCGGCACCTTCCCGCCTGCAAACAACAACAACAACCCGTCTTCACCATCTGTGCTGCCCCAGACGCATATCATCAACCACCACCCAGGCCAGAAACCGCATTCGTCACCTTCCCGATTAGGCACCGCAGGCAGCAACAGAAAACGGAAAACGACGAAAGAATAACAATAGCGGCGACCGCTCCCGGCCCGAACAGGCAACTTGTCAACACGAAGAAAAGGGCTCATCCCTATTGCCTCTTTCGGACGGCCTGTTTTTCCTTCTTTTTCGCCCTGCCCGGCCGTGGCGGAAGAAAGGCCTCAGCTTGAAAAAAGGGCCCCGCGGTCGATCGGCCCCGTTTGCCGCAACGAGGGCGTCCCCGCCCTCGTGCCTGGCCCGTCCCTGCTGTCACGATCATCACTCCGGTCAGGCGTCCCATTCCGGTCACGGCCACGCCGCCGCCCAGGCCGGGGTCGAATGTCTCGGAAGCCCGGGGCCTGCGGGGTCCATCCCTTCGGAGTACACGATGTCACGTCACATGTTGCCGGTCTGTCCAGGTATCTATTTATCCAGGTATCTAATTATCTATTTTTCTATCTATCTATCTAACTATCTGACTATCTATCTCTCTTGCTCGGTCGGTCTGGTCTAGTCTAGTCTACGCTACTCCACGACGTTGATGAACCCCTCGTTGTCGGTCTCGGCGGCGTCGATCTCCTCCTCGATCTCCTCCTCGCTCCGCCGCTCGCTTTCGTCTCCAAGATAGTTGTGCACCTGGCCACGGCGGCGCAAGACATCGCTCAAGTCGTCCAGGTCCACGCCTGTCACCTGCTCGAGGAACCGGCCGATGTCCGTGTTCTCGCGGCTGCCGCCAAGCCCCTTCAGTAGGCGGACCATGCCCTCGTCCCGGTTGCAGTACCCGTAGATGTTCACGTCGACCCCTGTGTGCCCGTGGGTGGACCACCCGATGCGGGCACGCACGGAAACCATGTTCTTGAGGTACTCCACCACCGCACTGGCGCCCGTGACCTCCTTGATCGTGACAAATCCGTCCGACCCCGCCTCGGCCTCGGACTCCTCCTCCACAATCATTTTCAGAATGTTCTTCACCTCCCCCTCCTCGAAGTCGGCGATGCCGAGGTCCTCGCTCAATATCTCCTTCTGGATGAAGCTCTTTAACTCGTCCCGCTTGATCTTCTTGTTCAGGCTGAGGTACCTATTGATCTTCGTGTTCAAGTACTCGCCCGAGTGTTTGGCATTCTTGAGCACCTCCGGATACCAGACGTAGTCCGGATAGTCCGGGCCGATTTGTCTCCCGACGTCAAGCCCGCCCGTCTCGTGGTCACTCGTGCTCACAATATACGTCTCCACATCACTGTTCTGCGCAAACCGAATCACCTCGGCAAAGGCCTTGTCGTACGCCAGAACTTCACGCACTTGTGCATGGGGGTCATTGTGGTGGCCTGCGTGGTCGATCCTGGACCCCTCCACCATGAGGAAAAACCCTTCGTCCGAGTCCTCCGTCTCGCGGGAAAGAATGTTCAACGCTGTTACAGTCTCCTCGTATAAGCTGGGAAACACCTTCTCGTCTCGGTCGATCTCGTACGGAATGTTGTAGTAAGCAAGCAACGACAACACAGGAAGCTTGACGTCTTTGTTCAATCCGAGACCGAGCTTGTCAAACCCAGCTCTGTCCACAGAAACTTCCCATCCTTGCTTTTTGGCAAAATCAACGAGGTTGAGCTCGTCGCTTCTGCAGCCCGCCGCGTCTGATTGCGGTAAGAAGAAGCATCTTCCTCCGCCAATCATCAAGTCCACCATCTCACCAAGGGTAGCGTTCAACCCAAGCTGCTGGTTGGCAATTAAGTCCTGCATCGACCGGAAGTCCGCGTGCGAACTGAAGGCAGCCGGAGTGGCGTCGGTGAGACTTGTTGTGACTACCATCCCCGTCTTGTATCCTTTCAACTTCAACGCCTCCAGGATAGTGCCACACGGCCTTTGCATAGGATCGACACCAATAGCACCGTTATACGACTTCAATCCGCACGAAAAGGCTGTGGCGCCTGCAGCAGAGTCGGTGATCAACGACGAGGACGACATCGTCCTCGACTGTCCAATCAGATACTTGTCTAACATGAGAATATCGTCAAAGTTCAAGTTGTTGATGTATTGGTTGTATGATCTTGCCATATTGATGGAGGACGGCCCCGTGCCGTCGGTCACCATCATGATGATGTTTTTTTTGTTTTTGTTCTTACTTTTCTTCTTCTCACTCTTTTCACTCTTCTGCGGCGCAACGACGTCTTGTGTACCAAAGTACAGTGGGCTCTGTCCATTCATGTCCTCCTCGCCAAAAAATGAGTTCACCTCTCTGCTTGTGGAAGTTTCTCCGAAGCCATCTGCTTTCACATCCTTGACGTAGTAGGTGAGCACCAGTAACGACAAGATTGATAGCAGTGCCATCATATTCAGTCTAAAACGCCTGCCCGTTGGTCCTGTACGTCCTTTTCCCTGCATCGTGTTGTTTGTAGCAATACCGGTTATCTTGTTCTGGCACGGAGCTACTGAAGAGCAGACCAAACAGAGTATCAAACCGCCTCGCATCTCTTCGCCATCGTGTTATCTCTGGCTAGCATGCCGATCTCCTCCTTACGCCTCTCTGCTAGTCCCTCCCGCTCCTCGCGCAGTAGTGCCTGCCGCACCGGTTGGGAAGATAACAAAGGGCTTCGAGGAGGTTAAGCAGACTCCAAATGGGAAATCCAAATGGGCCCTCCCACGTGCTGCAGCTCTGTTCGGTTATGCGGTTGTCGTTGTTGTTGTTGATGTCGTTGTTACATGTTGCGCTTTGCACTCTATACACGCCCACGGGTTACGCTGTGTACTCCTCCGGGAGCTCCTCGTCGATCGCCTCGTTGCAGCCGTCGTCCTCCTCCTCCAGTCGCAGCTGCTGCACCATCTTGTTCGTCGCGTAGTACTTCCGGCTCTGAATGAGGTTGTCCACAACGTAGTATTGGAAGACATTCATCACCAGCGGAAAGACCAAGAGTACAAACCCCACCTGGAGGTTTGGGTATTTGTCCAAGCGGGAGAGCGCCCACACAGCGATTGTTGTAAGTATAGGAAAGCTCACCATGATGGCGTAGATGCTGCTCTTCATCATGCTCAAACTTATCATGTAGATCACAAGCTGTTTGACGTAGCTCGTCACGCGGGGCGGGCTCCCATACTCGCCCGACTGGATTCCCGTCAGTCCAGCCAGAATGCACCCGCCAGAGATTGCCCAGATGAAAAAGTACAACACCGGTATTCCAATTGTGGTATCGAAAAGAATGTTAAGGAAGTAGTAATCGCAGGGATTATCGCAAACCTTCTTCTTGGTAGCGATCCCGATCTTCAGACGTATCATGCTGAGGAAAAGATTCAACACGTGCAAGAGCAGGGCACCAAACACCTGCTTCGACACATCAAAGAACCAGATCACCCACGGCCTTCGGTGGGGGTGCTCATGGTACCGTTTCCAAACCAAGGAACCGAGGGCCAGCACGCCGAGTAGGGCCTGCACAAGAAGCGCAAACGGGCCTAGCAATTCACATTTCCCCGTACCATCGTCACCATCAACGTAACCTGTAACCATGGATGTCCGGTGAGTCTTGTGATAAACTCTCTTATGTTACTTCACCTCCTCTTCGGACCTCTTGCTCCCGCTGATCCAGCTTTGTGCTCCTCCCGGCCCGGGCACATGTCTATCTGTCTATCTGAGAATCGCCCCTGCACTGACCCATGTCGCTTATGTCAGCTTTTTTTTATAATTGTGGCGCTCACCAGCCGTTTTTCCCTTCCCGAGTAGAAGATCACCACATATATAAACCCGGCCTCGAATGGTTTCTTCTGCTTCGGCTGTTGCTTTAGTTGCTGACACGTTGTTTCATCTAAGAAGACGTCACCCCAACTACAAACACAAAAGAACATGTCTGAACACAAACCTGCTACCGAATGTATGTTCTAGACCCCTTCAGCAGTGAAGAGATAACAGTTTTCTAGTCTAATCGTTTCAGAATACTAACAAGCTTACTAAGCATTTCCAACAGCTAAGCCAAAGCCATGTTGCGTTTGCAAAACAGAAAAGTCGGCAAGAGACGAATGTCTTTTAATCAACGGCATTGACTCTCCAAAATGTGAGACATTAATCTCATCATACAAGACGTGTATGAAAGGCTTCGGCTTTGAAATCTAAGCTTCTGGTAGCAATCCGCTAGATAACCTCGCAGCAGAGGCCCTAGCCTATGAGCCGTGCATCTTATTGAAGCAGGGCTATCGATTTGTACATCAAGCTATTCGCTTTTCGTGTATATAAGAAAGACATGTGTGCAATTTGTAAATAGACCTAAATACAGACTTTATTGATCACATTATAGTATGTTGGATAGATAAATATCTTTTTTCTTTTATTATACTCAACCTGGCGTACACTGCTGCATACGTGCCGGCCTACTCCAAGTAGTTCGCAACGAGTTCTACAAGCTCGGCTTCTTCACCCTTGACAACGTTTTTCATCATAACACCCTTCGAGCTGACGGCAAATTTAACAATTGCAGCAAGTCTACCACCAGAAATACTTTTACCAAATAGTTTCAATGAATGGTTTTTTCCGCTGGTGACAATCTCGGTACCTTCGATAGGCATCATAGACATTGTGACAATAAGCTTGGAAACAACTTGTTGCAAGTCAACGCTTTCTTCGTCACCTAAATTGTAAACTGCACTCTCCTCGCTAGTTAGCTCATCCCACACGTTAGTGAAATTGCTTATGTACGTAGGTATAACAAAGTCGCCTGGGGTAAGAGATAAATCTTCAATTTGATACTCGTCAGGGAAGCCTTCTTCGTCAGCTTCAGCATCCACATCCTTGGTTAGATATGCTAATGTGTTGTTCATAGTGGTCAACATGAATTTCTCATCATCATCCTCAGGTCTAGTGAAGGAACTATAAGCCTTACCCTTACTGTGAGGATTTAACAGCTCAATCGGTAATGTGAGCTCTTCAGTATATTCTTCAGTGTCCAGTTGTGTTACTACGTTAACATTTTCGAGAATAATGTCATCAAGAGTATTTTCAATGCTGAATTCCACAACCACATGTT
The DNA here is from genome assembly GCF_001661235.1 of Pichia membranifaciens NRRL Y-2026. Lineage (NCBI taxonomy): Eukaryota > Fungi > Ascomycota > Pichiomycetes > Pichiales > Pichiaceae > Pichia > Pichia membranifaciens. The sequence continues at coordinate 1,689,523 of NW_017566982.1, read as the reverse complement.
TTGCAAAAATGTGCTTGATCGCAGTAACAACAAATTCGGTCTCTTTCTCAGTCAGCTCAACAGGAGCAGATGAATGCAACAATGTACCGTAATCTCCAATCTCAGGTAATGCAGACAATTCATTCTGGTACTGTTGTTGTAGTAGAGTGTATTTGGTGACGTCTGAAATCTTGTCAAGGCCCTTAACATCATCATTTGATTCGTTGTTCTTCGAGTTGAGATCGTCACTGCCATCAACTATAACCTCATCCATACCGCCGGTCAGCTTCTCCTTGTATTGAACAGCCATATATTCCTCTTCAGACATCTTAGGAACAGAATCAATGCTAAATGACGATTTGAAAGATGACTTGTCTGGGTTTTTAACATACTTGGTCAATTCTTGCTCCAAGATTGGTAACGAATACTTGAACTGAGGTAATAAATAAGACTTGGCTTCGACCAAATCCTTGGATTCCAGTAACTTCAACGACAAGACAGCTCTATCTCTGACTTCATCATCGACATCTTGCAATGATCTCTTCAATAAGATCTTAATGCTCTTATTCAAATCTTTGTCGTTGATCAATGCAAATTTAGAGAGCGCAATAACTGCAGATGATCTAACAATGGAGTTCTCCAAAACAACTCTGTTGTAGATGTATCTGACATAGGTAGAAGGATTGGCAGTTTTAGGGCCTTCGTTACCCAATAGGTGTAAAATTCTAACAGATAATTCAGTATATTCACAATCCTCAATAAACTCGCACAACATTTCAAGTGCAATTTCCTTTGATTCAGGAATGAACTTGATAATATCGAAAATGGCCTCGACAATAGAATTTTTGAAGTTGAAGCCACCTTCTTCTCTCAAAACATCATTCAAGAACGTTAGCATAGATTTGTACTTGGCCGGGAACTTCAAGGACAATGTTCTAATGGCGTCAATAACAATGATCTTAAATTCGTCGGAAATTTCGTCCATAAAGTTAGAAATGGCTTGGACCAATCTGTCAACACTTTCAATGTTGCCTGTTTTCAACAAGGTCGTGATCGCGTAAGTTGAGATGGATCTGCTCTGGTCGCTTATCAATCTCTCTAATTCTAGATTACAGACACCAACCTTGTCAGCGTCCTTGATCGCAACTTTGTTAAGAACTCTGACAGCTGCAAATCTTGTGACGGTTCTTGGAACTCCGAGAAGGGATTGTAATGTGGTGATTGCATGCATCTGTTGTTCGGAATTGAATTTGGAAGTGTTGTTCAAAATCAACTTGGCGGCCTCCAATTCAACCATGTCACTCTTGTTATTCAGCCAGTTGACAAAAAGAGGCCATAAGGAGTGAACAAAGTTTGGGTCATCGAGAATCAACTTCTCAACAAACCTGATCATTTGGATTTGGGCCAGAGAATTGGTCAAAGTTTTCCTTTCGGTCAATTGTTGGATCATCTTGATGAGTGACATCTTATCGTTATTTCTAAATTGGTATATGAGAGATAAAGCGTGATACTGGTGAATGAAGGTTGAGTTTGGTGTCTTGTTGTAACCGGTGAATTCATGCTGAGTGTAAGAAGAGGTTGGGAACACCTTGTTGGCAGTGATAGATTCCTGAACTTCAGTGCTCCATCTCTTGACCACATCCTTGGCAACAGGGAGCAGATGGTAAGAGGAGACCAGAGCAGCAGAAGAAATCGACTGGTTGGAATCAACTATACAGTTCTTGAACAATCTTTCCGCAGCGTGGATGGTGGAACCGTCCAAAACTCTAGACAATGTTCTGACCGCATCTGGCTTGTACACTGCATCACCGTTTTGAATGTCCTTCATGATTGATGCAGTGATCATCAAGATATCGTTCGACATCGAGCAGAGTTCCTTGATGGCCAAGTATGCAATCTGTCTAAGAGACGGATCATCGTTGTGGAACAACTTGGAGATCGAGAAGAACAAGTTCGTGCTCTCAACCGTTGGAAACGTCTCACCAGCGTAGAACAAACGCAAAAGTCTCGACAAGAGCTTACGGCATTTCTTCGCCTGTATTGGACTTGCGTTGCAAGCCTGCAAACATTCCTGGTAAACGGTCATCTTGTCTGGCAAGACAGATGCATCCCCGTCCTCATTCTTCTTGTACGTGTGTGTCGACATGGTGTCTGTGGAAGCTGTCTTAACTGGTTTCCCCACACTTGATCAACAATTGTATGATCCACTCCTATGGATAAGTAATTAAACGCATCCAGATACATTCACAGGCACACGTCGTCGCAGTAAACACCAAACCAAAATCGGTAGGCTGCGAGAACAACTGGCATTTTTCAAGCCAGCTAATCTCACAACAGGAGAGCAAAAGAAGTAGGGAGCCCGGAGCGACGCGCCCATCGGCGCGTCGCTTTTTGGCAACCCCCCTTAGTTGGGGATTGCATGTAGCTGTCTTTGGATCTTTAGAATACATGGAAAAGATATACATAAGTAAAAGAAGTACACACGCATGTACAGGAAGAAGACTAGCACTACTGGAGATTCTGGAGTAGCATGTCGAGGCTCTGTCTGGCGCTCTCGTCCTCCTTCAAGACCTGGGCGAAAGTGTCGTTTTTCAGCTCCACAGGAAGAATCTTCTTCAAGGTATTGCGGGCCTCAATATTGTCAGTTAATCTGAGATAGCACTTGATCAAGTGCCTCAAGAACCTTGTAGTGGGCTGCTCGACCAACTGTTTGACCATGACGCCCAAGACTTTGGAGACTGCGTCGAACCGGTCGTATGTCTGGCAAATGTAATTCAATCCTGCCTCGTCGAGTAGGATTTTCTGGACAATGAAAATTGCGACGGTTTTATTTAGCTCTGAGGACGACTCCATGATTTTCAAGCACAACGGTATGATTTCGGTCGTGAGCAAGAACTGGATCACTTCCGGCGTGTCGTTCTTAACCAAGGCACCTATGACTCCCAAACTCGTCAAACGTAGATACTCGAACGGGCGCTGCTTCGAGCTGGTGTTGAGAAATGGGTATAGGAATAGCGGGATCTGGGCCAGAAGAAACGGGCCGCGTGTTTCCTGGTGGGAAGCGATGCACTGCATCAACGCCAATGCGTTGCACACCCTGTTGGAGGCTTGGATGGTCAAGCTGGGAGGAGATAGCATCGGGTACACCGAGACTATCTCGGCCAATAGGCACGACATGACCCCGTAGGAGTTCCACAAAACCAGGGCGAGATCGTCGTACATCTCACGTTTCTTGCCCAATTCTAACAACGCCTGCTCTTTGTTTGGCCCGTACGCAAACTCGGTTATCCACGAGTAGACCATCTTGTCGTTCACTGACGAGTTTGGCAGATTGCTGTTATTACTGTTGTCGTTGCCATTATTATTGTCTTGCTGCATGTCGGAGTTGATGTTGGCGTCCGAACCGAGCCTCAAGGGCTGTTCCTGTTGTCCCTGCGTCGGATACATCTGTATGTGAAGCGGTATTTGAAGCGGAGTCGGCTGTGTTTAATTTGCTGCCTCCCACAGTGTGCCATTCCACCAACCCTGCGCCTACTCTTGAAAAGACAACTTCACATCACTGACAGCGGTTTTTCCTCTCGCTGGACTGCAGGCAAAGCAAAACTAAAAATCGCAGCGGAAAAAAAAACTAGCGCAACTAGAAAAAAACGTTACGTATTCTCCCTCTGCGTGGAAAGAACGCCGGCATCTATTACAGTTTACGTCGCAAAATCTATTTTTCTACCCTACGATACATACAGGACATCGCAAAAGTCTGTCAGAAGTCTTTCGATTGAAAGAGGAGAAAGGAATAGAAGGGAAAAAGAGTAAAAGATAAGAAAAGTCTGAAGTGATTCCTGATAGGATCGAGTGGTGTGGTATGGCATAGGGTCTATCCAATCTATAATCGCCCAATTTATTTCGAAACAGAAGCTTCAGGAACAGTATAACCGTATTTTTGCCTCGTTTCCTCCAAATACTTCCATGTGTCCCCCTTAGGGCCTCTCACCATCACGTCCATTCTTGCATTGTCCCCCTGAGGGTCCTCCTTGTCTCCCAAGTAGATGTCAGTGACGGCTCTGAAACCGAACCTTTCATAGATAGGCAAGTTTCTGATTGCGGAACTCTCGAGATACGTGATCGAGTCCTTTGGGTCGATGTAGTATTCAAACGTATGGTTGAACATCTTCCTCACATTACCCTTGCCTCTGGCCGCCGGAGTGGAGCCCAAGTAGACAAGAGTCCATGTGTTGTGTCCCTGCGGATCAATCTCGGTAATGTTGTGGTAGTAGTCGTGCAAAACTTTGAACATGACTCCGAAAATTCTTCTCCGGCCCTCTGCACCGGTGTTCCATGCGAGCTTTGCAAATCCAGACCTTATGAGCGTGAGGTAATCGTCGAGCGAGCCCGAGTCAGGACGCACCCAGATGGACACCGTCTCGAAGGTGTCCTTGTTCTCGTGGTCGTCACCTTTGATCGCTAGCACCAAGCCCTTCATGATGTGTGCCACCACATACGCCTCGTAGTACTGCAGGTCAACTTGCTTCTTTTTCTCCGGGTCGTTTTCAAGATGGCGGGACACGTACCGTGCAACTGCGTCGTCGTCAAACGACTCGTACAACGTTCTGGCTGCCTTCTTGGCGTCTTTGAAATCAAGTACCACAACTTCCGATTTGCTCATGTTTACTGTCTTTGGCTATAGTGCGACTAACTGTTGAAATTACTGGAGGAGCAAAACGTTAAATCAGGGAGGGACAATACAAGAAAACAGAAGCCGTTAGTCGAAAAAAGAGGACCATCGGGAGATAGATATACAAAACCGACACCTCCGTCCCCTTCTCCAACTCCATCTCCATCTCCATCTTCACCTCCTGGCTAAGAGCTTCCAGATCGGGAACCACAGTTGGGTTTTCTCCGCGGTGCCGCGCAGTGTTCTCCGCATGCAGCTACTAAATCGGGATGGCGCCTGCGCTTCGGCAAGACCGACATTTCTCCTATCTTTCGGGGCTCCATCTACTCTAACATGAATAAGATGAAACTTTTTGATTGTGTTTGTGATTTTTTTCTAGGTTATTAATATTACAGATTACATTATACTATACCACTGTGGCCTGCTTACCTACCTACCTGCCTCTCGCCATCTACCTGATGGTCATTACCTTCCCCATTTCTTTACCTGTAGTCGATGTGTTGAAAACATCTTTTGGAGCCTGTGGTTGTTCGTCAAACAGCTTCCAGAACTTAAGGTTCTCGTCGGCTGCAATGGTGGCCAGAATTGTACCGTTTGGTGAAAGCTGGCTGTTGAGAATCCGGCTCTCGTGTGCGTCGACTATCACCCCCGTCTTCTGTAGACTTGGATAACTGTAGACGGAGATCTGGTTGTTCGGGAACCCGTGCGTTGACACAATCTCCTTGCCGATGCCGTTTGAGTAGCCCCATTGCAAGGAGCTCACTTGAGAGTCCGTTTCAATCGTGTTGATTCGGCAGCCAGTATTGGAGTTCCAAAAATGGATCTTCTTACAAGCGCTACCCCCTCCCGTTGCCAATAAGCTTAATTGTGTTGGACACCATGAAATAGCCTTGACTGCCGCATTGTGGGCGGTTTTCGTGAACACAGGCACCGAGTTTCTACAGTCCCAAATATTGACTACATTATCGTTGCCACCACTTGCAAGCTGTAAACCGTCAGGCCTCCACTGTAGTCCGCAGACTTCCGCTGTATGGTACTCCAGCTTTGAGGTTATGTGATCTGATACCCTCACATCGTTGTTCAATATTTGGCCCATTCTTGAACCAGAAGTTAAAATATGTTCACTCCAATCCTGAACTGCAATTCTGGAATTACTGCAGCTCATGGTCCGTAGCTTGGAGTTGGCTTCGATATCCCAAATTTCAATATTGCCATTGTCTAGGCCAATTGAAAGGTAGTAATCATCTGGGGACCACCTTATCGATGTTACGATCGAGTCACATTCAGCTACTAAGTCAACTGAGCCGAAATTGGCATTCCAGCAATATACCGAACTGCCCAACGCAATTGCAAGAACATTATCTTCGGACCACGAGATTAGATTTAAATAAAAGTCATCAACAAGTCCTGGTGCATCCAGAACTTTTTCCGGACATGAGGGTATTTTCTTCATTCGTGCTTGTGCAGCAAATGTAGATATCATTTGTCTAGTTTTGAATTTACATTTCATGGTGTTGGAATTATTTGAAGCAACTCTTCTCAATGAATTTTTGCTTTCTGGAGGAACAGGCTGAAACTGCAATATTCTTTGACCAACTTCGAGCCCGCATGCTTCTGCTACAGTGTTTTGGTATATCTCGGATGTTTGCGATTCTATGTGATCCGAAGGCATTGCAAAAGAGGGTAGTGATTTTGTTTTCTCTATTGTTAGTTTGCCTGAAGTTGTTTGACGAGAAGGAATAAACCTATCTAAAAATTCGTTCGTATTTGTCCGGCGGATTTTTCTTGAAGATCCCAAATTGGAACTTGATTTGTTGCTTTTGATTTTGGAGACTTTATTGCTATCGCTATCTCCCATAGTGTGTGAGCTATAATTGGAGGTGGACCCATTATCATCGTCTGTCTTTCCACTTATACCTCCATTACTACTGCGGCTAGAATAGCTGCTATTGCCATTGTATTTTTCTGTGAACAGGTCACCAAAAGTACGGTGTCTCGAAAAGGAGTTGCTTGCATAGCTCGGCCTTCTATTGCATGTTTTACTAGCTGCTTGAGAAGAAGTGGATGATGGTTTTGCTGCAAAGGTGGAATTCCAGTCCGAGTTCACAACGTGAAAGTTTGGTGAAAGTACGCCCTTTGAACCTGTGAAAATGGAATTTGTACTTTGGTTAACAAGATTAGGACTCATATTGCCGAAGACGGTTCTATGATATTTCGGAGTTTTCATCGGTGTCTTTTTCACTGGAGAAGAAGACGTCATGATTGGGAGTAGTGAAGAAGGATGGAAATGTGGGATTGTTTTTTGTTGCGAGGCTGTCAATATCTAATAGAAAAGGATGGGAAGAGAGAACAGAGAAAGAAGAAAAGGAAACAAAAGTCAAAGCAGCGTAGGTTGAAGAGAGCAGAAATTTGAGAAAAGCAGGGAAACTGTTAGAAAACAGAAGGTATGGAAAAGCGAAAAAGTACCAGAAAGGAATTAGCAAGGATAGCGGTCTGGTAAGAGTGAAGCTAGCTGCAAGATGACTGAGATATTGATTGGGGTGATATGCTTGAGTACTTCAGAGGTTCGGGTGTTTGAACGAGCGGACAGAAAAGTTGCGATTGGCCGGTGCAAGCTGGAAAAGTGATGCACAAAGCCAGGAGTGAGTTTAGGCTGAATCTAGTGAGATCCGATTGAATCAAACTCACGGGTAGCCCTTCGTCCTTCGACTCTTTCTTGAGGTCTAGTGTCTTTGGTATGACAGAAGTCTCTGCAGAAGTGAACCCTCCGATGCGTCTTCTAAGCAAAGCACTAGACGATCCAAAGAAAAAGATGTAGAGACCTGTAGCATCTTCATATCAATTCCCTTTTGGTGTTTACACTTCTCCCGAATAGGGAATTTCCTAAACGGACACATCGACGCGACGGCGACCCGGCCGCGGCGACCCCGAGGGCGATGCGACGCCGGCAGCGCAGACGCAAAACGGCGTCGATTTTTTTCTGCCGCTGGCGGCGTCCCGGCGTTTCCTCCCCATGCGGAATCGGCGGCCTTTTTTTCCTTCTTTCGTGCTTTCGTTCCCTCGCCTAAAGCGATAGACACGAACAATAGCGGGCCCACGGTGCGACGGGAAGGCGCAACCTTGAGACGCCGGGATCTAGTTCAGAGATCAACTCTGGATAGTGGGTGCCGCAGAGTGTGGGCCTCTCGGACTGTTCATTGGCCAATCTACGGCGAGACTAGAAACGTCGTGCTTACAAATGCGTCATGGATACGGTTGGCACGGCGCCGTGAGGGACGATGGAAGCACAGAGAGGGGGGCAAGCCCCGATATCTGTCCCCACTACCTCTAGTCGCAAATCCCCGCTACGTTGCGCCGATCCTTTTGGAGTAATGAGGTATGCGATACGTAGCTGGGGCCATGAGGGCGCACGGGAAAAAAAGGTTTACAGGGGCGTGCAGCGGCGGGAGAACCGGTAGTAGGATAGTGCTGGATGGTGAAAAGCAGTGGACAGGGAGGGCGCTGATGTATGCCTCAATCTAGAACAGGGCCCATATGACAGAGATCTGCTGCCGTGGGGCGTGAATGGGTATCCAGCCAGGCGATTTCAGTGGCATCCGTGCCTTGTCCCTCTCTCCTATCTTTCCAAGGCACAGGCGCCGGCCCCGTTTCTGCTCGGGCTGTGTAAGCATAGAAGCTTGCCCAGACGTGTCCGGCGTCTGTCAACAACACGCCTGATGTCTTTCCTTCCTATCGCCGCCACGGCCAATGCCACGACAGCCAGCTGCACTACTGTGCCGCAGCCGTACCTGGCCGGCAGAAAGCACACCTGCCGACCGTGCACGGACCAAGCCCCGGACGCGAAGAATTTCGCAGCCCCAAGGTACGCGGACACGCTTCTCCGTCCGGCTCGGCGCAGACGCAGCCGGCCGACCCCATTGGCCCTGCTTCCCCAACCAAACATTACCAATTGCCTCGCTGCAAGTGCCACCGCAGCAGCTGCTGCAGCCCCGTCGCCTGTAGCCCGTGCAAACCACTTCATGTGCACCTTGCACCCTCCCGGGGCCGCAGCCTCCGCAGCCACATGTTCTCGACATGGCCGGGAATGGAGGAACAATAGCGGGGCCGCGTTCGCTGGTTGTGTTGTCCCTATTCTGGCTGGCTGCGTTACGGCGTGTTGTCAAAATTGTTTCTCAAATGGGGGGATCGGTCCCTGTGTCCACAGTTCCTTCGCTCGGGAACGGAAACTCGCAGTCCCTGGTGGAAAAACATCAATTGTGCATATGCATGCGCAGCACATCAAGTCACACCCACAGGCACATGGGCTCGAGGCTGACGTGTGCAAGTGGAAGTGGATTATCTGTCCTTTCTGCCTCGGTCTATGCCCGCAGCTGGGATATTTATAATCCCATAGTTTCCTTCAATTCTCTGACCTGTAATGTACTCTTTGTCTTTTTACTTTCTCTCTTCTTCCTTTCCTTCTACAAGTGATTTTTTCATCTCAAGCAACTAAAACAACTATTCTAACACACACAATGGGTTTATTCGACAAGGCTAAGGACTTATACGACAACAACCAAGACCAGATTAACAAGTACGCTAACCAGGCCAAGGACGCATACAGCAACTACTCCTCCAAGCACGGCAACTCCAACTCTAACTCCAACTCCAACTCCGATTCTTACGGTGGCAACTCCAACTCTGATTCTTACGGAGGCAACTCCAACTCTGATTCTTACGGTGGCAACTCCAACTCAGACTCTTACGGTGGCAACTCCAACTCAGACTCTTACGGTAGCAACTCTAACTCTAACTCCTACGGTAACGACAACTCTAACTCTAACTCCTACGGTAACGACAACTCTGATTCCTACGGCAGCAGCAGCAGAAAGAGTGGTAAGAACTCCGATTCCTACGGTGGCAGTTCCAACTCCTACGGTAATGACAATTCTAACTCCTACGGTGGTAACTCCAACTCTTACGGAAACGACAACTCTGACTCCTACGGCAGTAACTCCAATTCCAACTCCTACGGTAACGACAACTCTGACTCCTACGGCAGTAACTCCAATTCCAACTCCTACGGTAACGACAACTCTAACTCCTACGGCAGTAACTCCAACTCTAACTCTTACGGTAACGACAACTCCAACTCCAACTCTTACGGAAACTCCAACTCCAACTCTTACGATAACGACAACTCCGACTCCTACGGTAGCCTTAGTGGTAACAAAAGAGGTGGCAACTCCAACTCCGATTCCTACGGCAGCAATTCCAACTCTAACTCCAACTCCTACGGTAACGACAACTCCGACTCTTACGGTGGTAGCGGAAGAGGTGGCAACAGCAACTGGTAAACGGTCTGCATTAGCTAACTCCGTAATCTATTTAAAATTTTATATGCTCCTATCTATTTTCAATTGAAGTCTGCTCTTTATTATCCTTTTTTGTCAAATGTGTCACGTGACACAATACATTCAATGAATTTGTAATGAGTAATTTTTTCTACATCAGGCCTTCATCTGTCAGGCATGTTTGGCCAACAAAGTAACCCAGCTGCAAAATTTCTTTCTTAAAACACTTTAGCAAAATGATCAGAAAAGTAATTGCTCAAAGAGCTGTCCAAAATCATTTGACTCAAGCTTGGAATCAGCATACAGCATTTGCCATTGTGACTTCCATTTTCAACTCAAAAGCAACCCTGTCTCCTCAATCTTTATCAAAACAAAATACCTGCAACTTCAGTACCTCAATTTACAAAAGCAATAGAATCCACTATAGCACGTTAACAAAGAAAGAGACCATGTCTGGATGTAAATGCGCCGACAAAAAAGACAAACCCGAAACACCGGACAAGATAATGGGCCCGCTTGAAAGTAACTTGCACACAAAAATTACCACCACGTTGGACCCTCAAACTTTGATAATCAGAAATGATTCCTGGAAACACGCACATCATACTGGTATGAAGGGGGTGGAAAACGTTGCAGAAAGTCATTTTCATGTCACCATTGTGAGTGAGAAATTTAGTGAACCCGGATTGAAGTCGTCGCTTGCTAGACACCGTTACATTTTCAAAGTCCTTGATGACGAGATCAAGGGGGGTATACATGGATTCCAAGTGGTTTGTAAGACTCCTCAAGAGTGGGCAAAACAACAAGAACAGACACAAGGCGAAAAACCAGCTAGAGCTCCAAGCGGACAATACTTCTCGTAGTCGGCATTTTAGCACTACATTTACACGCTTTCGGAACGTACCAAAAAGAGTGGTCTATCGGGTTGTTGTTTTTTGGGGGATAAACTATATATGTGTAGGTTTGTGTGTATGTATTAGTATATACGACTAGGACAAGAACATCGTTGAAGGAAAATGGGGCCAGCTTGTCGACTAGTGTTCGGAGTTTTCAACAAAGGTCTTGTATGCATCGACGTCCATCAATTCATCTAGTGAAGAGCCTTCATCGACCTTAACTTTGACAATCCAACCTTCACCCATAGGATCGGTGTTGATCAATTCTGGAGATTGATCTAACTTCTCGTTAACTTCGACTATCTCACCACTGATTGGGGAGTAGATATCACTGGCACTCTTGACACTCTCGATGGAACTGATAGTTTCACCGTTTTCAATCTTTTCTCCAATTTGGTGTGCTGGCAATTCAATGAAAGTAGCATCACCTAAGGCGTCAGCAGCATAGTTGGTAATACCAATGAAGCCGGTACCATCTGGATGGATGGAGATCCATTCATGCTCGTTCGTGAACTTCAACTTTGGTTCTTGGGAGTAAGTGGAGACAATAGACTCTGGGTTCAACTTGAATGTGGATTGCAAACGTGCTGAAAAGTTGATAAACTGCACTTTTGGAGCACCACCGTATTGGTGGGAAACAGTTTGAGATAAGCTTCTCAAGTTGTTTCTGAGAATTGATCTGGCGAACATGGTTTTTGTATCTATGTGGTGTGGGATTTGTGCAGTGAAAAAGATGTCTTGTTACAGTTATTTCTCTTCTGCCTGTTGTCTGAAGAGAAGAAAGAAAGAATTACCAAAAAATGGGAAAGAAGCCGTACATACAGCCCCAAATTCTGCTGGCTGGTTGGCCCGTTGGCTGGCCTCTCTAAGCTCCTCTGCACATGCTCTCACCATAGAAGTCAAACAGAGTAACAGGGCCCGAGTCAACCATAACGGCCGGAGTCTTACCAAGTCAGCCCCAGAGTCAGTATCGTTGTCAAAAAAGACTTGCTAGGGAAGCGGCCAGAGTCAGACAGCGGAAAATGGGGGGGTAAAAAAGTCACGTGATTGTGGGTATGGTATCGATGCAGTATGTTTGCTTGAAAAGCCAATCTATAGAAGTTTTATACAATTATCTCTATTAAAATGTGAAACAAGCGGAAGAAAATGCCGGAGATGTTCAGAACTATTGTCATACACTTTCCCAGAATGCAGCGTTCTCGATAAGGTGGTCCGCCAAGAAGTGAAGCTGTGGGATGGTATTGGCGACCTTCGTGAAGAAATCGTTGGCAAACCTGTTGATGAAAAACAGCTGATTGTTGCTCAAATTATCTACCAGCGTGATTCCCTCGTGAAGGTCCATATCTTTTATTGGTTTTCCAAAGTTATTAGCAATGAGATCATCCTGTAGAAGATCTCGAGACGGAGTTGAGGATTTGAAATAAGCTTCTAAACAACTTATTTGCTTGAACTCCTCCCCTAAAGAGAGTCCCCACTTGCAACTTGGATTCAACGGCCTGCACACGTTGGAGATATCTGCACACTTGATCAAAATACAGGAGAGAAGTTTAAAGTTGTCGAAATCCGATTCTAGATTATAAATTTCTTTCACGTAGTCGTCATGCTTGGCCATATCTGTTGCCAAGATCGCATTATCCACAACGCTTAATGTGTATTTGAGGTGGGTATTGCCGTCAACGGGAAACAAGTCTTTCGATTGGTCCAAGAAGGGTATTAAAATTTTCTTGAACTGTAACCTATGGAAATTTTCAAGAATTGAATGATTGTCAAAGTAGGCTGCTAGCGGAGACTTGGTGTTTATTAGAAATGCATTTGTAATACCCGGGTGTCCAATATCGTGGCCCAATGAAGCCAATAAAAGAGCAAATGAATCTGATTTGGAAAGCTTAAAGCTGGAATCTCGGGTCAATATGTTTAGGAAAAAATTCGTTGCTTGGAGTACATCTATTGCGTGTCTAAAATTATGGAATGGATTTCCGATTCTATAGTTGTCCCTGACAAAGAAAAGGAAAGAACTCAAAGTCTGCGAATGGGATTGAGCATTGATTGAGTATGATTTCAATATGACGTGACTCATTTTGAGTAGTTCATCTAAGTTAAAGTGAAAAGCATTGAATTCCCACTTATTAATAAGATTCAGGTAGTATTCATCATCCTTATGTGACTCTAGGTTAATAAGAAGCTTATCGTAATCTATATCAGTAGACAACAATTTTGTAAAGAGGGCCATATCACTATCGACTGGGAAATCTAGATTCAAATAGTTTATCATGGTGTCCAACTGGTCGAACTGTCTGTCATTGAAGCCTATCCAGCATTTGATTCTGGCCAGCCGGGTCGAAAGGTTATTCTCCACAATGGATAACTCTGAAAACACGTGGGTAATGTCGTCTTCATTCTCATCAGACGAATTAAGGGAGAGGATTATTGGGTTCAAATGGAGGAACCTATAGTTGAGTAGAGACAACAAGTTTTTCAGGCTCAAGGAGGAAAGTGAGGTGTTGGATGAGTCCGAGATTTGCTGGGCGTAATACGCAGGGTTTGAATTTATGACGATCGTCACCGAGTAATCTATTTCTTTCTCAATCAAGGAAGTGTCGGCTCTCTCTATCTGTGCATGATCTGTGCTGTTTCTCACCAAGGAGTAGTTGGGAGAAGACAGGAGATACTCGACCAAAGCTTTGATGTTGGGGAAAGTGGCTATGTGGGTGGATGCGTGAGGATAGCAGTTGGCCAAGCTTTCCGGCAGAGTCTGCTCTGTGAACCCAAGTAGGAGTAGATCGTTCAGCATGTTCAGTTAAGCCGGTTCGGGGAGGTTTTTATGAGGCACCTTGGTTCTCTTCACAAAGCAGAGCAGGCGGAAGAAACTATGTCAGGAGTATCACAGGTGAATCACACACAGCACATGTGCATGTATGCGTATGCGTCGTCTGTGATGAAGGCAAGGAGGAGAGTATTCAAATTAGTGGTGTTGCGTGTGTTAATGCAACCAGGGAGTGACAAGTAGAGAATGCGTGTGGGAGAGACACGGGGAAGCTTCTCTGCTGCAGGAGATGTCCGTGTGGGCGTCAGTGCCGCTGTATGTATGGCTGTACGAACGGGTGAGATCCGGCTAAGCACAAGGGGCAGGAGGGGAGAGGGGCGGGGACTGGACAGGGAGGAGGCAGGCGGGGGCAGAGGCAACGACTGCAGAGGTCAGGCAGAGATAGATGGAGACAGATAGAGGCCAGACGGAGATAGAGGGCGGAAGTAGGGAAGGAAAAAGGGAGGCAGGAAGGGCAGGAAGCCAGAGATCTACGGGCCCACGTCAAGTGGGGGGTGGGCGTGCAGGCAGGCCGGGGGCTAGAGGCAGTAGGAAAGAGGGTGCATCATCCGTTGGCCGTGCGGGAGCGATAAGACGAGTTTGAGAGAGTGCAGGAGTTTATTAAAAGCAGACGGCAACTAGTGTCTCTGCGAGGTGCAGCGTTGTTTCTTTTCGCTTTCCCATGCTATTTTTTGAGTTTGGCTTCGCCGACGTTGGGGCGGCAGCGGTAGCGGAAGCGGGGGGCACGGGCGTACGGGCACGGGATTTACGCTGCTCGGCCCGTGCTCGGCCTGCTCGGGGCGGCCGGTGGTGAGTGTGCCAGCAGGGGAGTAGGGGCAGCAGCATGTAAGCATGGAAGCATGTAAGTAGGTAAGTATGTAAGTATGTAAGTATGTAAGTATGTACACATCTTGTCTAGAGCCGAAAGGATAACGGGTGCCCATCTCCTGGTCGACGCCAACAAAAGGGGCAGGGCAAACGGCGCAGAGCCCGTGGGCACAGCCCATGGCCCAGCAGAGACGCCGGTGCATGGCGTGGCAGGGCGCCGGCCGGGAAGCGTTCCGCCCGGTCTCGCTTACCGCCGGCAATCGCCCTGTGCGCGTAATGCCGCGCACCAGTTTCCCGTCACTGGGGTTGGACAGGGCGGGGATGCGATGGCCCGAGGCGAGAAGCCCGGGGCTAGAGGCCCGACCGCCAAGGGGCGGCCGCCTGAAGCCGCCGGCCTAGGCGAGACCGCGCTTCTCGCGCACGTACGAGAAGCTCTTGAGGAGCTTGTTGCGGGCGCCGAGGGTGCTGACGCCGAGCTGGGCCAAGGCGGCGTCGTCAAGCGCGACCATGTCCTGCCAGCGCAGGTGCTGGAGGTTCTCGGTGTACTTGTGAAGCCGAAGAGTCTTCAGCCAGGCGGGGATGTCTGCAAGCAGGGCATCGGAGGCGATGTCCTTCGGGATGTTGTTGGCGGCGGCGGCGGCGGCGGAAGCAGCGGTCGGGGTGGTCGGGGTGGACACGGTGTTGAGGCTGCCGTTGCTGGTGCTGGCGGCGCTAGCGCTGGCGCCGGCGCCGGCGGCACCGGTCTTGTTCTTGTTGTGCAGCGCTCTGCGCTCCTCTTCGGTCAACAAAGAGGTGGACGAGGCGGAGCCGTAGCCTGCGTGCAGCATGTTGCCCAGACTGCCGCCACTCTTGCTGTAGCCATGAGTCGGGTGGAGCTTGCCGGCGAGCACGGAGCCATGGTACGATAGCTTGTTGGCTGAGGCGGCAGGCGTGGCGGACGTGGTGGCGGCGGCGGCGGCGGCGGCGGCACCAGGTGTGCCCCGCGTGCCGCTGTTGGTGGACCGGATGCGGTTGTGCGGCGGAACGGACATGCTCTGGGTGAGGTTCTGAAGGGCGGCAGCGCCGCTGCCGTCGCCGTAGGCGTTCTTGCCGTTGTTGAGCATGCTCATGTTCATGTAGTTGAGGTTGTTCATGCCCATCTTCGAAGAGTTCATCGTGTTCATGTTCATGTTCATGTTCGGGTTCATGTTCGGGTTCATGTTCGACGGCTTGTTCTGAAGGTTTCTGTGCCTGCCGCGGTCTTCCTTCAGGCTTCTGTTCGAGTCGATCACGGACCGGTTGTTGATTGTGTTCAGCGACTGCTGTAGCTTCGTTCCAAGCGTCCCCTCGCCGCCGCTGCCGTTGTTGTTAGTGTTGCCGGTGCCATTGTAGTTGTAGTAGTTGAAGGAGACGTTTTCGGGCGCCATCTCCTGATACCCGTCGGAGAGCACTCTGAAAAGTGGCTGGTTGCCCAGCAATGGGCTCATGGGGCCGCTGCTCATGTTGAACTGGCCGTATCCGCCACTGCCGCTGCCGTTGCCGTTGCCGTTGCCGTTGCCGTTGCCGTTGCCGATTTGGTCCACAAATGCAGCACCGGAGGAATATGACGGGTCTGCAGACTTGGGTCTCTCGATGGGCTCGATGATGTTCGAAAATCCTGTTTTCATCACCGGCGGCGAAAGCATTCTCCTTGGCGCAGGTCTGTACACAACGTCGTCCTGGACGCGGTCGTTGCCGTCGTCTTTGCCGCCGCTATTCAAGATAGAGTCCAACGTGATAGGCACCGGGTTGTCCCTGTGGTTCATGTTCGAGATCGGGATGATCGGCGAAACAGGCCTCAACCGCTGCGGAAGGGAGGTGTTTGCGGAGAGGGGCGGCGAAAACGTGATGCTCCCCTTCGAGTCCTCGTTCGGGATAGCCGAGGAGATCTTGCGCTGGATGAAGTCCACCACCTCCTGGTCCCGAACAGAGTCGATGAACAACCCGATGGCGGCCTTCTGCTCCTCGACGTTGAGCCCGTGCACCCAGTTGTTGAACACCTTCAAGTCGTTGGTAAAATTCTCCAACAGCAGCTCGGTCTCCGGCTGGAACGCCGGCACGTCGTTCTCGGTGCCGTACCCGGCCGGCGGAGACATGGCAGCGATGTTCAAGTTGGCAAAGTTGAGCTCGGACACGGGCGACGCCACGGACGCCAAGAGTGGCGATAGCATCGAATCCATCGGGAGGTTGTTGTTCGAGTTGCCTGGCGCATTCGGGTCGAATGCGTACCGGGACGAGGGCGGCGAGAGAATCGCCATGGAGGTGTCTGTCATGGTGGGGGAAAACACCTGGCTCTGACCTTGGTTCTGCCCTGGAGCGTAGGCCTGGGCGTGGCCTTGGCCTGAGCCCTGTTTCTGGCTCTGCACCGCTAGCGGCTCGCCGGTGGTGGCAGCGTTCCCTGCAATTGGTTGGTTATGCAACATCTTCCGCTCTTAGTTTGTCTGCAGTTCTGCTCTCTGCTTTGGGCCAGTACACGTCGGGCTTAGTGTGTGTAGCTTGCGCTGGGACGTCTGCGATGTTCCTGCTGCGCTGCCTTTTCACAGAAAGAACGAGAGTCGCAAAGAAGATCCCGGGACCCATCCGCTGACTGGCCACCGGCAAAAGGGGGAAGAGCCAACCCGCAACTCATGGTCCCTGCCTGCCTTGGACCAACTGACGGCAGTGTCTGTCACGGGGAGGCCCGTCGACTGCGACTTCTCGCGGCCGTTGCGGTCACGTGCCGTGCCCGCGCCTCCTGCTGCGCCCTCTGGGAGGGAGGCAGGGAGGTCTTGAGGAACAAAGCAGGGGTTGCAGGGGACGGAGGAAGAGACGGAGAAAAGGGCAGTTGAAGAACGTGCTTGTGAACCAGCCAACATGTCCTCGCAGTCCGGAATAGTGCCTTCAGCGGAGGTAGTTGTGCAGGTGCACGACTTTGTGGCGTCCGAAGGTCGTGCGCTCACGTTGACGATCGATGCATCGAGTTTGTCTGTCGACGTCGGGGCCACGACCAAGGCCACGGCCGACCTGGACGCCGACCTTGATGCAATTGCGTCACAGCAGCTCTCGGACGTTGAATGCCAGTATCTTCTTCTTCGGTACGGCAACGGCGGGAAGCTGGCGTTTATTTCGTATGTGCCGGACAACGCCTCGGTGCGCTACAAGATGTTGTACGCCAGCAGCAAAAACACGTTGTTGCGGTCGCTCGGAGGTGAGCTCTTTGACCCTATCCTCTTTGTGAACAGTGCAGACGAGCTGACTGCGGCTGGCTGGAGGAAGATTGTGCACAGCATGGACGGTGCCGTCCCGTTGACGGAGTCGGAGCAGAACTTGCGGGACGTACGGGAGAAGGAGCTGTATCTGAACAGCTCGAAAGCGAGCCACAGTGGCCAGTTGGTGAGTGACTCCAGCAATGCCTTGCTTTTTCAGATCGACCCGGCTCTTGAGCCGCTGCTCGCCGCAGGCTCTGCGTCGCCGGCTTCCCTTATCAGCCTGGAGATCTCGGAGGAGGTGCTCAAGCTTATCGACAGCGCCGACAGTGTCGCCGTGGAGGATTTGGTCGACCGTGTTCAGCCCATTTCCGGGCCCTCCTACCACCTCTACACGGCCGATACGGGCGCTTGCTTCTTCATCCTCACTTGTCCGTCCGGCTCAAAGGTGAGGGAGCGCATGCTGTACGCCGCCAACAAGCAGGGGCTTCTCAATCATTTGAAGAGCAACGGCTGGGAGTTTTCCAAGGTCGTCGAGGCCGGCGACGCCGACGAGATCGAGCTGTCAGAGCTTCAGACAGCCGCCGGAGGTGATTCAGGTGCAACAGCTCCCGATACCGCTGGCCCGGGCGGCTCCGCCAGGCTGAGGTTTGCGAAGCCAAAGGGCCCACGCAGACGCTGATGGTTTTCCGTCTCTCACATTATTTAAATTCACATACTTAACTAGTTACATTGAATTCATTAAAGACGCTAAAGGATGTGCTCCGCGTGCATGAATCATGATTACCTCGCAGCCTTCAAGCTCCAGCGCGCCGCAATCAGTAGACTCATACTGACTACAAAGTAAGCTTTTCCTCTTTATAGGTTCATAAGTGCTTAATTACTGTCCGCTAGAATGTAAACTATTTAGAGCTAAAAAAAATTGAGGAATGGAACAAACATAAAAAAACGTTATCTATCCTGATTCCCAAAAAACGTTGTTTTCGTTCCCACTGGTATTGTTGATGTTCGCACCACCACTGACGGTGTTGATATTCTTTTCCTTGACTGGACTAGTAGACCTGTTCCTGTTGTTCACAATATTGGTAGAGTTTCGCAGTGGAACAAACTTATCTCCATTCTTCTTGCCGCTTGACAATGAATCTGGCTTTTTCCGTGAAATCCGCCGTTTTTTATTACCCTTCAGTTGGTCTGGATCAGCCATGATAAAATGGATCGTGCCACTATTCCCTCTGTTACGTTTCTTGCCCTTCCCGTTGTTGCCTTTAGCATTTCCATTTGAACTCGAATTCGAGTTCAGATTGCCAGTGCTCATAGAGTCATTCAGGCTCGTACTTCTTCCAAACTTCTTATTCGACGTCGGAAGTGATGATTTATTAAACCCATCCGAGCCCAAGGGCTGCGTCTTGTATTTTCTTAAAGACTTGGCGCTCTGTTCCTTGAATACTCCCATGACTGGTGCCGTAGGCATGACATCCAACATTGGGTTCTCCTGACCATTGGGCACGAAAAGATTGTTGTTTATGTGGTTGCTGCTGATGTTATGTATGTGATTAGGGATAAGAATCTCGTTGTGATGGCTGTGTAAATGATTCTTATCGCCATCATCAACAATATTGTCGGTACTACTGCTGATATCGTTGTGGCTGTGGTTGCTGATGTCGCCAATGATGTGAGTGCTGATGAGTTGAGCTTGTTGCTGGACGCTTTCTGCAGCAAGTACGCTATTGATGTACTTGTTCATTGGAGTTGGAGAAGCTTCCAAAGTCTTGTTTCCTGGAACCACAGTTAATCTGGTTGAAGACTTGGAGGCAGAACTGACAACAATGGTGGAAGGAGATGAATCTATCATCCCCTCATTCTCAAGCATGCTATTATCCACGTTAGTTTTGGATATTACTGAAGTCCCCTTCATTACACCAAACCTGTTTGGTGTAATGTTTTTAGCTTCATCACCACTGCCACGTTTTGATGCTTTATTTGATTGCTTCTTTTTACTTCTTGATCTCTTTAGTTTCTTAGGTGTAGTGACAGTCGGTTCTACCATATTCAACATTTTAGCATTGGCGGCAGATGTTGGATCTTTTGCCTCCGGGTTGAAAGTGTTTTGGGATAATGCCATTGGAGCTTGGAAAAAATTCTGAACAACAGCCTTGGAAGACTCTTCAGATTCTCTTACAGTTGCCAACAAGTTTGAGCCTGGATTGGAAACCTTCTCGTTGCTCTTCATGTTCATTTTTTCCTTTTGGATCATTTCATATTGTTTATGCTTGACGCAGGGAGAATTTTTAAAATTTGCAAAATCTGTTTCGATAATCTTGTCTGTATTGTTGTTGACAAGGCCGGATGTACCTCGGTTCATGGCTCCAGTGTGAGACTCATCCACAAGATAGCCATGCGGGTTTACTTTCATTGCACTATTGGTATTGCTGGGTATGTAACTGTTCGTCAATCTTTTGATGGTACTGTTTCCGAAAAACTGTTTGGAGTTGAAAATGTCGTTTGATGTTGGTGTTTTGAATATCTTGTCTAATTTTTCCGTCAAAGGTGTCTGGATAAAAGCTATCTCTGTTACATGTTGAGGTTGGGAATGCAGCTGCTGGCTGTTCTGGTTACCCAGCTCGTCCGTGTTTGTTGTGTTTGCGAAGGTGGAATACAATGTGTTCAAGTAGGGGGTATCGAAAAGGTCCTCGACGTTTGATTTGTTGGCCAAAGGAGTGCGTAAGCTGGGCGATATTGACACAAAGTTCTCAACGGGCATGTACTGAGCAGGTAGCAACTGGGATTTGGAAAGCTCTTTGGCCAAGCCATGGCCTGCGTGCTGATACTGGTGCTGGTGCTGGTGTTGGTGTTGGTGTTGGTGTTGGTGCTGTTTCTGGGTTGAGAAGAGCTTGTTGGAGGGCTGTATCTGGTTCGGAGTGAAGGTGATGAAGGAGTCAAAATTCGGCGAGTCCAGGAAAATGAGGTGGGAGTCGTGATGCTGCGAGTTTATGTGGTGGGCAGGCACGGTCGGAATGGACGGCTGTCTGGAGTTGGCGAGGGTTTTGTGTGGGGTCTGCTTGCTCAGGTGGTCGTGAGCGATACTCAGGGCGGAGGAGGTGAGACGTCTGCTGGGGACGGAGTCGGCGTGGTTGGTCGGGTTGCTGCTGGCGGCGTTGGGGTTGTTTTTCGGGTTGTTGTAGTTGGAGCCCCACATGTTGTTCAAGAGCGAGATCATCTCTGAGTCGTCGTTGTAGAGCTCCTTCGAGGGCGAGGAGTCCAAGAAATGGGAGTTTGTGTTTTTGGAGGACATCTGCCGGGGGTGTGTGTGAGCCAGATGTGGTTACAGAAACGATGGTCCCTTGCTCGGCAGCGTGGGTTGTGGCGGCTGGTCTTGGTTAAGCAATGGGCAGGGCACGCAAGCAGGCGGATGAACGAATGGAGACAGCGACGGGTGCTAGCTGGCCTGGACGTGTGCAGTAGCTGGGGGACGCCAATGTGCTGGTGGACGCAAACAAATGCAGGGGCCTCTGGGTGTCGATAACAGACAGCGTCGACAGCGAGCACAAGAGAAGCACCGGCACTGGCACAGACGAAAGGTCCCTGGTTCGCCAGCTTGTGTGTAGCCATCTCTCCTGCATGCTATCATCACGATTGAGCCTGTTTGTTTACATGCGCCCAAAATTCTTGTTGTTGTTGTTGTTGTTTTCCAGTCGCAGCCGCTGCCACGGTTGCTGCGGGTCCCGGCGCTGCGAAAAACAGTGCCTGCTGTTGTTGTTGTTGTTGTTGTTGTTCTCGCGGCCCTTGCTTGCGTCAGCGCCTGCGCCGCAGCTTGGGAATTCGCACTTCCTCCTCCGAGACCCGCCGTGGCGGTGCCGCCCGGCCCGTGTGGCGCGCGCAAAGGCCCTGGGCCCAGGGCCTAGAGCCACGGCCGCGGCCGCGATGCCGGGAGCGGGCGCTGGCAGAAAAGAGAGCCGCTGCCGCAGCAACAGTGCGGCAGCGGCAACACCGTTGGTGGCGGGGGCAAGGCGAGGCGAGTGCCCCGTCCAGTGCCCCGTCCAGTGCCCCGTGCCCTGTGCCCTGCTTCCTGCGTGATCTGCCGGCCCAGGAAACGCAGCGGCAAAAGAAGGTTCCCGCGAGGAGAACTTCGCCTGCCCGATCGAGGTGGAATGCGTACCGGTGGGAAATCCTGGCCAGCAGCAGCAGCTGTTGTGCGGTGCAGTGCGCTGAGCTGAGAACCGTTTAGGCGCACGAATAGTACCTCTGTGCCGCCATCGGAACGCCCTTTCGCAAAGATACCGGCATCCCCCGTAGAGTCTGGGATTGCTTGTGCCTGCCGCACAGTTTCCACTGCCCCCGACACCCTGCACAGAAAACACGTATCCAGGCGTATCCCTCTGCCCCGTGCTTCGACAGCTGTCTGTTACACTTGGCCCCTCCCCCTCCTCCGCTATCGTCAGACATCAGGGTACCGCAGGTAGGACCCTTCCTTCTGCCTCGACATATGCACACGGCCGCACAGCACTACTGATACAAGAGCTGCACACACACAGCACTCCACTATGAACAACCATTCCCGCTCGTCTCGGATGGCCTCCGGCGACAGGCCCGACGCTGGACACCACGCCAGAGTGAGCAGCGGCGCCAGCAGGAGCAGCCCCGGCGGCAGCCCCACTACAGCAGCAGCAGCAGTACCGGCCCCAAGCAGACACACAGACTCGAGGTTGAACACCAGCGTGAACGCCAGCAGCAGCGCTTCCGCCCCGACAAACATCAGCCCGTTGTCCCCCTCCGTCACCGTCGACGCTCTGCACCAGTCTCCGTCCACGACCGCTCCGCCTGACGCCCCCACCAAGTTTCTCCCCGTGGAGAACTCCATCATCAGCGTCATCTTCGCCAGAATAGACCTGCTTCTCCCGTACATCTCAGGATACTCGGTCCCGCAGGTCTTGGCCGAACCATGCTACATACAGGCCAAGGCACACTTGTTGAAATTGACAGTCTCCTCAAACTACTTGCGGGACATCCTCTCATGCGTGTACAACCTCCTTCTCCAGGTGTTGGAAAAGGACCCCGGAAAGTCGCAGTACGACAGAAGTACAAATACCTTAAACTCCATTTACATAATGTTAACGCTCCTGGCTAACATAATCAACAACTTGAAGGCGCACGAGAACTTGGACCACTCCGCAACAGACATTTTCAAATCCCTGGGCCTCAAAATCACCTCCTTCACCTTGGAGGACTCCCACTTAACCTCCAGCCCCGTTTATGCAATCGACGTCGCCCTGGCGACCAAGCTCTTGAGACTGTTGATAACTTTGAAAAGTGACCATGATTGCTTGGCAACTTTGTTTTCAATCACAGATTACCCAAACTCGAGTGTCTCCTCAAGTAATACCGCATCCGCCAATTCGAGTACGAACGCCAATGTAAATACACACTCGATATTGAACTCCCCTCCTTCTTTGCAGCGGCCGGCATCCCTCCATGGTAACATCATTTCCTCCTCATCTTCTTCGTCATCTTCCTCCTCCATCCCAACTTCTCCACCGGCTCACCCACAATCAAACTCGTTCTCTTTTGCGTCGTCTTCTTCTTCCAATACTGCTAACACGACCACCTCCTCTTCTTCTCATTCGGCTTCAAGCGACAGCCGCATCAGTCCCTCTATGGTCGAGGATCACAACGAGGTTACTAAATTATTGAAGAAGTTTCAAATTCTGGAGAATTCGGAATTGATTTCAAATATTGACAAAAAAATATTCTCAGTTTTTCATTATATCGCTGCGTCTAATCCTAATGAATACCTAGAATTTATGAAGATGCTTTTCAGAAGAATCCCATTGGAAAACCTATATATCAGGGGATCGCATGTGATACAGTTTGCCTTCATCTCATCAAAAAATTTCAATGGTCATATCCAGTTCATTCGTGATTTGTTGTATATAACAAGAAAGAACTCTCAGAAAAGTCTATATTTACATTATTTCTCAAAGGCTATTTTGAGTTGGGCAATGAACCGTTCAGAAGATTTTTTGAAAGTGGTGGATACTTCAACTTGTTCCAAAAATGCTGAAGTCTTGTTTGATACCCTCTATCGACAGCTCGATCCAAAGTACTGTCCAAAAGTTTATTACAGTATCTTAAGTTGTCTGTTTTTGTTTCAACCAAAACAATTGAATAAATACATAAGTGATAAGTCAAACAAATCAACAACTCAAGCATTAAAGAGATCAATCACGAACGTGACAAAATTGAACTCAAGCAGGCAGAAGTTTTTAGCAGATTTTGTCCTTTTAGTTAATAGATCTCCAGAATTGGCTGAACCATTGATATCTTTTCTTTTGGTTGGCTGCTCCGTCGGTACTTACAACAAAACACATGCTCTATATAACTTTGCTGTGTTCATGAAAGATCCATTGACTTTACAGGTGAACATGGAATCTCCTGACGGCACTTACAGCCAATATCCAACCACAAATAACGTTCCTCCTACAATCTCATACTCCGCAAACAGTTCAATGACTTCTACTGACTCTAATAAATATGGTTATCTTCTTGATTGCAGCATTCATGGCTCTAATGTAATTCAAGATTTAAAGGTTGGAATCCTTGCAGTTTCTTTAATCGTGAACTCGTACATTTTACCGGATAAAATCTTGGGCGCTTTAAAATCTGAAAAATCTGCAATGGGTTCAATGGCCCTGTTCACTGGTGCATTCCGCTTATTGATTGGTATTCCTTCATTGAATGAATTGACCTTCAGATTTGTCCAAGACCTATCTCCAACTTTGCTCAAAGTACTCTCCATTTTGTGTGAAGCTCTCACTAATCCAAAGAAAGATCTCTTGAATGATAATATTAACGACTCTTTGAACCTACAACTGTCATCAATGAATATTTCACCAATATCTCCTTCATCAAACAGAACTTCTTCTTTTTCCTCAGCAGACGTTGTCAGAACCTCTTCCACAAGAAGTAAATCCTCTTCAAAGAAAATAAGAATCTCATCAGCTACTCCAACTTCTCCTCCTCCAAATGTTCCCTCGAACTTTTTTAGAGCATCACCTTTACGATTGAATTATGATGACAGCCGACTGGATAATTATTCCATTTATTCTTCTGAGAGTACAAAAAGTTTGGATTCAGAATCACATTTAGCGCATATGAATGCTGCAACTGGAACATATGAGCTTAAAGAAAACATTGATCCGTCTGCTTTGAAAAGACATATCATGCAATGTAATCCATCATTATTGAAAGAAAATGTTATAAATCTCCTGATGGTTTATAGTTCATATCCATTCTTATGCTATGTCGATGTTGAATCTGAAAATAAAGCGAGCCAAGATTTCTATTTGAGCTTTGAAAAATCTTTCAAACGCTTTATCGAAAAAGTTGCCAGATTATTATACTTGGATGATGATGACATTTTTAAAGCTACAGAATCATATCTGTTAAGCTTTTGCCTAACCGTTAGCACCGTTCACCCTCAGAAAGTTTTTTTGGCATACATCGCTACTGCAATCTTAATCGATTCTGTATCTCAAGTCGGTATCTCATTATCGCTCAGTAATGAGAAAAGAAATAGAATCATCAAGCTTATCTTCAATCTGTTGGAGACAAGGGCAGAGCACACTGATTTCAATGTTCTGTTCAATAATAGTGAAATGATCAGACCATTCCACTTGAGTGGCTCTTGTAAGAGGATGGTGAAACATTTTGAACGTGTTATTTACATTGGTCTATTTTCAAGCAACATCGAGACGATCAGAGCTTCAAAGCGCTTATTACAATATTATGTGTTTGTAATAACAAATAAACACCATTTACCGTCATGTTTTGATGGGGCAAATCTTGATCTTGCCAACAGTATTCTTGATGATAAAATGGCATTTGGCCTAGTAACCATCAGGAGGAAAATGAGAGATCGGTTATGTCATATCAAAAAGCCAACTGAAACTCTACTTAGTGTCTGGTCACTTATGTATGAAAAGGTTGCTTCCGTCTATGATTATGAGAGCGGGCCTAACATCAATTCTAGTATGGCCGAATTGGACGATTTCTTCTCGAGCCATCATGTTATAAGTGAGATTGAGATTTACAGCGAATATCTTGCATCTTTAGGTGGGATTATTCTCTCTGATGATTTTGCTGATGATTTACGTCAGCCTTTGTTGAAGGTGAGTTTAGAAAAGTTTTTGGGGAATAAAGTCATCAGTTTGTTCAGCAAAGATATTGAAAAAAGAGAGCACTCGAGAGAAATTTTGAGTGTCTCAGTTCATCCCTACTTATGCGAATCACTGTTACATTATATCAAGTTAGTTCTACCACGTTTCAAAAATAATTTAGACAAAGGCGAGTATAATGTATGTGAGTTATTTTTGAGTGTATTAAGATCAATTTGTCAGATTGAAAATGAATCTTTGTTTCCCCACACACCTGAACTATGGGATATCAATTTCACATTACTAAAGATGTTAAATCTTGAAAACAACACACCTAGCTTTTTACGATTGAAGCTTAAATTTTGCAAATTACAAGCTTTATTTTTAAGTAAGCTGGAAGAGTTGGCTTTGAATGGTAATATTATAAACAAAAATGAATATGCAAGAGTGGCTGCAGATTATCTTGAGTTCTCTTCTATACCAGAGCGTGAAACGGATCTGTCAAGAAAGAAAGTATTGTCCTTTGCTTCATCTAGGACCGATATGTCGTCGGCAAACAAAAAAATGTCTAATAAGTTGATAGAATTCAAAGAGTCTGAGTTGAAAGATCTTCATATGGACATCAAAGTGGAAGTTTCAATCATGTTAAAGCAGATTTTTTATCGATTGCCACTTGACACTCCAAGAAAACATGGCGGTGCAGAAGAAGATAGAAGTGCTGAAAATGTCGTTTTTTCAAATTACTTCAACCTATTCGTTAGGCTACTAGAAAAACTCGATGAGGTAAAGAATGAAGAGGATAACTACACCCCAATTGCTCATAGGACTTCCAGTATCATAAAAGAAATCATACAGGCATTGATAAACTTACTTAATTCTAATTCTAATATTGGCTTAAGGTATTCATTACCCTTAGGTTATCATACCGATGATCTCATCAGGGTTTCGTTTATCGACGTTTTCTCAAACATTATTAAAGAAATATACTGCAGTTTTGAAAAGAAAGTTTCAGTTGCAACATTGTATGACCAAGGTTGTGCAATTTTCACTTCTGATTTTGATTTGTTCTTGGCGGCAGCATCATGCTGCCCAAAGTCTGAAATAGAAGCTTACGCTTCTTCTATATTGGAGCTTCCGGTCAATGAGAAACAGAGGTTGAAATTACTGCTGTCATTAATCAGATTTGATGTTTTGCAGACTTCAGATAAAAATGAGATCTTAAGATCGAATACGGTCGGTACAAGAGTCATAGCGTTATATTCCCGTGACCACGCAACTGATTACATGAAGAGTATCTTCGAACCTATTTTTCACGAAATGATTGAGAAAAAGGAATATTTTGAGGTTGAGAAGGCTGGAAACCAAACAGAGGAAGAGAAAGCAGTGAACATAAAATTATTTTTCAAATATTTGAATATAATAGCCACTGCTTTCGATGATTCTATAAATGAAATGCCTATCGGTATCAGACTCATTGCAAAGGTCATTTTTGATGCTACTACAGAGGTTTTACCTGAAATCAAATTTACATCTCTCAATGCTTATTTGTTTTTAAGGCTAATCAACCCGACAATTGTCTCTCCTGAGCACGTTGAGATTGTTGATTGTACAGATCCATTGTTCAAAAGATCTCTTATGCAATTAGCTAGAGTCATTCAGACGATAGTGAACGAAGCACCCGTCAGGCTGCCGTTGTTGGAAGGAAAGTCTGAAGATTTATTTTATGCCAAACAAAAGTTCTTTTTTTTTATGAAACAAGTTGTTAATTTCAACATAGAAGAAGCATTCGGCAAGATCGATCCTGCAGAAGAAATAAGTGTTGAATCTTTCAAAAAGTTGGAGAGACAAGATTCTTGTGCTTACTTACATGGATTCTTTTACGATAATTGGCTAGAAATTAGAAAGATTTACTGTTCTGAATCATTTGGCTATGGAATATCAAAGCAAGAGAAGTTCAAAACAGTTAGAGAAATTGATCGTATCTTATCAAACATTGGATTACCAAAAAGGCTCAAAGGGTATGAAATTCCTGAAAGTGTTAAAGATGATAAATCCTCAAAAGGTATATTGCTCTATGATTTTATGTCCAGGGCCTCATTGGCTTTGGAAGAAGTTCCCTTCATAAAGGTACTGGTTACCAAGGATGGTTTACCATTGGTGTGTGTCAACACATTGGAATTTCCTGAAGATTTAACTTCAGAAGTTTATGTTTACAATTTGCTGCAAACATTAGGCAAATTCTGGGACGCACCTTTTTGTGTCTTGATTGACTTGACTGCTTTCAGCAAATTTGAAGTTTTTGAGCAAGCTAGAGAACTGCTTAAAGCAATAATGTCATCTCAATACAAAGCTAACTGTAAAAGAATATACTATGTCAACATGTCTCCAGCGTTTTTTCAGCGGCTTAAGAATTTTGATCAGCATTTTGTCAATGAAGAGGAGCTAGTAAATCCTGACTTCATTTTCCTTTCGACGAATGATGATGCTAAAGTCTTCAACAGAAATAAGATAATTGGTTACACGAACGCTATTTCTAATGATAGCAGAGTCACTTTTCAAGATGTGAGCATTTATCAAGAAGAGAGTAAAAGGTTTATACCAGTCAAATTGAAGATAGGTTACCATTTTTTGCAAATCTACTCAGCTTTACCTCAAAGACTTAAAATTCGGAATAAAATGCACATTATTAATTTAGTAGATTGTTTCAAGATCAGCGAGTTGAAGGATATATCATTGACTGCTTTGACTGGTATTGCTAACGAAATTTCAATGCTCGACATGGAAACGAACAAAAGACTCATCCTCACTTCAACCAAGAAAATTGAAATCATGCGTACAATGTATTTTTCAAGAGCAATTATGAACAACAATAGCTACACAGATGACGATTATGGTGTTGCATCCAACCCTAAATTTACAGTAGGCCAGCTATTGAACATTTCACTTGCCGGCTTACTCTCAAAATCGGCTGAAATCAGAACTGCCTCTTATGCTCTTTTAGCTTCTGTCCAACAATCAGTTGGTTTACAAACAGGTAAATCCATTGATAGTATTGAAGGGGTCGTTTTTCCCTACGGTAATATCGATTATGTTTGCTCTGTTTCTGCTAGAATTGCCGAAAACCATCCCGATCTAACTTACGCGTTTATTTACGGATTTTTTGGTGCATATAACAGCTTGGGAGAGGAAGATAAAAATTCGTTAGTTCTGTGTGTGTCCCCCTGGGTGAAGAATATTTATCGCTATGTTTACCTGTCAAACTCTTTGATGGGACCAGGGAGGGCTCGTGATATAATCAGAAAATGTGTTAGAAGCAGCAGAAAGCAGAAACATTTTCAGGTGTTTTCATTATTCATTTGGCCACAACTATCATTGGAAGATGGATTGATTAACATAATTATCGATGAGATTGTTGCTGCCTCTATAGATCATGAAGCTGAAGGAAATGATTGGCAAAGAATTACCAAATACTGGCCCTTACGGTCTTCGATTGAGATCTGTAGTGTCATTATCAAAAGGATGAAGTATAAATCCTACAATATGCCTCTTAATGAATCTGAAATAGAGGCACACACTAGATGGATTGAAACTACAGTGTTGGCTAGATTTTTATCATATTTGATTTTTGATTCATTGTTATTCGTGGACAGATATATTAGTGACATTTTCTATATTGTCACGATTTATATGGACCATGGCCCATTGGAGTTGAGACGTTCTTTGATACATTTATTAGCGAGAACCTTTCACTCCTATCTCTCAAAGCCAACTTTAACTGATGAGCAGCATTCTTTGATTAGAAACCAAATTGAACTTTTGAATGGACCAAGATTCAGAATGCTGTTTGGTTTAACTAGAGATGATGATGATGTGTTCAGGCATAACAGGATGCTTGGAACGGATGTATCTAGCAAAGCCAATGCAATCACTACACTTTGTGACTTGTTGACTTCATTTTTACAAAATTATTTGGATTCTGAAGAATATGAATTACAGATGATCAGATGGAACTCATCTGTATATAAGCTTTCATTTGATGATGATGCACAACTCCAATCGAGAGCTATTTTGATTATGGGATCATTAACAAAACAAGGTATTTCCAATGTACTTGTTTTGAAATTCATTTCTTTGGTTAGGACCAAAGCATTAAACATCATGTCCTCAGGAAAGACTGATTTACATAACTTGAAGCTAATAATATGTACACTACATGCATTTGGCAAAGCTATTGTTGGAATTAGTGAGAACTCAATATTTCATCCGGTAATTTTTTGGTTTCATGTGAATGTTCTTCTCTCAAACGATGTGAGCTATTTCAGATATGGAACAGATTATCTTGCCGCTACATTAAACAATATAAGCGTATATCTTGAAGATAAGGACATTACTCTGGTTGATTATCTATTCGAGCATAAGAAACTTTTAGGAAATATGTTTGATAGAGCAGAAGAAGAATTCGATTTTAAATTAACCAGGCAGAACTTTGATGTTGTGTTGGCATTAATTAGTTGCAAAGGGTTAGAATCTCCTTTTGCTTACAAATATGCTACAAATACAATGAAAGTTTTATTGAAAATCAGATACCAAGAATACATGAGGAAACCATTTGATAAATACAACGAATTCAACTGTTATTTATTTTTCATCTTTTTGACATCTGGAAGCAATGAAGAGATGATTTCGGCTGTTGAAGAATGTGGAATGGGAGATATTGAGTACATTACAAGTGTTAACAACTGTAAGATTCCAAAAATCTTAATTGATTGGTTTAGTGACCTTACATTGAACGTTTACACCACATGTTTGGGTGCTGCCAATTATTTCATGAAGCAAAAGCTAGACGAACTAGCATCCACCAGGGTAATCTCACTTTATGTTGAAATTTTCCGGAATGATCCAAAGATAATTCTAAAAATGTTTAAACGAGTTGAAGGAGTACTGAATAAGTTTATTGCATCATCATCAACTCCTAACCTTTTGGAGACTGTTTTGGATATGTTGGTGACATTGATGAATAACCCTGAATATGTAAGTTATCAGCTAGATGAAAAAGGGTGGATGAATAAACTGGAAGAGAACGATGTTAGAGGGATAACCAATTTTACCTTTGATGTTAATAACTCACTTTTTGAAACATCAGCTTACAAACTCACGGATACAAACAAGAGAAGGCTGAATATCGCAGATGCGCTGTTGGAGAAGATTATGGAAGTTTATAAAGATGAAAGTGATAGTTACGCTTGACATCACCTACCTCTGCAAAGATGTACGTATGAATAAAGATGTCTATATTTATGGAAAGATGACTAGTACAGTTGTATAAAAGTATTTATTAACGAATTGAAAAGAAATTTCTGAAAAGAAAAACCAAAAAGAAAGGTACAGAGCAGTTCTCATTTATTATGATAAGTGGGCCTTACCTTCTCTTCAAAACTTTTTCTATCACTCTTGTAGATGAGCATGGTAGCCCTTGCGTCTTCGACGGAAGAGTGCTCGCCCGACTGGATGTCGAGACCCAAGATTTCCTGGGCCAACTTCTTGAGACCCGGGGTCTTACCCTTGGAATATTTCGTTTTGAAAGGAGTGTGTTTTGCTGTGTCTCTGATGGAATGCTTTGGGTGGGTCAAGTAAAGAGCCTCTAAGTCGTGGTGGATAGCGTGCCCGACAAGAACTTTGTCCTTCAGTAGTTGTGCGACATCTCGCTGTGCTTGGTCGAACGTGATTGCCTTGTGCATGTCCGAAGGCCTTATACCACTGACAAACGTTCGCCAATCGGTGACTTTCTCCTTCGGCCTGACGTACTCATCGTAAATGACATGACCGTGGAAGTTCACGATCGAAACACGTGCCAGCTCGGACTGCACGCCTCCTGGCCCAACTCCGACGAATTCGCAGTCCATGGCTAGGTACTTCCCTACCTCCTGCTGGCGGTCCGAGAGCGGCTGTGAGAGCACCAGGGCCTTCCTGAGGGCCTGCGCCTTGTGTGCGGCCTCGACCTTTGCCTCTGCCTGGTCCCGGGCTATTTTCGTCAACGGCGTCCTCATGGTCACCACGCTTTTCGGGGCCTTTCTGCCCTGGCTTTTCCTGCTGCTGCAGCCGGCAGCAGCACTCTTGCTATGGCGATGCGACGAGACGTCGTCCTTTGCTGCGGGCTGTTTCTGCTCTTGCTGCTTCTGCTTCTGTTTCTGCTTCTGCAAAAGCTTCAGCCAGTTGCTCGACATGATGGATGAATGTGGTGGTCGTATGTGTTTGGTGGTAAACACTGGAGGTGGTGTGACGGAAAGGGAAGTTTTTCTGTAGATGAAGGGAAACGGATAGGAAACATGAGTATCAAAAAAAAAAGAAAAAAGAGAAAATAGAAAAATCAAAAACTCAAGAAAACCAGGAAAAATGAGAAATTAAAAAAAACCCCGGGACGTCGATCGGCCTTTTTTGCTCTCAGGCCCGGCCCTCACGCTAACCCCACGCTGGTCCCGGGGCTGACCCATGCCCCGGGACCATTCTAGGCTCGCGCCCCACGGAAAAACCCCCTCCTCCCCCCTGCGGGACGTATTCCTGATGCAGTTAGCCCCCGCGTTGCGGAAAAAAAGCACGACGGCCGCGGCCGGTGTGGAGAAGCCGGCAGTGCAGGCGTGGCGGAACGCCTCCTCTTTCCAATCTTCCGAGCACGAGGCAACACAACGGCGAGTGCGGGGGGGCGGTGACGGGGCGAGGGAGAAGCAGGAAGCAAAAGGAGAAGTTTTTCCTGGTCATAGGTGGAGGGCTGAGGCAGGATGGAGCTGGAACAGCAGTAAGAAGTACGGAAGGAAGGCCAGGGAGACAAAAAAGAGGGTCTTTGGTGAAGAAGCAGGTCTGGACGGCATCAGAGCAGGCCACAGAGTGCATACGGCAGGGCTCAGAACACAGCAGAGGCCATACTCACACATCTACACACATAGTATTAGCACGGCACGATGTTCGGGTATATGCTCTTCAAAAATGGGGAGAAGAACCACAAAGCGCCGGACGAGTTCCAGAAACGTGCCCGGGAGGACATCGAGAACCGGATCCGGAAGTTCAAGTCGATGGAGGCCCTCACGCAGACGGAGGGGGCGAGACACAGCGGGCCGCTGGGCGAAGATGCGATGGACGTGGACGGGGACGGAGACGGAAACAGCAGAGGCATTTCTACGATCGCCATGAGTGCTGGGGTCAGCAGCAGCAGCAGCAGAAGCAGCAGCGTGGGGAGGGTAAGGAACAAGCACAGTGCGTCGCCGCTTGTGCGATCGTTGAAGCGGTCGAAGAACAGCGAACCAGCGTCTCCTTACTCTGTTGCAGTGGCCGCTGCTGCCGCTGCTCCAGCATACACACCAGCACTCACCTACGGCAGTTCACCTCTACGACAGACGGTAGCGGAGGCCACGGTCGTGGACTCGTCGGACGAATGTTCGTCGATAGACTCCGGCAAGTCCGGATGCAGCCTCACACACGCCTCAGCACAGCAGTTGCTGCTGCAGCAGCAGGAGTCGTTGCAACGAATACTCTCGAGAAACTCCACGTTGCAGAGCTCGCTCTTCAGTAGCGACGCAAACTCACTATACACACACCAGTCGCTGTCGACGTACAACACAAACAACACCTGGACGCTAGCGGACGACGCTTCCGCAGCCGCCAACGGCGTGCTCAACCTGAACCAGGCGCTTCCGACAGACTTTTCTGACTACTACTCGCCCGATCTAGAGGTGGACAAATTTTCGAACGGAAGGCCCGTTTTCACGAAACGCCCGTTGAAGGATTGGGAATTGAACGATTTGAGGTCTTTGCTAATATATCCAGAGCTGAAGCCGGAATGGAACAACAAGGTTCCGGAAATCAGGTCCCCCTACCCAAACATTCACTTCAAGATCCAGATTGTGCCGAACTTTGTTGCAGATGAGCAAATCGTACAACAGCTTGCTCGTTCGGATATATACAAGGAGGCGAAATTCGACCTCGAGTTACGGATTAAAACAATGCGATACATTGTCGAGAGAGCAAGACTTAGGCACAAGCAGATTTTGATTGACTCGTTTGGCATCGATTCTACAAAGTTCAATGAAGACGGCCTCACTGGAGATATCCAGTACGACTGCTACTTCAAGTTCGAATGGAGAAACATTATTGAAAATTATCTATTGAATCTAGGCATTGAGTACCAGTGCAGAGCCGAATTTAAATCGAGGATTTCAAAACTTAAAAAGATCACTTTGGAGAAAAAATCAAACTACGCCTTTGACAAATCTGTCAGAAGCCCATTGAGTTTGAAAAACGACTTACATAAAAAGGTTTTGTTGGAGAACAAAACTCACATCAGCGAAGACGTGAGGATGGGCATTTGGCGAGATGTCCAATCGGAGCTTTACAAAAAATTAAACATGGATGGCTGGGACGTCAACTGACACTACATACCCCCACTTTACTCAGCCTTTCCCTATTCCCTTTTATTTCACTTTTTATTCTTTTCTTTTCTTTTCTTGTCTTTTCTTTTCTTTTCTTTGTTTTTTCTTCCTTTCATCGTTGCCGCTTATTATTCTTTACTGGTATGTAATATATTTATTAATATTTTCTAGTGTATACTATACAACACCTCAATTCACACCAGAACAAAAGTTGTCAGTAGTTAGCCAAAGGTATCCCTTTACAAAGGTATCCCTTTACAAAGACTTCTTGAAATCTTCCGTCAAGTTCAACAACTGGTACAATTTAAAAATCTCAAAAATCTCCTCATTTGAAGGATTTGTATCTCTCAAATGTGTTAAGTAACTTCCTAGAAGGCTCTTGAATTCCAGTTTGAGGCCGTTCATTTTCTTACTCAGGCCCAACAGAATCCCGCTATTGGCCAAAGACACCAAATTCTCGTCTTTCGTCTGCTGTATCAACTTAAGAAACATCTTGTTTATCCCAAAATAAAGTCCCACCAACTCCTTAAGCATATCCGTGCATTCCTCATTCTTATCAAACTTGGAGCAGAGTTTGTCGAAGCATTCAATCATCTCACTTAGCGTTATCAGCCTTTCCACTATGCTTCTCAAACTCAACAACCGCCCTCTAGAGTCCTGTAATGTGTCAAGTTTTGTTGTGTCTTCCTCTATGGCCTTGTTGCTAGACTTCAAGTTTTTCAAATAGTCAGATAAGTCAATCTTGATATCATGGATCAGGTCAAGTGACCCGTCAACAGACTTCCCGAGATTGATGAAACTCAAATAGTTCACGTTTACGAGTTCAACCAAGTCGTCATCGATCCCCTTGATCAATTCTGCTAACCCGTCGGAGATATCTCCCAACTCTCTATATTTGTAGTGCTTCAGAAGAAACTCGCCTATGTTCAAGTCTTTTCCTCTATCCCTGGTACCATTTTCCAGCTTAATCTGCGAGATCAACTTTTCTCGAGAGAACTTATCGTCGTATAGCTCAAAAGATACAGAGGAAGTGTCACTGAGTTCCGTATCTGGGGCATCTGCCAGCTCCAGATCCAGGCCCAGCCCAAGGTTGCTATCGATGCCGTTCTCGTATATCTCGGTGCTTTGAGACTGAATAGGAGTCAGTGGATCCTCCTCGATACCACTCCCATTCTCTGTCTTCAAGTTCCTCGAAGTCCTATGCTCCCTCAGCCGGTAGTCTGCCAACGAAGACGACATTGCACTTCACAACACAAGCCAAAGAATGCCACCTTCTTGTACGGATCCTTGTTATCCATTTTCGACACCTCCTTCGTCTCCATTAACGACACGTTAATGTGCATGTTTTTTCCCATCATCCTGGGCGGGTTTATCGCTCTTGTCGGCACGTGATCATGCAGAAAAGATAGCGGTTCTACAGGATGTACCAATAAGGAAAGTGTTTTGTTTCATTCATGAAAGGTATATAAGGGAACGGGATCTCTTGTTTGTCGTGTAGTTGTTGTAATTAGTTTCCTGTTGAGTAACGATATTTTTTTGCCCTCTGGTTTGCCCATATTAAATGCCTATACGCTTTTCAGAACACAAATGGAGGGGATAGTTCTGCAACTGTTTATGCCGGATATCTTTGAGATAATATCGCAAAACCTCACACAGTTTGATCTCATTGCTCTCTCAAGGACATGCCATTTGATGAAATGTCTTACAACACCCATACTTTACAGATCTATAACCATAGATTGCAAATATTCACAATTTGAAAAGGAATACCTTGGGAAAAACACCACCTACATCAAGTCCAAGTCCAACTTCTTATCTCTCATCAGATCGTTGAACTCAAGTCTAGAAAATAATGTTATTGCTGATAAAAACGACGGGCCCAGGCTGTGGAGCTACATCAAACTGTTTAAAGTGGTCAATCTTCCGTTAGAATTTTACGACTTTGAATCGTTCTTGTTCGGAGAAGAAGGAGTGTCATTTTTCAAGAAGGCCAGGTTGAATGTTCTATCCCTGGATACCCCGCTTAGTTTCAGGATGCTGAAACAATTACTAAATGATAAATACTCGAGAGAAACGTTGTCAGTTTTGAACTTTTCCATTAACAAACATTTGCCGATAAAACCTTTTAGTGATTTGACTGAGGATGGAAACTTGAGATTCCGGAATCTAACCACATTAGCAATAGGACCCACGAAGCAAGAATTCAAAATGGATGATATCTTGAAATTGATTCATCCTGGAGATGCAAATAAATTAGAAAACTTGAAATTAGATTCCCAGCACAAAACCTTCAAGTTGTGCGATCTTCTTAGCTTATCTGATGTTAAATTGAAGTCCAATGATTATATTTTTGATCAGCTCAACACTTACAAAAACTTGAAAAGCTTAAGTTTGAGCTCTATTAATTTGAATCAGTCTAATCTTAAGCATAACAGAGATCCGAAAAGCAAATTTGACTTTTTTCAAGGTTTGCAATACCTTGAGCTAACTGATGTTGGCATAATTTCCTCTGATTTGGGTGAATCTTTATTGCACACTTTCTTCAAAAACTGTGATAAGTGCAACTTGAAGTACATAAGACTCGATTTAAGATCTACGGTAGATGATCTAATTCCAGAGTTTTTTAACGACTTTATCGAGCCAAATCAAGTGAAAGAATTAGATCTAACTATCAGGTACAACAATATGTACAATATTCCACTAAATCAGCTGATAGATCAGTATTTAAAAATGGCACTTATAAAGCAGAAAAAATCACTTCGAAAGTTGTCCATTGAAATCAAAACGGAGAGAAATCTCATTAGTTTAGAAGAACAATTACAAAAAGAGCATCTTCTCGAGCTTCTATCTAACAATTTTGAGAAACTTGACTCTCTCAGGATACAGGTCCATTTTGACTACGTCCTTTTATACAAAAACCTACTTTTCCAAAATATACCAAATTTGAAAAACTTCTGGATAGTCGGTTCGAGCGCCGTTCCCATGCATTTCGGCCTTGGTAACATGTATCCCGGAATTTTCGATCGATGGTGGAGAATCATATATCTACCAAAAAATCTGCTCAAAGGGATAACTCATCATCCGCTACACTATATAAAAATTGATGAGTGTTTATTTGCAGTGGAACATGCAAACTCAGAAATCATACAACCAAAAGACTCGATTGATAAACTGTTTGAAAGTATGACCAGAGTATCTTTCGATAATATAATGAGCCGGAAATAATTTATATAACCAATATGTTTTATTACTGATGTCTTTGTATATGTACAAAAAAAACTAACGATTATTTACAGAGCTTTCTCACAACATCTTTTTCACTTCCTTGACCACCTGCTTTTTACGCCTATTCATAACAAGTTCACTTTCTTCCAAAGGGCCGTCTACCTTCTTGGTAGATATTTGGGATTTGCTCACAAGATTTTCCAGCATCTTGAATTGCTCAAAAACTTCAAGGTCCGTCTTCGTTGTAGATTTTGAGTCCAACTTGTTAATCTTCTCTTTTTCTATATCCTCTTTTATGGTCTTTACCCAATCGTCTTTGACAGTCACCAATTTCTGTTTCATTTGTTTCGAAGCTGGATCAGCAAAGTCTTTTAGCGTCACCTTATGCGTTGGTAAATTTATTATGCCATCATCTATGAATTTCTTCAACTTTACAATATTTTCATCATTAGCATCTATCTCTTTTGCTTTTTCAATATATTTCGCTTCTCCGAAGACTTTATAATCCACAATCAAGTCAGACAAAACACCGGAATCGAATAGGCCAAAGGAATTGATACCCGTTTTCTTTGTCTTTTTCAACATTGCTTCAGGATCCAGCGAACTTTTCTTTTGCTCCTCATTCAAAAATCTTTCTGGGACATTGGGCTTGTCTGCGTCTTTTGGAATAAATAAACCCTCGTATTGCTTTTCAACATTGACTCTGTTTTTCAAAACCTGAAGAGATTCATGGTTTGGATTGTAACTTTGTTTGTGAGTGCTATCTTGCACTTTCACTAATCCAGCGGACACAGCCTTTTCAAACAATCTGTTCCCCTCATAATGTGTACCATTAGCTGCTGAATCGCTATCTCCCATCTGCTCAAGTTCACTGGGAGGACGCTGGGTAAAAACCTGGTGCTTGCTTTCCTTTTTCTCAGACGCTTCGGAATTCCTCGTATCAATTTTGTTCTTCAAGTGATCGGCTGTCACCTGCTTTTTCAAATTATTGATAGTACCCTGACCGAGAGTAGAAGGCTGATGATTCAGCTTGACGCCCTTATCTAGGATTCTGGTTGTTTTTGAAGCCGAGTTTCCCATTTGTGCTTTACCTCGAACTCAGATTGGGCTGTAGTAGAAGTCTGTTTAGCTCAGTGTTCTCCTTGCCGTCTCTCAAGAGTAGCTCCTTACTCGGTGCAAAAAGCATCGTTCAGAAGAAAAGAAGATCTCTAAACCGTACAAAAACACAGCCAAATTAAAAAAAACTATTGGACGAGACCGGAGTCGAACCGATGACCTTTCGCTTGCAAGGCGAACGCGCTACCAACTACGCCACACGCCCAGTTACTTTTAATAATTCCCTGAAAAATGATTCAACATCACCTAGCAATGGTCCAGAAGAGCGCTCTATGCATCAGATATCAAGATATGTAAAAATTAAATTTTAATATAGGATTTACAAAGAAAGAACTGCTTAATTTTTCCAGAAGCCGTAATTGTATAAGCCATTGAAGAGCTATATTACAGTTATTATAGTATTTATTAACTTATATGTTGAGATAAGATGCCGAAGCCAATCATGATCGAGGGATAAGAGATAAGAATCTTATCATGATAAGGTATCTTAGGGTTGAGATAAGATGCCGAGGCCAATAAGGATTGAGTGATAAGAGATAAGAGTCTTATCATGATAAGGCATCTTAAGTAATCTAAAACTGGAAAGTTAGCCGCCATGATAAATGAATAATGGCAAGTTTAACCGAAGGTGTAAGTGTATAAATACAAGAGGTTTGTCCCTTGTATTTATGTTTGAGAATATTAGTTTGTAGGCTAGTTATATTAGTTATATATTAAAAAGCAACAACTATAATATAAAGTGAACAATATACTATGGATATTCATAATAGAATAGCTAGATTACAACATTATATAGATTCTGCAAGTAAAATAGACAAGTTCTCCACATAGCGTAATGGTGATCGCGTCTGACTACGGATCAGAAGATTCTAGGTTCGAGTCCTAGTGTGGAGGCTTAGCCATAATTTTTTTAAAAGTACGCTCGCACACTAAACGAGACTTTAACGCGAGGAAACAAAGTCTAATATTCATAACTCTGACTTCTTGTTGATGTCCATAAGTTCTCCCCTAATGTAAACTAGTGAGAAAAGTTTTGCTGCAGTTTGGCAACACCTCAGATGCAGTTGGTAACCTTGCTGCAAATGCTACACTTTGAACCTTTCAGTATAAATGCGTGCTTTTTTCAAAAAGTGGACCTAGGCCAAGCGTGCCTTTGATGTACGAAGAACATATTTGGCTGCAGCGGATAGTGATTTTTGTATACGTGAGTTTGATAAATGTGGATAAGGGTGCCGTGCATGCCAGATGTATCCTGAATGGATTTCTGGAGTATTCTGCAGTAACTGAAAAATGGCTTATTTTTTCAGGAGAATAGTTTACTCGGGATTTTCTACAGGAGATTAATACGCATGAACTAAAAAGGGGATCAAACAAATACAAAAAGATTTACCAGTACAATTTCCATCTTTTTTCTCATTTTTCAAGGGTTCACATTGAGAGATGAGACCTTCATTCAAAGGATTACCACAACTTCAGCTTTCGTCGTCAGTCAACAGTTGCATGATATCATGAGTTATAGATTTATAGATCTGATACCGGAAAACACTTTGTTGAACTCACTTTCGCTGCATTGTGATGTGTTTCAGTCTATCTACCCTTGCTAATATATCCATGATGTATATTCCTTCCGGATTTTGATTACTCTGATGCCTTGTCATTATAAGCTCTCTCTTATGTGTTGTCATTAGAAGCCTCTTCTTTTGCTTGTCGTTTCTTACTGGCTTCGGGATGTTATTACAACAGTAAGGCTCTGATCTGTATGTTACAAATTTGTCTTATAATTCCTACGTCTAATTGCTGATGTCTCATTGCTTGTTAGGCATGGCACCTAATATCACTAACATGAACATGTTTGACATCAAAGGGTAAAGGCTTTAACATGATGGTAGACGGAATGCTTTTAGCACTTGTAAAGTTCTCCACATAGCGTAATGGTGATCGCGTCTGACTACGGATCAGAAGATTCTAGGTTCGAGTCCTAGTGTGGAGGCTTAGGCATAATTTTTTTAACTCCGGCTCGGTGCTACCATGCACGGCTGGGCTATAAAAGGTCAGGATGTAAAATTAAATCCGTTAGTTATCTCCCCCGAAGAAAAAAAATTCTGGGCTGGTCGGGTCGGCCTTAATTACTTAATATGGACTCGGTCCGTTCTCCGTGTTATTGTAACTAGTTCGGCTGAAAGATGTAGATGTGAGTAACTCTTGACTAAAATCTTATATAAAATCTTCTGTTTGCCATGACCAAGAACAGCAAGCAACCCACTCGGTATTATGCTATAGCATTGTGGATCAACTCTACCAGTAAGATATAAGTCAAGTTAAAATGACTGACAGTATCGAGTCTAAGCGACTTCCCCTTGATGGTTCCAGCGTCACCGAGGACGACGGAGACCTGAAATCAGAACAACGGTTCCAAGAGCTTAATGATACTATTCACCGGTCAGTGACTAATAACCCGAATGATAATGTCATGACTAGACTCTCTACCCTTTCCAAAACCTTGTCGACTAAAAATGCCAATGAAATGGAACTTTTCCAAATGGATGCCGATGACTTCGATCTCGCCAAAATATTAAAATACCTAGTGAATTTCAACGAAAATAATGGTTATGAAAACAATGAAGTGGATGTGGTGTTCAAGGATTTGACGGTGATTGGTAAAAACAATGCCGCTTCAGTTCTAAGAGACGTTTCTGATGTTTTTTTCAAGCCTTTTGTTCTTTTATACAACAGATTAAAGCGCAACAAAGAGCAGACTTTTGATTTCAAGAGTTTACCTAAAACGAGAAAGATAATAAGAGGTGTTACCGGTTTTGCGTCTCCGGGTACTATTACTCTAGTACTAGGGAGACCAGGTGCTGGTTGCTCAACGTTTCTCAAGGCTCTAACAGGCGAGGTTCAGACCTATAAAGGTGTCGAGGGTACTCTTACATTTAATGGAATTGACTGCCAGAAGATTTTCGACAATTTATCGAATACCTTGATTTACAATCCTGAGCTAGATGTCCATTTCCCCTTTTTGACAGTAGAGCAAACAATCAGATTCGCTGTTGCATGTAAAACTCCCACCATCAGATTTGATAACAAAACCAGAGAAGAGTATATTGAAAACATGAAAGACTTATACGAGATTCTATTTGGTCTTAAGTTTGTTGAGAAAACCCTTGTTGGTAGCGATTTTATTAGAGGTGTTTCTGGCGGTCAGAGAAAGAGAGTTTCGATTGCGGAAGCCATGGTTACAAATGGTAATGTTTACTGCTTCGACAATGCAACAAGAGGATTAGATTCTTCAACTGCCTTGGAGTTTGTACAAGCTTTGAGGACTTCTACCAATATTTACAAGACTAGCTCGGTTGTTACTATCTACCAAGCATCTGAAAATATCTATCAACTTTTTGACTTTGTCACTGTTCTCTACTTAGGAAGACAAATTTATTTTGGACCCATACATGATGCTGTGAATTATTTCGAGAATTTAGGTTTTGCTAAACATCCTCGTGAAACAAGCTCGGAATTCTTGACTTCAATCACTGATCCATTAGCGAGGAAAATTGACCCGTCTTTCAAAGATAAGAGTTTGATTCCCCAAACAGCCGACCAGTTTGAAGCTGTGTGGCGTAATTCTGAAGAATTTAAAAGCTTGCAGAATCAAATCGACGAGAGACTTTCAGAAAAAAACGATGGTGATACTGAATTCCATAATTTGAAACAAAATCACGAGCTAATAAAACAAAAATATACTTCCAAAAAGTCACAATACACTATTAACTATCTTTCCCAACTTAAAGAATGTTGTAATAGAAGATTCCATATTGCGATCAATAACCGTGCATATCCTGTCACCCTAATTTTTGCGGCAATCATGCAATCTTTAGTGACTGGTTCGTTGATGTACAATATAACCTCTGAGACTGTTGGCGCCTTTTCTAAAGGTGGTGTTCTTTTCTTTTCCTGCTTATACTTTGCGCTTATGACATTGGCTGAAACTCCTGCGTTATTCCTGGACAAACCAATTTTGAATAAGCAGTATGGATACAAATTGTACCATCCATCTGCCGAGTTACTTGCAAAGCATTTGGTGCAATTCCCCGTCAGGCTCATTGCTATTACTTGTTTTGCTATCATTATATACTTCTTGACTCACCTGAAAACAGAGGCAGGTGCATTCTTTCACTATTATTTGTTCATCAATTTAGTAGTTCAGGCCGTCAGTGGATTATTTGTGATGTTAGCCTCTTTGATGCCAAATGCCTCTGCTGCTATGGGCATTTGTGGCATTTCGATGATCTCAATGGTTATCTACTCGTCATATATGATTCAAAGGCCATCAATGTATTGGTGGTTCAAATGGTTTTCTTATTGCAACCCGGTATTGTATGCTTTTGAGTCAATGATTTTAATGCAATTCCACAATTTGAGAATGGCATGCTCACCGTTTGAATTGATTCCCTTTGGGCCATCTTATGCTAACATCAATTCCCGACTAAATCAAGTTTGCGGTTTTGTTGGCGCTGCTAAATCGAAACCTTTATATGATGGAGCTAACGATGTTAAAGGTGATATATACTTGGAATTAGCTTTCACTTATACATTCAATCATGTCTGGAGAAATTTTGGTATTATGTTTGCTTTCATTATTGGTTATATCGCAATATCATGTCTTATTGTTGAAAATTTCAATCCGATTGTGGCATCCTCTGATCAACTGTTATTCATTAAAAATGCTAAAATATCCAAGAGAATGTTTGAGCATCTTAGACAACTTGCTGCTGAGGATGATAATGAGGTGGATTTA
The DNA here is from genome assembly GCF_001661235.1 of Pichia membranifaciens NRRL Y-2026. Taxonomy (NCBI): domain Eukaryota; kingdom Fungi; phylum Ascomycota; class Pichiomycetes; order Pichiales; family Pichiaceae; genus Pichia; species Pichia membranifaciens. The sequence continues at coordinate 1,646,106 of NW_017566982.1, read as the reverse complement.
GAGAAGCATGAAGATGAAGATTTTTTGGTGACCGTGGATTCTCTTACAAACAGCTCGCACGAAGGAAATTCCGTAAATTCTCACAAGTTAGGATCAAATAACATTTTTACGTGGAAAAATATTGACTATGTTGTTCCATATGAAGGTGAAGAAAGAAAACTATTAGAAGATGTTCAAGGTTATGTTCGTCCTGGAAGTTTGACTGCTTTGATGGGTGAGTCTGGTGCTGGAAAAACTACTTTGTTGAATGTTTTATCCAGACGTACAGATGTAGGTATTGTTACCGGAGATATGCTAATCAATGGTAAGCCGATGGGTCAATCATTTGAGAGGAGAACTGGTTATGTTCAACAGCAGGATTTGCATATAGCAGAACTAACTGTCAAAGAATCGTTGTTGTTCAGTGCCAGGTTGAGAAGACCAATGAGTGTTCCTGATGAGGAAAAAATTGACTATGTCAACATGGTCATGAAGTTTCTACATATGGAAGATTATGCTGATTCTATTGCAGGTATTTCTGGATATGGTTTAAATGTTGAACAAAGAAAGAAGCTATCTATTGCTACTGAATTAGTAGCCAAACCCTCTTTGTTGTTGTTTTTGGATGAGCCAACTTCTGGTTTAGATTCTCAGTCTTCATGGGCGATTGTTCAGGTATTAAAGGATTTAGCAAAAGCAGGTCAGGCTATTTTGTGCACAATTCATCAACCATCTGCCACTCTTTTTGAACAATTTGATAGGTTATTGTTATTGAAAAAAGGTGGACAAACAGTTTATTTTGGAAATATTGGCCCAGATTCTAGGACCGTCATTGACTATTTTGAGAAAAATGGCGGTAGAGTTTGTTCAAAAGAAGAAAATCCTGCCGAGTACATCTTGGACGTGATTGGTGCAGGTGCAACGGCATCTACTACCAATGATTGGTTTGATGTTTGGCAGAATAGTCAGGAGTATCAAAGTGTCTCAGCCGAAGTTGATCACTTGGTTCAGCAAGGATTAACTATCCAGGATGAGGAGTCTGATAATGCTGACCTAGACTCTACTTATGCTACGAGTTATCAGTATCAATTGTATCAAGTCCTCAATAGAACCTTCATCCAACTTTATAGGTCTTTGCCATATATTATGCCAAAGTTTATGTTGACTTTACTTGGTGGCTTGATAATAGGATTCTCATTTTGGAATGTCAAACACACTGTTATTGGAATGCAGAACGTCATGTTTGCTAATTTTTTGACCCTCATCATTAGTGCACCGATAATGAATCAGATGCAAACAAAAGCAATATCCTCAAGGGAACTTTATGAAGTCCGGGAGAGTAAATCAAAAACATTTCACTGGTCTTGTCTTTTAATATCTCAATATGTCAACGAAATTCCTTATTGTATCGTTTTCTCCACCATCTTTTTTGTTTGTTGGTATTTCCCGATTCAACTTGATAACGAGCCATCAAGGGCTGGTTTCTGGTGGTTTACCTACTGCTTTTTCTATCAACTATACTTCCCAGCATTTGCTTTGATGATATTGTACGCTGCTCCGGATTTGCCAAGTGCAAATATTCTATTGGGTTTATTTTTCAGTTTTACCATATCATTCTGTGGTGTTGTTCAAAGACCCCAATTGATGCCAGGATTTTGGAAATTTATGTGGAGGTTATCACCGCTAACATATTTCATTGGTAACCAGGTTGGAACTCTACTACATGATAGGCCTGTTCATTGCAGTGAAGCCGAGTTCAATTATTTGGATCCTCCAGATGGATTAACATGTGGAAGCTATTTGAACGAGTATTTCAGCACAAATGCTGGTTATGTTGAAAACCCTAATGACACTAGCAATTGCGCTGTTTGTCAGTATTCTGTTGGCGACGACTTTTTGCACAGTATTGGGGTTAGTTACAACGATAGATGGAGAAATATCGGTCTATTCTGTGCATATATTTGCTTCAACCTTTTCTTGATGAACTTCTTGTACTTTGTTTTCAGGGTGAAAAGGTTTTCTCCATTCAATCTTGTTAGATTTGTAAAGAGCTTCAAAAACAAATCAAAGAAGTAATGATATGAAATTTGGTTATGCAGCTAGCTGATTATGGCTGAATGAGTTTTTTAGATTTACATTTATATAAAATAGTGTATAACACGAACAATGATTATTTAGTTTCTATAAAACCGTAGTGTGTTACTTAATGTTCAGTTTTCAACAAAATTTATTATATATGAGTAAGGTCTGAGAAATAAAGAATATAGAAAGTATTAGCAAAATCAAATTGAAAAGAGATATTAATATGTTTGAAGTTGATTTCCTTTTGCTTTCCAGTTGTCGATGCAGTCAATAATAGCTTTCGAAACGGTAAAGTATGCATGTTCTAAGTCCTTCTTGGTGTGGCGGGAAGATAAGTGGAAAATAATCTCAGGGACCACTGGAAGTAGTTCATGATGTAGAATTCTTTTCGTCCTAGTAGGTAAAACCTTTGAGTTAACACAATCATTGATAATCTCTTGTAGCTTGAAACATTCTAAATTGTAGAAAGGATCGAAGTATAACTCTTCATTACCATTTTTCACAGCTTTGGAGATGATTGAGCCTGGCCCACCATAAGATTCAGGTAATCCCAATTGTTTACGAATTTCAGGATTGAGTCTTATGTGCAAAGAAGGGGAATAATTGCACGACTTAACAATGATGTAATTTTGCAGATCTTTTGACGTCGAGAATAGAGAGTGCAAATAATGACTATTTTCCTTTAAAGGTTGAATATACGGATTAACCTGGTTTTCCTTTTCATTTTCGGTCAAGAGTTGAAGAACAGTAGATGATGCCTTTGCGACATAGGGAGGCAAAGAAGCTGAGAAAACATAGGCATTGGAGGTCAAGATTTGATGGTAGATCATATCTTTATCACCAACACAGAATCCACCACTGGCACCAAATGCACGAGCCATGCTACCAATGGTAATTTCAACTTCACTTCTTGGAATACCGTAAACTTCTGCCAAACCACGACCATTGTCACCCAGGGTACCAATCGAGGTCGATTCATCCAAGATCAATCTGAACTTGTACTTGTTTTTGATTTCAACCAACTTTTTCAAATCAGGAGAGTCACCGAAGTTTTCGGACAATCCTTCAGTGACAATAAATCTTCTGTTTAGTGGGCCCTGCTCCAAATCGTCAGACAAGCTTTCCAAGATTTCTTGCAAATGGTCAAGATCATTGTGATTGAACCATTCAATGTGACATCTTGAAATCAATGCAGCCTTTTGCAACGCAAGGTTGGCACCACCATCTACTATCACAATATCACCTCTTTTCAGAAAGCATGGTAAAACCGAAATTGGAGTACTGAAATCTTGACCATATATGATACTATCTTCTGCGCCCAAGAACTTGGCTATATCCTCACAAAATCTTACGTGAACACTCTGGGTACCATAGAAGTTAGGTGGCCCACATGCACCAACACCAACATCTCTGATACATCCAATTGACTCATCCTTCACACGCTTCTCCATGCTCATGCCAAGGAAGTCGAGAGACGCAAAGTTGAGAACGTCGTCACTGACAGAACCATCATGGTGCTGTATCTTGACTCTTTTGGTGATGGGCCCGTCAATCAACGGATTCGTGTCCAGCTGCCACTGCTCGTCACTTCTGATCTCAGGCACAAGTGGTTTAGGTATCCACTCTTCAATCAATTCCTCGGTCTCTCTACCAGAGAGTAGCATTTTGTCTCTTTCATCCTGTGAATATCTTGAAGCTAGAAAATACTTGATAGCAAACAACGCCAAAAGAGCTTCTAAAATAGTTCTCCATGGATCGTTCTTGTGCGAAGCTTTAATGTAGTTGATGATGATGGCACCACCTGGAAGTTTAGCCAGAAACTCGATCAGATCTGCCCATACTTCGTTGGCCTTGTAGGCAAGCCCCACCAAGAAATTGGATGATTCCGTTTGTTCCAAAGCAGCTGTAGACATTTTGTACAAATGAGTCTATCTGTTCTACTCAGGTGGATACAGGTACTTGTACTAGCAACAACCCTTTTGCGCAATAGTCCGGATCCGAAACCAATAACAACAGTCAACAGTACAACACTCGACAGCTCAGCTACCTGTGGTTGGTTGTCCTCAGTCAACGTTTTCTTTCCGCGTATTGCGCCTGGCAACTTTCTTAGACCCCCTCTATTTTATTTGCTTACGCTTCCGCTAGGGGAAGGGCCGAGGCAGGCACGAAGTCTTCGGGAGCAGTCTAAGTATAATAACGTAAGGTTACACATAACGCTACACGAGTGTATACACAGGGAGAGTCAAGGCCGCCAGTCATTCAAGATCAGCTAGGTGCTCAAGCAAATCTCTCTCGAACTCGTCTTCGGACTCGTCTTCACCCACGGCCTGCCCTTTGGGTTCGTCGGTGACCTTCTGCCTTTTATTGTTATCGAGGTCATCTTCCAAAGTATGTTTCCCACTCTTGGCAGAAGCGGAAGCATCCTCGTCGCTTGCTGCATTACTCTCCAAGGCAGTTTTGCTGTTCTCATCGTCGGCTGTTGTTGCAGCACCGTCGTCAACGTCGCCGTCATCATCATCATCATCATCATCATCATCATCATCGTCGTCGTCGTCGTCTTCGTAATCTGATCCCATAAACTCCTTCATCTCCTCATCGATCTCCCCCCAGTCTAGCGACTTGGATTCTAATGCAGCGTCATCACCATGAAATTGCAAAAAGTCGTCTACTTGTGCCTTGCTCAGCAAGCTGTCAACTTTCACTTCATATGGCTCCTCAGAAATTCGGTCCCACAAAGACATACAAGCAAAGAGCCAATCTGGATTGACAATTTTGACATTACTATCCACACTCTTTGCCAACCTCACCTTGAAGGTCCCCCCATTCTTGCAAATTACGTGCGTGACTTTAGGATTGTAGTTTTCCACAAACGTAGCACCAAAAGACTTCGCCCATATCACGATGTCTGCGTTCTTCAACGGTGTTCCAAGCGGTAACACCCCGCTCAACAAAAATACGCAACCTTGGAATACTATACTCTTCATCTCAGTCATGATATCTTTCACGTCTGGCAATGTGCCCTGGCCTAGCTCTTGTCTGAACTTTTCAACTTCAAAGTAAAACTCGTTATGTATTCTGACTAAAGCTTGGCCCAAGTATATGAGCTCCTTATCGTCATCGTATAACAAGTTGTGAGCTTCCTTAGAATCCACCATACTCTTGTATTTGGCATTCAGCTTTTTCTCCTTCTCCGTTTCGTTATCGAAATCAATAGCAGCTTCATCTTCTCCCTCCTCAATGATCTTGTCTAAATTTTCTTGTAATTTAGCCAATGGCCGATCGTGCTCCTGCTGTTCCAAAGCACTAGTTCTTTCATTTTCTTGAACAGCCAAAAGGTTTGAATTGTCGCCTGCAAAACTGAGTTCGACCAATCTGTCCACCGGGGAAGAAGAAGCCTTGTCCACGATGTCTTGAGTTGTATTCTCTTTATTTTTGGAGTCTTCGTCGTTGATGCTTGTGCTGTCAGTCTCCGACGTTTGGGTATCTCCATTCAATTGTGGTTCGGAGGTTTCATTATCATCAATAACGGCTTCTTCAGTCTGTTCCCTTAGCTTGGATAATTCAATGACTTTTTCTTTAGCCTGTATATCATCACTTTTTTGTCCTTCTTCTCCACCAGTAACACCTTCGTTTTTAGCCCCTGTCTCTCCTTCGATGCTGAGCTGCTCTTCTAATATGTTTACAGATTTTCTTCTCTTCGAAGGACCTAACAACATCTGCTGCCTTGGTAGAAAGCTAGAATTGATATCTCCTATTCCAAGGAAAAAATCGTAAGGAACAACTTTTATCAAATTTGGAGACCAGTTCCAAACATCACCTCTATCGTCGATCACTACAACCATTGATGTGTCAACAGGAAACAACCTCTTTAAGGTTTTCTGCGTCAAGGATCCACTTTCGTCTCTTGATAAAATTCTTTCACCAAAATATATCCCATCCGGATCTATGATTTTTGCAATTGACTCAGCATATTGCCTGGTCGCCATCGTGTAAATATGCATTTCATATCGCTTACTCATTTTCAGCAAAAAATCCTGCAAACCGGGTCTGAGTTTGACGTAGTACCATCTTTTAGTTGGTGGCAGCATGGGACCTTTATATCCAAATGGTGTGATAGCTGGCTCTTCCAAAATAAACGACCTGACATCCTTCACCGCTTCGTAGTTTGGGTTCGTTGGATCGGACATCCACTCAGCTACAGTAGGATCAACCGTGACATGAATAACAGTTTGATCCAAATCTACAACTAAAGATAACTTCTCTTCTTTTAATAATCGATCTGTAGACGATCGCTCAATGCTCTCTGCTTCCCTTGACGATACCTTCAAGTCGGTTGTGCCATGTGCCATGGAGATTGGAGCTCTTCTGTTATCCTCCTCTTCTTCCACTGGTTGACCACAAACAGCACATAGCCCTCCATATTGGATAGGATGTGAACAAGGCTCCATAACATCAACAATTAATGCCTGACTGTCTTTTATCTCGTCGTTAACGGAAACATAAACCTTGGCGACTTTCCCGTTAACGGTTGAATCAAAAGTTCCCACATTTTCAACCTTGACTAGCCTTCTCTCACTCTCATCAGTCTGCTCTTCATCCTGTTCACTGATGGGCACAGGCTCATAATCGTAGTATTTGTACGTTATAATTGGTGAATACTTTGCTAACTCGTCGCCTTCTTTTACGTTTACCTTTAGTACCGTTAGAGGGTAAGGAAAGCTGTTTGGCAAATATACTCTCGTACAATCTGACTCATAATCGGACATAGTTTATTTTGCTATGTGTAATGCCTGATTTTTTCGATGGTGGTACAAAGGAATTCAGATTACCCAAACCGACCTGCAATACCAAGAGATAAGCCTTTTCAAAGTGTGGATACATGCAGCTCTCTCAACTCTCCAGTTTTCAAGTTTTTTTTCTCACACTGGCGTGTTTGTGCCTGTCTTCCCCTTTTTCGTCCTGCTTTTTCTCGCGTTTGGGGCAGTACTGGTTCACGTGAGCTATCTTCTATATTACATCTGTACAACGGGCTATTCGTTTGCATATAGATTAAAGTTACAAGTTAAAAATTACAGGTATGGATCACTCCTCGGCGACACTTTCGTCTTCTTCATCCTTGTCCATCACAACTCTATCGCAGTCGTCGTGGTCTTCTTCTTGCATGTCTGATCGATACTTGGCCTCTGGATCCTCTCTTTCAATATCTCCTTCTCCTTCTCCTTCTCTGTCCCGTTCTTCACCATCCCCTGTGCTGTTCAACAACGCCGATGTCTCTAATTCATCTTGGAATCTCACAGAAAGAACTCTCTCCTCATCGTTACTGTCGTTGTCCATCACAGCTGGCTCAATTGATTCAGTTTTAGTTTCTGGAGGTTTCGGTAGGTTTTCTCCATCTTCAACTTCCTCCATATCACTAAATTCAACATCGAAGTCAACCTCCTCGTCCATGTCTGCGTAGAATATATTCTCATCAGCTGCATCTTGTCCAGAACCAAGTTGGATTTGGTTCGCTTCGGCATACTTGCTCTTCTCCTCATCTAGTCTCCGACGTAGCTCCTCCTGCTCAATGACCCACTTGGAATTCTTTTTCTCTTGCTTGCGTAGGTTATGAACAACTTCTCTCAGCTTTTTATTTCGATATTCTTGTAGTTCGACATTGATTCCATCAGGAAGTTTTTTGACATTGGAGTAAAATCCAAAATTCCTGCCAAACCTACTCTCATCGGATTCGATACGGGATAAGTAGCGTTGCTCTTCCTCTTTGCGCTTGTTTTCTAAAACTGCCATTCTTTTGTTGGCTAGCTCAACAAGATCGACTTTTTTATCAGATGGAGTTGCGCTTTCAAGAGTACTTTCTTCAGTTTTTTCCTTTTCATTACTCCCCTCAGAATCATTGATTCGTTCGTGATCGCTTTTGACATCAAGACCTACGACAGTAGGAGCTTCTAGTTCTGTGTTATCATTATTAATATCGCTCTTCTCATTCTGCGTACTCTTTTGCACTACTTCAATTTCCCTTCCTGTCGAGATATTATTTTCCCCTCCTTTTATTTGCTCTTGCTCTTCTTCTTCTTCATCGTCACTACTACTGATGCTTTCTTGTGATAACGGGGAGCAAAGAGTGCTCTCTTCTTTGACGATTATATGATCCAAAGCCTTCTCACCATATCGGCCCTCTAAAACAAGCTTTTCTCTCAACATCACAGGATTTGTCACTCGCTGGCTGTACTTTGGTGTGGATTTGAAGGTGTGCTCTGGTGGTAAGGGCGGCATCCATTCTGGAATGTAGGCTTTCCTCTTCTTTCTATGGATAACCTGGTCAATCCACCACGGTTCTTCCATCACAACACTATCATTAGCTGAGTTGAAATCACCGTAGTCCTGACCCGTATATGCTGTGCTTGCATGTTTTGCAATAGAATGCAATTCCTTGTTTCTATGGCTGTTCTGACTATAATATCTTTCACACAAAGTATGCATTTCGTCTATGCCCTTTCTATCAAAATATCCTTCTTTGAGTAGTAGCAAGAGGTCATCTGAGTTTGGAAGTCTTCTTCTCTGTATTTCCATCAATCGTTGTAATCTTGTGGTCAAAAGATGGAAGAACAGAGCAGTCCATTGGGTCATCTGTGAAAGAGTGCTTTTCTTAATATTTATATCACTGTAGCCGTGCTTATATCGAATACTAGCAGTCATTATTTGATCCACAGCCACCTGTAAAACATCAGCCATCGGCTCATCCGTTCTAGTGGACACTTCTATCATTCCGTTTCCATCAGGAAAGTATCCATATAGTGGAAGTGTTTTGTTCAGATGTACCATCCGGTCGCTCAATTCTTGCGCACCATCAATCGTTTCGCTGGCTTCGGCCAGTACCCTTTTTTTGGGTATAATCGGCTGTTCTATGTCCTTAGTCTCATCAAAATCTTGAATCTTCAACTCACCCTGTTTCTTCTTGTAGTTCTCGTTCACTTGCTGTACGTACTTCCCTAATAATCGCTCCAATAATTCAGTGGGTATGTCATTGATTCTGATAGTAGCTCTTTCCTGGGTGACAGCGGGCCTTCCTGGTTGCTGTGAAGCTGCTGCCTCACTCATGGCCACCAAAATTGTTGTTGTTTCTATGCGTAAAACCGGTTGTAACAGAAACGACAGCGAGTCAATCAGTTATACTTTATTATTTGCATATCCTTTTCTTCAGAGTTGAAAAGCGATATGGCTAAGGAACGAGCACTATTAGAAAAATAAAGCTCGCGGCGCACACCGCGTGAGTAGGACCTCTGGTTTGTAAGGGGGTGTAACGAGTTGGATGGACATGACGATTTAGTACAAATTATTATAAAGTTAATTTTGAAGTCATACAAAGGAGATAAAGACAGACTATATACAAACTTTGAAAAAGTAGAGAAGTTGTGTTAGGAGGCGTGAAAGAGTGCAACAGACGTCCTAACTCTAGTTGATTGCTGGAGCGCCTGCAACAGGGTTACCGTTGGCATCGATCATACCGTTTTGCATCATCATGATCTCTTCATTTCCGGCAGTTTCAATTTGGATACCACAACCTAGCTTGGAGGTGTTTTTGAATTGGTTAATACTACCGTTGAAAATTAAGCCGATAGTTGGTAAAACTCTGTGTTCAAGCATGAATGAAACATCACCGTTTGATTCGAGCTGACCTCTGTAAATGGATTGTCTGAACTCGTATTTTGCACCCAAACATGTGTTTGCTTCGATTGTAGTTTGGATAGTTGGCATCATCATTGATTCAGACATAACTGGTTGTGCGCTGGCTTGAATAGTAGTTTCCAAACCGGCTTCGAGGTTTGGTGCAACCTTTCTCCAGAAAGAACCAATAAAGGCACCTTGAGCTTGGAGTTGAGCAGCAGCAATCCAATCACCTGCGTTATATCTACCAGCAAGGGAAATTGCGGCTTGGGAAGGACCGTTTGGATCCATTGCATTGTAAACGGTTTCCATACCAAGGGATAGTTTAGGGGTGATAGATTGTAAAAACGAACCAATCAGTAAACCACGGTATGATGGGCCTGTGAAGTCAGGGTTAAGAGCCTTCAATTGGATAGAAAAGTCCTTTGCTTGGTATTCATGCTCAAGTTGGCACATTGCTGGTTGGCCATGAGCTAACTGTAATGAAACTTTGGAAACAATATGCTTATCCCAAGAGTAGTTTAATCTACCAGTCAAGGAGAATTCGTTGTCGATGGTACCTTGAACTAAAGCTTGATCATTGGCAATAATCGAAGTAAAAGAATAAGCAGGTAACTTACTACCGACTGCAAAACTGTGAGCAATCTGAAAGGCAGGGTTCATTGAGAAAGTCTTATTGATATCTGCTTTCAAACCTGTGAACTGATAAAGACCCAAGAAAACATCTTTTGAAACTTCCTTGTTGATGTTTTCCATGATACCAGGGTTGACCAAATCAAGGGAGTGTCTATGCTGGATGATCGTTTGAGAAACAGAAGACAAGAACTTGGAAACCGGGTTGGTCGACCAGAGACCTGGTTCACCAGTTGGTGGGGCGACTGGGTAGACACCTTGGATTGGAGACAGGTTCTTGATGTCACCGATGTTGACAGGAGTTGCTGGGGAAGCCATTTTGGATCGACGTCTATGGTTAGTCTGTAGTTGCCAAGGACGTTTGCAGGAGCTACTAGAATCATCAAAGCTTGAATCACTAAAAAGGCTCTCCTTAATGCTGATGCTTCGCCTATGTCGGTTGGCGAGGTGGAAAAGGAGAAAAGACCAGGGATCGAAAAAAACGAGAAATGTGAGTGAAAAATTACGTATGTGTTGGTGTACGGGCTTGTTGTGAAACCACCGACGCGTCGGGATTAGAAAAGTGATTCCTTAAAACAGAAAAGAAGTGGATGCGGTCTAACATTGGTATCGTTACTTAAAAAGACATTATACATCACTTACTAGATTGAGTTCACGTTTCTCGCATTGACATCAGCAATGAGACGAGATATTGCATCTGACTTTGCCTTGATCCGCTCCTCGGTCTCGTGCTGGCTGTGTTCGGTTCCGTTGCTCTCGTCCACCAGCTGTTGTAATCCTGACTCCACTGTATTGCGAGACTCTTTTAGTCGATTGATTCTGACTTTAATACGTCCACACGCATTATCGACGTCCTTGATTGAGAGTTCCCCGTTTTTCACCTGCTCGATGATATCGAGCAGGAGAGGCAACAACTCCAGTCGTACGTTTTCCATCTTCTCTAGAGTCTCATGTATGGACTGTATCTTATTCAGCCTTTCACTATCATCATCTGTAAAATCGACGTCGTCATCTCGAGCCTTGTTGCTACTGCTATCTTTCGATTCACCGTCTGCCTTGTCAATTTGCTCGGCATTTGGTTTCCCATCCGGCTCAGGTCCATCAACATCCATCTTATCCTGGCCTTGATTCTCACGGTTTCCATTTTCAGAAACTGAGTTCCTCACCTGGTCTTTATCAAATACGTCATCTATGTTTAATAGGGCGACGCTGCTGGGTGGTGGCGGAACATCTTGAGCGCTGTTGATGACTTCTTGATTGGCTTTAACTGTTTCTAAGCTCTCAGATACTGCAGAAGATACAACCGCTGAATCAGAGCCTGATATGGATACAGGAGACAGAGATTGCCCTCGGATCTGTGGTGATGCTTGAACAGCCGGAGCATCTGTAGTTGAAGCTAGCGGCGGAACTTTAGATTCATCCGAAGGTGGTATTGACCCGTTTCCTACAGTTGAAGCGGAAAAACTCTGCGATGCGGCTTGTACATTAGATTCCATTGCTGTTATGCAATCTTTTTTCCTTTGAAGCGACTTGTAATTGGTGAGTGCTAATGTTTTGTATGTTTGTTCATCAGGGGGGCTGGATGAAGAAAATAGTTCAATGCTCGGGGGAGGCATTCACTATTCACATTTTAATCGCTTACGTAACAAAATAACCTTCCATGCCGCCAAATGTAGTATTTTAGCCGATAAGTTCTCTCTCAAGTTACTACATGTGCCAAAGTACCACTGAATATAAGTGTAAAATTTTCAAGCTCGTAATCCCTCTTTAGCTCAGTTGGAAGAGCGCGGGACTGTAATGTTAACAAGACATCCTGAGGTCTCTGGTTCGATCCCGGAAGGAGGGAGATAATAAACCCTTAAGCTTTGGTGGCCCAGCTGGTTAAGGCGTCAGTCTCATAATCTGAAGATCGCGAGTTCGAATCTCGCCTAGAGCATTGTGGTTTAACTTTTTTTGCGATGCTCTGTCCTTGCTTATCAGTATGATTGAAGTGAAATTGAAGTGAAATTGCATATGCATTTTGCTTCTTTTCACGAATGATAATTTCTTTGAAGTGTACATAGAGGTCTATATGGTATAAATTAGTGGTTCAAGAAGTTGTCAGGAATGCCAGCACCTTCGCTTTTCAAGACCGACTTAATATTTCTTCTATACTTGTCGAAAACATCGATTGATATAGGTTTTTTCAAATCGTAGGCTTTAAACGAGAGAGAATATCGTTTCGTAATCCCATCTCCTATGTTATTCCACATACAAAGAAGCTCTTCTGAATCAAGATCCACCTCATCGAGATCATCGAGATCTGAAGCCGAAATCGATCTTTTGCCTTTACTGAAACCCTTCATGTTTGTTGACATAACTCCTAAATGAGAATCCATATCCAGACTGTCCATTTTGAGGCTCAAGTCCAAATCTTGGTCAAGGTCTAAATCTAATTCCAAATCCAGGTCTAAGTCTAGATCAGAATCGAAATCCAAATCTACCAGTAGATTAGGACTAGTATTCCCATTCAAGTCATCCGAAGATTTTATGTTTTGGCACTTTTGTATTTCTGTGGATTCTGAAACAGCATGTATGTCACTTACTTTCCTGGTTGAGGCCATATCTTCAGCGAAAGAGACCTGAGAAGTATTCAAGCTGGAATTTGAGTTTATGGTGTTGTATTTGCGTAAAATCGAGGATTTTAACGAAGTTGTCGAGGCCGAATTGGGACGAACAGGGATCGGGTGATGTAAAGTCAACGCGTCAATGGCGTTTTCCGTTTTTGGTGAGTCGTCTTCTGAATCAACGTGTAGAAACGATTTCAAAGTGACGGAAGAGGAAGAGGTATGCGCAGTGGAGGTATCGATGATTGTACAGAACGGAGAGCTCAACGTGAAATCGACTAATAGGTCTACTTTAAATTTGGAGATCGGCTGTACTGTAGATTCAAATTTGTGCAAGATTGACTCATCGTCGGTATTGAGGGTGAGTCTCCAGTACCTCACCGGGTTTTTGATTGGTATAATGTAAGTGTTTGTGTTGATTTTGATTATTGTGCAAGAGGGCAGGATCGGGTGGGTCAAGGACCCGCAACTCAGGTAGTTGAGAGCCGAGTTCATCTGGTAGATCTGGAACTTTCCCTGAGCTATCAAGCTGGGCTTGCTGTTTTTGATGATGTGATGGATGCTTGAGCCAGTGGCTATCGCCGGTGCGTCGCCTGGGTCCTTCGCCGACTTGTAGACTGACATCTCCGACTCGTGCAGCCGGAAAATCGTCTTCCTGTTGTCCTTCTTCATCCCCTGCGACGGCCGGGACGAGTGTGTCGAAGAGCCAGAGCCAGTGGAGGCCGTCGACACAGAAGGCTGGAGATGTCCCGGCATGCTGGCGTGGTGCGACGTGCCGTGCCGCTTCGATCTCATGAGCTTCCTGAACGGGTTCCTCAACTTCAGCACCTCCGCTCCTTCGGCCTTGTACACGCTGGCGTCATTGCCGTTGCCACTGTTTGTGTGTTTGTTTTTGTTTTTGGCCTTGTCCTTGTCGTTGTCTTTGTCGTCGTCAGCAGCCTTCATTCGGGGAAACGCCCCCCGCCGCAGCGTAGTATGCTTTATTCTCTCCTGCACCATGCTGTTTAGTCCGTAACCATTGGCCCGCTGCCCTTCTGTACTGCTCCGGCCCCGTAAAAGCTGAACTACACACATGAGCCGTCTGCTCTTTATCTCTTCTCTCTATCTCTCTGCCTCTCTCCACTTTGGGCAAAGGAAGAAGCAAAACAGAAATCTCGCTTTGCTTAGGTAATCATAGGGCGCTGACGTAAGCATGGATTTTCCTTTTCCCGATAAACGGCTGCCGTTCACCTTAGCGAGGTGTTAGCGAGTGTTATTTACTATTTCTGATTTACCCTCCAAAGCCTGGAAAACAAGATCGGCGTTTTGGAGGTCAAGTTGGTGCTGGACTCTGTTAGACTGTTGACAAGAGCATTACGGCATTCACAGTTGTCTCTTTTTCTTTGGCTGATTGAGACTGCCGGAAGTTGAGACTGAAGCGTCGTTGTTCATCCCCTGGCTCTACTAGCGCCCCCTCGGCTATTGCGTCGGCACACCCACTACACTTATCGAACGAAACAATGACGGTTGTCTACAACCCCGATCCTAAGCGACTGTCTCCTTCAGCGGAAAGCAGCGACGATGAGGCGTACGAGGAGGAGTACAGCGACAGCAAGCTGAATAGCTTCGAGGCGCCGCGTGCGGAAGACGACGAGAAGGGACGTTTCCAGATGACGGTGGAGAGCACGGGCCACCGTGCTACTACGGCGCCGGCGCCGGTGCACTCGCGGGACTCGTCGCTGTCCTCGCTCAGCAACTTCTCGAGGAAGCTGACGATCAACACGAAGAGCTCATTGCCGGAGTCGTTCAGCAAGCTCTCGAGCAAGTTCAAGCGCAACAACTCCGTCTCCTCGAGCAACCTGAACATCTTCACGCGGAAGCCGTCGATTTCGCTGCGGTCGCTCGACAGCCCGGACTCTAGCATCTACTCGAACCCGAACTCGAACGACGACTTCTTCGACTTCGAGAACGTCAGCGTGAACAACAACAGCAACAGCAGCGGCGGCGGCACGCTGCAGCGGATCAATTCGTGGTCCAACCACCGGAACGCCTCCGGGTCGTCCCCCTCGGGTTCCGGCTTCTTCCAGAGCAAGCCCGCTGGCAAGGGGGCCTTCTTCACGACCGAGCTCGAGAGCCTCAAGTTCCGGGGCCGGGCGAACTCGTCGCCGCAGCAGACGCTGGTCTCGCGCAAGTCCTCCATCTCCGTCCAGAACCTCAACCTCATCAAGAAGAAGAACATAGGCGGCCTCGCCAACCACAGCAGCAGCAGCAACTACTCCTTCGAGCTGTCCGACAGGCCGCTCAACGCCAGCTTCCACTCCGCCGCAGACGTCTCCGACGAGTACTTCTCCAAACAGCGTGTTGCCAGCTCAACCGAGTTCTACCTGGACAATCTGGACACCCTCGACTTCGACCTCGACAGCGACAAGCTTCTTGCCGCAAACACCAGCACCACGGCCACCTACACCAGCACCACGGCCACCTACACCGGCTCCGCGTCCGCCGCCCCCGCCGCCACCGCTGCCGCCCCCGCCACCACCAGTCCGCTCACACTCAACTCCTACAAATTCAGCACCCCCGAGCTGCGCTGCGAGGAGTTCGAGACCTCCAGCATCACCACCTCCACCACCGCTGATCACAACCTCGACTCGTCCTCGTTCTCCCAGCATCAGCCGCACCATCCGCCCCACCACCACTCTCACCTCCATAGCTCTCTCGGCATCGTTGAGCCGCCCGCCAACATCCCTTCTCCATCTGCTTACGCTCCTGGTCCCGGCTCTGGTCCCGGTTCCTCCAACCCCGTCAAGTCTTTCCCCGGCTGGTCCTTGAAAGACGGACTTCTTGTCCCAAATGACGACTCCGGCTGACGTATGCTCGCCCCCCGCACGCACCGTCTGCCCTTTCTGCTTTCTCTCGTGCCTTCTCCCCCCCACAGCGCTCGGGCGTCACAGCCTGGCGAGGCCGGATGCGGGAAGTGCGGAGTGCGGAGCTGTCCCCCCGGGGGCTGTCTCCGATACGCCGGGGGCTATCATCACCAGCCGTCAGCACGTCTGCACTCCGTCGGAGGGTGCTGGGACCCGGAGGGGCAGACGGATGGGGGCTCTGGTATATAAACAAGACGGTAGTTCCTTGTATCTGCTAGCGGGACGTTTGGCGGGTGAAGGGTGGAGTCTGTGCTGCTTAGTGCATACATCATCAGCACCAAACACTGACACTAGTGCACACACAACTAAGTAGCTGCACCCCCTCACACGCACACACACACACACACACACACCATGTCCTCTTTCCAGCACCAGAAAGAATTGAAGAAGCTTCCCATTCCTCCCCTAGAGGACAGCATTGCGAGATACCTCGAGGTGCTCAAGCCTCTCCAGACGAGGGAGGAACACGTGCGGACGGTCGAGGCGTGCTGCCGGTTTCTGAAGTCATCAGGCCCGATCTTGCAGGAACAGTTGGTCCAGTACTCCCGGTCGCGAGACTCCTACATCGAGCAGTTCTGGTTCGACTCGTACCTCAACTACGACTCCCCTGTGGTGCTGAACCTAAACCCCTTCATCATGATCGAGGACGACCCCATCCCCGGCGTGTGCAACTGGATCAACCGCGGCAGCGAGTTGACATGCTCCACCTTGAGGTTCATCAACGCGTTGAGAAACAAAACGCTCCCGGTCGACTACTTGAAAAACAAGGTCCCACTTGACATGGACCAGTATTTGCGGCTGTTTGGCAGCGCCAGAATCCCAACCAACGATGGTTGTGTTTTGCAGACCGACAAGTACTCCAAGCACATCGTGGTCATCGTCAACTCTCAGTTCTACTGGTTCAACGTGTTGGACGACGACAACAACTTGGCCCTGGATGAAGAGCAGATCAAGCTGAACCTCAAGTCCATCATCGACGACTCGAAGACAATGGACCCGAAAGATATAGCCAAGTCCAGCTTCGGGATCTTGACCACCGAAAACAGGAAAATCTGGTCTAGCCTCAGAAACAAATTGAACAAGGATAAAATCAACAAAGATATTCTCAAGACAATAGATTCGGCCTTGTTCTGCCTTGTTTTGGATGATTTGGAAATAGGGAACGACATGAACAAAATGTCTCAGAACTTCCTATGTGGTAAAAGTGTTTTGAAAGATGGTATTCAGGTAGGAACTTGCACCAACCGCTGGTACGACAAGCTACAGTTGATTATCACGAAGGATGGCAAATCGGGTATAAATTTTGAGCACACGGGCGTAGATGGTCACACCGTCTTGAGGTTTGCAAGTGACATCTACACCGACTCTATCCTAAGATTTGCTAGAACCATCAACAAGGATTCACCTTCAATCTGGAGCGAGAACTCCAGCATCCCGAGAGGAAAAGGTAACTTGGAAGTCCAATTGCCTCGGAAACTAGAGTGGAATTTGACTAACGATATCAGTCTAGCGTTGAGGTTTGCAGAGACCAGATTGAGCGATTTGATCAGCCAAAACGAATTCTCGACACTCTCTTACAACAAGTATGGTATGGAGAGAATCAAGAAGATGGGCATGTCTCCAGACGCCTTTGTGCAAATGAGTTTCCAATTGACCTACTATTCTTTATACGGCAAAGTCGAATGCACGTACGAGCCTGCTATGACCAAGAAATTCTTACATGGTCGTACTGAGGCTATCCGTACAGTTTCCGAAGAGTCAAATGAATTTGTGACTAAATTTCTACAAAACGATATCGATGCCAAAACCAAAATAGAGCTGTTGAAAAACGCTTGTAAAAAGCACAGCGCTCGTACAAGAGACTGCTCTAACGGATTGGGTCAGGACAGACATCTTTACGCGTTGTTTTGTATCTGGAAAAGATACTACGGAGACGAAAGCACCTCAGAAGATGAAAGTGGCTCAGATGGAAATGATCTTGAAGATGATGATGACGACCAGAGTACGATCGATTTTGGCAACTTGCCTGTCACCGTTGATTCTGTCAAGGATTTGAAAGAAATTCCTGCAATTTTCGCAGATGAAGGTTGGGATAAATTGAACACTACAATAATTTCCACATCAAACTGTGGCAATCCATCCTTGAAAATCTTTGGTTTTGGTCCTGTGAGTGAAAATGGGTTTGGATTGGGTTATATTATTAAGGATAACAGAATAAGCATATGTGCAAGTTCAAAGCATAGACAAACTGCGAGATTCACGTCAAGTTTGGCCACTACTCTAGACTTGATGGAAAAAACTTTTAATGAGGCCAGCGAAGAAGCCTCTAAAGTTCCTAAGGTGGGTGTTTCTGGTGATGTTTCTCTCAAAACAAATGAAATCGAGAAACTACTAGGAGGATATCCGTGCTACACTGTTGACTCTCATTCCGACTCAATTAAGTCTAAAGACGGGGATAATGCTGACAAAAAGCTTTTCACGAATAAAGAAATTGGACGCAAGCTCCGATTCACTGAATACTAAATACGAATATTATTGATTAATATCTCTGACATTATCGCCTGTTATTATACATTTATTATTATATATTATACAATTTCGAGTTTTATTTCTACTCGACTCCTCTTCTTTTGCTCTTTTTTTCTTCTTCTTTTTTTGACTTCTTACTCTTATCTTCATCGCCACTATTTTTAACATAATCTGTAATTTAGTTTAACTTATATTGTCCGCATCCACTCTTCATTGTGTAGATACAGTACCGTTCTCGCTAAGTTCTTTCCACAGGTGCGGTTCTGGAGTGTACATTCGGACTATCAAATATCTTCCATGATAGTTGAACCCTGAGAGTTTTTCCACAGCTAAAGATGCAGCCTTCAGTGTCGTATAGACAACTAGAGCCTGTCCTCTGGTTTCGACATTGCTGGCACTCCCAACTCGTATCTCTTGGATATTCCCAAACTGTCCCATTAGGGCAAATAAATCGGATGACGCATGATTGAAGGATAGGTTTTTCAGCTGAACAATAGGAAATTGTTGCTGATTCATTTGATAATGTTTTTGGGAATTTGACATAGTGATCAGAGTACCAAAAGTGTAGAAGTAACTGCGTAAAGAACTTGAGGTCAAAGAGTTGAATACGGCACAGAACTCAGAAAAAAATAAAAGTCAATCAGATGTGCGAGAAAAATAGATTTGTCCTGAATATTGATTTTTCATCCGTCCTACTTGCTACAATAAGTGTAGCACTGATCAATCAAAGGGTTATCTGAAAAAAGTACCAAACCATTGGCATGTCTAAGGTAAACGATTTTATAGATTCTCAGAAGACAATCTATGAGCTAAAGCCATCGAAGCAACGCAGGATCCCCAGTATACCTGATGGATGCAAAGAAGGTAGACCTTTGAATGATAGCGAGTATGAGAAAGCTGGAAAGGTCCCATTTGTTCGACTGCTAGGTGGAAAAGAACCACTTCGAAACGTGAAAATCAGGCATGAATTATACCAGAAGAATTGGGCCCGACAGATGCATGCGATCGATAGCGTCTTGTCGAAAACTGATAGGTTTAAGTTTCGTTCATTGCGTGATTTCTTGAGTCGGAGAGATACATCAAGCAACCAGAACGACTTACTGACTACTGCATTGTTAAATTTAGGATCAAACATCTCCAATCACGATAGATTGCTTAATAATGTTTGCCGCTATTTACGAGAAGACGAAAATGTGTGCTTGGTCAAAATCAATCCCAATGTATGTTTCAACATCCAGCGAATAATCAAACGTATAGAAGACACACTAGCTTGTAAAGTGCATGACATTGTGAGTGGAAAATTGAGCAACCATAGTAAAAAGAACGAGAGAAAAAACAATTCAAGAAAGAGAGACAGAAGTGGAGGCAATATTCAAAAAGCTGGAACTCCGACACCTAGACGAAAGAAGAGGAAACATGCTGAATCTGGAAGTGGAGTTTCCGACGCAATAAAGATTGAAGACGGAAATGAAGGTTATGATACTATACTCATTGATTACGATGATGATATTGATGATGGTGATTATAGGAATGATGAGGAAAATAGTAATGAAGATGAAAATGAGGACATGGAAGACCAAGTTGACGAAGAAGAAGAAGAAGAAGAGTCTGATGACGACTTTGATATCGAGCTAAACAATGACTTTGATTTGCTACCCAAGAAAATAGAGAAAGATAAATATGTGGATATAGAAGACATGCTCCAGGTGTTTGAGAAGGCAGGAGTTCGTTTAATTGTGTTGGTCCAAAATGCTGATGCAATGAACTCTATTTTAATCCAACAGACATTGATGCTACTTCACAGGTATAATCAAATATCCGAAGTGTATAGTATCATTGGCATTTCAACACCATTCATCATTTTCCAGGAAAAGGTGCCCAAAATACTCATTGGGAAATTGAGAACCAGGAGTTTTGCCGTTGATAATTCCAATGAAGCCATCAACCAAATTATGGAAGACTTGCTATTGAATATCAACGAAACGTACAATTCTCTAATTTTTGATCCCAAGCTAGTCTTGAAGTTTTTGTATCGAAGGGATGTCATGAGTATTCAGCAGTTCAGCAATTATATGAAATTGATTTACATGCGTCATTACTACAGTCAACCATTGTCACTTTTCTGGACTAATGATTTCAGCAAAATTGATTTGAACAGTATTTATTTCAAAATTTTCAAGACTTTACCATCTGTGATGGAAAATAGCAGTGAACTTGATAAAAAACATCTTGTTGGTATAGTTGAAAATGATGTTCAAGTTATTGGTGACCTACTACGTACAAATTTGAATCAGTTAATCAATTGGAGGTTCAATTTTAGAAATTTGATTGATTTTTTAAATTTTGCACAAGCCTCAATTTTGGATGTGAAGATATGGTCGAACAACTTGGAGCTTTTTCAACTTTTGTTCGAGAAATACTATGAATTACGAGATGCTAAAGAGGTATGGAATGATACTAGCGAAGTTGATGAACAAGAAATCGATGACGAAGACGAGAAGAAAAGAAACAAAAAGAAAACGAAGAGCAAATATTCGAATTCGAAGATTAGTCATACAAGTTTATTCAAGTTTTTGATTGAATTGTGGGATGTATTGAAAAATACTTCCCACGAAAAAGTTGAATCATTCTACGATCAATTATGTTCTGATGAACAATTCACTTTTATAACGAAAAGTGAAAGATTTCCAAAAAAGTGTCCAACGAAGGGGGCGATAAATGGATTTATTGAGGTGATACAACTCGCCCTTCGAGATCAAGTTTGTGAGCTTGATTTGGATGGACAGGCATTTAGAGAAATTTGTGTCGTTCGGGAAGATGCTGTTTGGAAAATCCATGATGGGTTTGAGCCATGTGTTCGAGAAAATTGTCTTAAAAATTTGGACGAGCCAGGCAAGGTTCTATTCAACTCTCGACACTGGGTTTTCAACGAGCAGAATGAGACGCAAAAGACAGAAGTTAAGATGTTCAGTGTCATTGAGCCGATATTATGTGAGATGTATCGAATATTCAAAGAAACGGGGTTGGTAATGAATGTGTATGACTTTTATCAAGTTTTCAAGAACAGTATAGTGAGTCGAAGAGAGTTGATAACGCTGATGCGAGAGAAAATGATGAGTGGAGAGCATGTAAAGGGCTTGAAACACGAGGAGATTGAAAAGTTGCTTGAGATTCTGGATAAGATTGAAGTTGAGTTGGAAGGTGGAGAAGTGGAGGAAGAATGGGATAAGATGCTTCTATCGTGGTTTTTGAAGAGTATTTCAGAGTTTCAGATGCTCGGTTTGCTAAAAGAGGGCAAGAACAAGAGTCAGAGCGTTGAGAAGTCGCTCTGGAGAGGGATCTGAAGAAGGATATGCATCCATTTTGGAGTTAGTGTTTATATATGGAAAGTAAATATATAGCTAATGGGATAGAAAGAAATAAATAAAGAAAGAGAGGAAGAAAGAAAGAAAGAAAGAAAGAAAGAAAGAAAGAAAGAAAGAAAGAAAGAAAGAAAGAAAGAAAGAAAGAAGGAAGAGAATAAAGATGTCAAAGAAAGGATAATGAAGGAAAAAATAGAAAATCGTAAATTAAACAGATAAAACATGGACTGAGCAGAAATGAAAAGAAAGATACAAAAAAATGACAGAATAGCAGGGATCAAACAAAGTAGAGGGATGTCCTATGCTTTGAAGGAAGGGCTTTTGGTCCGGAAAAGACGGAAGAGGCATTTGTGGAGAATAGGTCTGGGTCAACCAAGCCTTTTGCAAAAGTCGATAGCAAAGTGTTTTGATGTGAGTAATGAATACGCTGGAAGGGGAAAGATTTTTTCTTTGTTGGGGAGGTGTCGAAATCGTCGAACACGTCTGCTGCCAATGTTTGAGAAGGTTTTGCCGGAGAAAGAGATTGTGGTTTTAGAGTTTCGAAAAAGAGACAGTTGGATACGGGTACAATGTGAGGCTTTTCGTCGGACAGGTCTGGCTGGAAGATGTGAAGCGAAGGAATGGAAGCTGCTGTCGTGGAGTTTTTGTGTTGCTGGTGGATGAAGTTTGCTCTGTTTTGGATGCTGTTTGGGTCTAGACGCCTGTAGGGAGAAGGGGAAGGGGAAGGAGAAGGGGAAGAGGAGGGAGGTACCTGTGTTTTCGAGCTGTTGGCGGTTGAAATAGAGGCTGTGGAAACAGGAGTGATTGTGTTTTTACTGAATGTTGATGAGGAGGGGTTGTTTGGGGAATTTATGACGAGTTTGCGCAGAGGGTGGTATTTCTGTCTGGAGGAGCTTGATGGTGAGTTTGCAGTCGAGATGGAGCTCGTGAGAGAGGCACGGCTGGATAGAGATGCCGGCACGGACGCAGAGGCTGGAATCGCACTTATCTGGGACGGGTAGTTTGAGAAGGCGTTGTTGAGGGTATTTGAGTAGTTCTTGCTTGAGTGGGAGCCGTCGAGGCCTGTGCCCGGGTCGAGGTCTCTGAGTATCGTGTCCGAGTCCTGGGAGACGTGGACTATGTCGAGGTCATCGTCGTCATCGTCGTCATCGAGGTCGCTGTCGGCGTCGAGGTCGTCGCCGTTGCTCAGACTCGGGCGATTGTTGGCCCCGTCGTCGCCGAGGTTGAGGTCGTCGAGGGAGGACGTGGAGCGAGCGTGCCTGGAGGAGTGTCCCACGTAGAGGGGGTTGTGGGGGTCAGAGTTTTTCCTGGACTCCTCTTCTGTGACGGAGTGGATGATCACGGAGTGCCGTTTCCTGGCGGGGTTTCTCGTTCTCAAGGCCGGGTTGTTGGAGAGCTGGGCGAGGTTGTTGAACGTTTCCGTGGAGGGGATGGCGGCGGCGGCGGCAGATGCGGTGGAGGGCCGGCGTGAGAGCGGCGGCGGGTGCTGGGTGTGGTCTGGCCCACGCGGGCTGGGGGCGGCGTACTGCTGCGTCTGCGGCAGCAGCTTCTTTCTTCTGGAGATGGACTTGAAGTTGGCGAGGACCGTGTGTTTGCGGGACCTGGGCGCCGGCGCAGGGGCGCCGGCCGCCGGTTCTGCGTTGTGTCTAGCGAGGTGGTGCAGAGAAGACATGCTCCATAGTTGTCCTGGGGCGGGTGTGCGGTTGGTGCTGGGCTACTGCCTGGTGCTGCTGGTCCCTGTGCCTGGTTCCGTCTGCACGGGACCACAACAAGTAGCCGCTAGGGCAGGTAGAGGGCCAGCGGAGCAGGGCACAGCAGAGCACCGGCCGCGCAGCGTGCCTTGCTGGTGAAGTCTTTTCCCGACGTGCAGCGGCGCCGCCGCTGGCGGGAGGCTGGGAGGCCGGCGGCGCGTGCGGGCAGACGAGACGAGACAAGACAAGACGGGACGAGAAGACGGGACGGGGGCGGGGACGGCGCCATGTGTTGTTTAGCGAGGAGGGCGGGCCGAGGGCAGCGGGAGCCAAGCACACACAGGCACACACAGACAGCAATGAAGATCTACTACATCGGCGTGGTGAAGCCCGCCGGCGACGACGGCAGCAAGACCGCGTGCATCTGCGAGGAGAAGGACCTCTCGTCCTTCTCCTTCTTCCAGAGAAGCTCTGTGGGCCAGTTCATGACCTTCTTTGCGCAGACCATAGCGGAGCGCACCAAGCCCGACCAGAGACAGTCGATCGAGGAGGGCGAGTACGTGGGCCACGTGTACGTGCGTCCCGAGGGCGTGGCCGGCGTCCTCATCACCGACAAGGCCTACCCGATCCGCCCAGCCTACACGCTTCTCAACAAGGTGTGCGAGGACTTTCTCTCGCAGCACTCGCTGGCCCACACCACCCAGCTTGCTGCCGCGGCTGCCGCCGCTGCCCAGCGGGGGGAGCCGGCCCCGTCCGGAGCCTCTGTCTTCCCCGAGCTCGCCGGCTACCTCGCCAAGTACCAGAACCCGCACGAGGCCGACGCCCTCATGAAGGTGCAGCAGGAGCTCGACGAGACCAAGATCATTCTCCAGCAGTCGATCGAAAACGTGCTCCAGCGGGGGGAGAAGCTCGACGCGCTTGTCGACAAGTCCGAGGCCCTCACCTACTCGTCCAAGACCTTTTACAAGCAGGCCAAGAAGACCAACTCGTGTTGCGTGCTTATGTAACGGGCTCGCTCGCTCACTCGGACGTGAGCCCGCGCTGTAGCGGTGTAGCCGGGTATAGCAGTGTTTAGTAAGCAACCCAGCGGCGAGGAGCGCGAAGCGCAGAGCGCGAAGCGCAGAGCGCAGCGAAAGGCGACGGGGCAACGAGGCAACGAGGCAACGGGCCTGAAAAGGGAACATGTTTCTCCCAGGCCTCGATGTTGCCCCTTCTGCGTGCCTATGAGCCGCCAGCGTTTCTTCGCCACCCACTTCATCCCCATCTATCCAGTGAACACAACCATGCTCAGACACGTCGCCGCCACAGTCCGCCGGAGCGTCCCCGGCGCCTTCCGCCGGGCCCCGCTCCGCCGCCTCTCGAGCAGAGCCGGCTCCGCCGGCGCTGCGGGCGCCGCCAGCTACGTGCCGCTGGCCACCGTCTCCGCATGCGCCGCCACGTCTGCCGCCATGTACTACTACTTTATGGGCAGAGCGACAGTGAAAAACGAGTCGCCGGCAGCAGTGGGCGAGGCAGGCGCCAGCGGCGAGCCGGAAATAGAGGTTGTCGAGATCGTTGAAGAGCCCGTGGAGGTGGTCGAGGTGGTCGAGGTGGTGGAGGAGCCCGGCGAGGCGGGCGCAGGCAGCGAAGGCGCCGCGGGCGACCTCGAGGCCGAGGCGCAGAGAGAGGGCGCCTTCAACGAGGAGACGGGCGAAATCAACTGGGAGTGCCCCTGCCTCGGCGGAATGGCGCACGGGCCCTGCGGCGAGGACTTCAAGGCCGCGTTCTCGTGCTTCGTGTACTCGTCGCAGGAGCCGAAGGGCATCGAGTGCATCGACAAGTTCAAGAACATGCAGGACTGCTTCAGAAAGTACCCGGAGGTGTACTCGGAGGAGCTGAGAGACGAGGACGCGGTCGAGAGAGAGGTGGTGCAGACCGAGAGAGCGGTCGACCAGGCCGTGATGAACAACGACATCATCGAGTCCGTCCAGGACGCGGCGCAGGAGGCCCGCGAGATCAAGGACAACGTCGCCAGGCTCGCCTACGACATCTACGGCGAGGCTCAGAAGAAGATCGACGACTTCTCCAAAAAATAGCCAGCCACCTGGCCCCATGGCACCCGCCCTGGCCTGTATATAGCCTGTCTACATTACCACATTATAACAGTACACCACTACCACTTCTCACGGGCCGCCGCCCTCCTCAGGAGCCGTCGCCCTCCACAACCTCCTCCACCCGTAGCGGGAACCCGTCCTCCTCAAACACAACCTTGTTCTCAAAGTACACCCGTCGCCGCCCGTTCACCACGTACAGCTGCTTCCCCTGCTTCTCTCCGCAGGGGACAATGCTCACCCCCGCAGCCTCCAGCCGCTCAAACACTATCTCCTTGATGCTCTTCCGCCCAACGCTCTCCGCAAACTCAACACTAACCCCTCCGCCAGCCCCCCCGCTGGCGTCGCTGCTGCTCCTCCGGGCCCTGGCCACAACCGCCCGCCAGTCCTCCTCCCGGCCTTCGCACGCCGCAGCAAGCTCCTCCAGCTTGAACTCCGCCTCCACCCCACCCTCTTCAAGCTCGTAACAGCCCCGCAAAGCCTCAATAATACAGCTGAACCCACACCGGTCGTCGTCTAACATCCCCAGCACAGAGCACGTCCGCACAAACTGTCGTAGATACCCCTCCCGCTTCGTATCCTCCCGCTGGTACAACACCAGATAACTCGCCAAAAAGGGAAGCGCAATCTCGTTGTACACCACATCGTTGTACTCGTCTAACTTCAGATTGATCATCCGTCTCGTAAACAGTGCAATCTTCGACAAAACCTCTTCGGAGAAAAAACGGTGGCCTGCACCGTCATGACCGTCTCCCGGACCGTCACCGCTTGTCTCAGACTGCCACCTCTTGAAATCTTGTAATGGGCTTCCTTTCCTCAACCCGCCAACACAGAAACAAAGCAACGCCTTGTCAACCTGCTCATTGTACTTCTCGTCCTGAAACACATCTAGCCAGTAGTAGAGTCCGATCCTCTTGAGATCAATGAACGTCAAGTCCCTATCCCCAACGGAACCCATTATCCACACGCAGTACTTGGTTATCACTTGCTGCTTGATAACATCACAAGATTTCGGATATATTTTCAACCACTCAAGAATACTTGCCGAAAAACCCCGTGCTTCATCCTCAGAGACCTTCGATGTAGATGCCATTTTCGTCAAATCCCATTCCTCAATCGCTTGTACTAGCTGCGGAACTATCATCCTCTCGAAGACCACAAATTCGAAAATGCCAGGCTCCAAAAGCTGAGACTCTCGTAACTCCTCAAATATACCAACTCCTAGATTGACATTCTCAACCATCCATTCACTATAAAAATCTCCCAATTTCAAAAATAATGGCTTCAATATAACAGACCCAATAATAGAGAACTTAATACTTACCACCTTCTCTCCATCTTCATCAATGTCATCCCTCATTATCGTCTTGTCGACCCCAATCTTATCTGAAAGCTCTATATATGCCGACGCGTAGTCGAGTAACTCACCAAACTTAGATATGTCCTGGAAATTACATTTCTTAACCTGTCTTTCCCACCAATTCATAATCTTCGATGCCACTAACTTCAATACGGCAAATTTCGCTTCAATACTAGCTTCTTCTATCCTTTCAATACCTAATATATCCTTCACTACTGTGTTGTTGAATTTCAACTTGATGTTTTTCATAGATATATCTGTGTAGCACCTGTGTAGAATCTCAAGATCTAGCTTGCATTTTTCATTGAACTGTTCAATATTATTTATTTCAAAATTTAAGTACTTGATTTTCGGAATATCCGCCTGAACATTCTTCAATATATCCCATAACGTCTTTCTCAACTCTAAATCAACTGGTGAATTCACATCATCCGGGTCCATAGACTCAACCCACTCAATGAGCTCAAATGGTACTTCTACACTCAGCTCTCGAAGCCTCCTTACAAGGTCAGAGAGCTCCGGCATATCGTATTCAGATTGGTAGAGCCCACTCTTTTTGAACCCGAGCGGGACTTTCGATTTTTCAACATCAGCTTCACTATCACTATCATCATTAGTCTCACTGTCACTACCACTGTCCCAATCATCTACCACCCTTGACTGCATAGTGTTTTTCTTACTCGTACCATTCACCTTTATTCCCTCTCCACGCTTGTATATCGATGGCAATATTGGCTCCACAATCCCTTGACCGTTCTCACCCAATCCCGTCCCCTGGACGTATCCCATCTTCATCATCAGGGCAGCTCCCTTCCCATACTTCTTCAGCACGTCTTCTGACATCTTTCCTCGCTATGTGATGTACCTTTACCTCTGGATGGAGAGTATATCCACGTTTTATACCTCTTGTTCTGTAGCTGTGTTATTGACAGAAGCTCAGAAAGAAAATAGGACCCGGGGTTCCACATAGTCCTCGGTTATTTTTTTCTTTCGAGCACCAAGCCCGTATCAGCAAAATAAACTTCCGACCTCTCTCATCATTAATTTGGGCACTCTCGAGAGTTGCCAAAAAGAACGTGTTTGAAGGGCTGGGAAACACCAGAGAATAACCGCAAATCCCCCTATTTGCTATCCAGTGACACAGTTTAATGCTGGCTAAGGGGTTAATGTTGCAGTATGGAATACTGAAAAAATCAGTATTCCTTGGCGCCAGAAGCTACAGCTCCTCCGCCTCTTTCACCGTGACAACCCAGGCGAAACCTACACGAGTTAGGTGGTTCTATGCGACGGATATCCCGAACACAAAACCATACCATCCCAACTACAAGCTTGTGAAGAGACCTGCAAAATTTCTTCCGTTTACCAGAGAAGATTCTAAGCGTCTAGAGGACTCATTTTATAAGCTTTCGAAAGAAACCAATAAGGAAACGTCTAAATACAGACATGTGAACGTAAATGAGGATGGTCTTTTCAGTGCTGATTTGGTTACCAAAACAATTAAGCCTACTTACTGGATTGGCCCGACATATGAAATTAGAAGAGGTATCTGGTTTTTAGATGAGAACCAACCCCTTCCAGATTTGCTAAGTGAGCAAGTCGAGGAAAACTACAGAAAATATCGCCCGGATCACTTTCTCGGTAAAGAGTTGGAAAAGGGAGAGAAGCACCAGATACCGCCTATTCAATTGAAATCAGAGAAGGACATTTATGAGAGTAAGCTGAAGAACGGTATGAAAAGAAGATGGCCATTTCACGAATTCGATGATTTATCAGATGCGCCAAAGATTTTGCAGTTTAAGTCAGACAACCTCGCATTATTGGTGAACAAGGGACAATTACTACCACAATTTATACTTGAAAACTTGGCTGGTTATTCAAATTCCGTCTTTGGTTTATATACAATAACAAGAGGATACGAAGAGAAGATGAACCAGAGCAACGAGAATCAAAACAAGAGAGGAAAATCATCCTCTGACATAGATAAAAAATCTGAAGCGGACAGTAAGTTCGGCACTATGC
Source organism: Pichia membranifaciens NRRL Y-2026 (assembly GCF_001661235.1). Lineage (NCBI taxonomy): Eukaryota > Fungi > Ascomycota > Pichiomycetes > Pichiales > Pichiaceae > Pichia > Pichia membranifaciens. Next base: position 1,617,187 of record NW_017566982.1, on the reverse strand, counting down.
AAGAACTGGCTGAAAAGGATACAAAAATGGAAGAAGATATCAGTGAAGGATTTAAGAACTCCTCTTCTGAGACTAATCACAAATTCCAGAAATCCATGGAGAACGATTTCTCAAATGCAAGTGTGATCACCGAAAACAGCCAGGATAGAGAGGTGGAACACCTCATTCTTTGCGTCCATGGGATTGGCCAGTTCTTGAGCTCCAAATACGCATCGGTGAACTTTGCTCACGATTGTAATCATATGCGCCAGCTGCTAAAGACAGAATTCGTTAAAAAATCACACCAGTTTGCTCCTCTTGCGTATGGTGAGGAGAAAATTGGAAACGATGCTAGATTTAAAAACTGCAAGACACAAATACTTCCTATTGTTTGGAGATACAGTATCGATTTCGGCTTGAACTACCTGTATAACGAATATGGAAAGGACGGAGAATACAGGTTGCCTAAGTTATCCAATTTGAACATCGATGCCGTGACACCATTGAGAAACTTAACTGCTGATGCGCTTCTCGACATTCTTCTATTTTACGAGCCGAAGTTTAAGGAAGAGATTCTTGAATGCGTGACAAAATCTGCAAATCAAATATATGACAAATATCTCGCCAATCATCCAAACTTCAAAGGTAAGGTATCTCTTATTGGACATTCCCTTGGATCGTCCATTGTGTTGGACATTTTGTCTAGACAGCCAGACAAAATTCCCACCGGCGCCGGCTTCAACGCCAAGGAACATCTCAAGTTCGATGTGGAGAACTTTTTCTCGTTAGGGTCTCCTAACGGGGTATTCAAGTTTCTTGAAAGGAAAAATGTGTATCCCAGATCATTCAGGAGCAAGAGTGACAAGACCGACTACAAACTCGGGAGCGAGAGCGCCGGAACTGCAGTCTATCCCAAGGTCAACAACTTGTACAACATCTTCTACGCCACAGACCTCGTGGCTTACAGGCTCGAGCCCTTGATCCACACTTCTATGTCGAGGGTGAAGCCCAAGAACATCAGGCCCATCAACGAAGAGAACATCATCACCTCGAAAATTAAAGACATGTCTAAATCCTCGTCAGACATCCTGTCAAACAAGGTTGTCCGAACCATCGTAGAAAACACCGCGACATGGCAGGGGAGTCTCTCCACGGCAAACCTCTTTAACGGTAAAGAAAGCATCATAGAGACCAGCGATTTGGTCAAAGACCTTATGTTCGGACTGAACAAAAACGGCCGAGTAGACTACGTGCTTCCACAGGGTATGTTTGACATCGACATGATCAATGCCGTCTACTCCCACATCCAATACTTTGACGATGCAGACGTAGCCGACTTAATATTGAATGAATTGTGGAGGAAGCCTGAACCGAACAGGGACATCATCGGAGTACCCAACACTGCTCCGCAGCCGACAAACCCCGACCTAGACCACCTCTGACCTGCGATCGGGACAGAGAAACCCTCAAGAGGGCACGACACGGATTGCAGTCGCGGCCGCCGTCTGATCTTCCGCGAGAAAAAGTATAAAAAGGAGGAACGTTCCTCGGCTTGGAGCATTCCTCTCCCTGTAGATAGCATCCGTTATTTTATATTTAGCGTGTTGATTACTTCGTAATAGCAGCAGCCTAAAGGTGGAAGATATACTTTTATGCGCTGAACAGGCCATTAGCAAGACAGACGGATAAAGCGATGTTCATGTCCAGGAGGGTGTGCTACTTCGCCCACTTCGCCTATCTTTTCCAATGGGTCTTTGCTGTAGGCTGCTAGTGTGCGGTTTTTTCCAGTTTTAAATGATGACTAATAGTTTGCTGTGCACCATTCTGAGTACTCTTTTATGACAGATATCCAAACTTGTATATCACTGACTGAAACTGGATTTAACCAAACTGTAGTTGGTTACGCCTGTAGCCTTTGCCCCGTTTTATTCCATAGTAGCCCGGGTAAAGCCGACTTACCGATTTACCTCCGACGGCCTGGTCACGTGGATTGATGCCTTCGGACCTAATGTCTCGATCTAGAATCCCGGACTCTGCTTCATGCCTCTCCCATTTTCTGCCAAAGGACTGCTATTGTTTTACCTTCTGTGTTCATTAGGCAAAAGAAAAGATCTGTGGACTCTATTGTGGATCAATGGCCAATTTATGGTGCTTTTCGGCTAATTAGCATTCAATGCTGGCGATGTTCTGCCGTCCTATAATCGAATTTTGGCTTTTCGACAAACAAGATGCATGTAAAATCTCTTAAAAACCTTCTGATTTCTATGGTTTGCAAAATGTTGCTGTTGCTGTACGTGATTTAATCGTTGACAGGTTTAATTGCACTTCACGCTGCGCTTCACCAGTGTTACATGGGGCAAGCCAGTGCTAGACCATAATGGAAGACTCCGAAACCTTTAGCAAGTTGAACAGTTTCACGTTCCCCTTAGCTTCTAGCCGTGGCCAGAAGCACTCAGAAGGCACGCCGAGAAGTGGGGAAATGGAGCTTGGGGGAAGTGGGAGTGATAGCAACGATGAACTAGAACAGTTAGATCAGCCCCCGGCATTTCTTGCCGAACCTCAACATGTGGTACCCGCAGATCTATCTCCTAAATCAACAATACATAAGCCTAGCATGTATTTCCCATCGAGTTCAAAACGTCTTCTCACCGAACCTCCACTGTCCTCATCATCTTCTTCGTCTCCGACGGCAAATTCCTATCCTAGTATTCCGTATCCCTCTAGAAGACACTCTAATATAATTTTGACACAGAAAAGGCGGAATTCCAAACGGCTTTCCATCTCTTCCCTCTCTCCAGTTACTATGCAAGATCGGACATTTGGTAAAACCCAAGAATACATCACAGGTAGCAGCAACATTAACAACAACAGCAATGGAGATTCCGACAAAACCTCAGAGACTATTCCTTTGAGCTCCCCCTTGTTGAAAAGAGCATCTTCTTGGTCGATGAAGGGTCCATCACACCACCGCAGTCCTTCAATATCAAGCAATTCTATTTCTGTCGATTCCTTAACAACAACACCTCTGGCAACAATCGATTCAGGGTTGAATGAAAACAATCTCTCATATGCAACTCTGAATCTACCCCCTAAACCTCTTGCGATTGAAAATCACCTTGAAGACGCAGAGCATATTTTTACAGATAGTTATTCTGGGACGAAAGCAAAGAATGACGATCACAATCCTTCACTTTCAGTAGAATTTTTTGATGACGAAAGCACTTGCATTATGAAGACACCATCTAGTGGCTCTAGCTACACTGTGGGAGAAGCAGAAGCTCTGGATCTTCGACGCCCATCGGTAGTGTACATCGTTTCTTCTCCTACTAATCTAGAAGTTGACCTAAATGTAATAGAAAACTGATTAGGCCTTCAATATGTAAGCCATTTAGTTTCCATCCAACTCCCAGTAATTTTTTGATTTGAAATTTCTAATCAAGTTTACTTTCATTTATAATGTAATAAATTACTAACGGCCAGTAAAAATGAATGCCAAAGGTAAATAAGCTACCATGGCGTTACATATCTATTCAGTTACCAAGAGTATCTTTCAAAGCATTTAATTGTTTTATCACGGCTGACTTTGCAGTACCACCGGTAGCGTCTCTTCTTTCGACCGACTGCTCGAAGTTGAAAGTCTTGAAAACATCATCTTCAAATCTGCTATCAATCGTTTTGAATTGTTCCATTGATAATTGGTCAATACCTGACAGACTGTTTTCTTCTGCCGCTCTCACACACTCACCAGAGATGTGATGAGTTTCTCTGAATGGAACACCTTTCCTAACTAAGTAATCAGCTAGATCTGTTGCAAGCATGTCCATGCTTAAAGACGCTTCCATTCTTTCACTCTTCGGAGCCAAGGTCGAAATCACACCGGTTGCAATCAAAATGGAGTGCTCTACAGTTAGCATTGCGTCGAACAATGGCTCTTTGTCTTCCTGCATGTCCTTGTTGTAGGTGGAAGGAATGGATTTCAATGACATCATGAAACCTGCAAGACTACCAAAGACTCTACCGGACTTACCCCTCAACAATTCCAAAGAATCTGGGTTTTTTTTCTGTGGCATTAAGGAAGAACCAGTGGAGTAAGCATCTGCCAACTGAATGAAGCCAAATTCACCGCTTGAGTAGATGATCAAGTCTTCAGAAAATCTAGAAATGTGGTTCATGAAAAGAGATGACCAGAACATGGTTTCGACAACAAAGTCTCTGTCAGAAACAGCTGCTAGAGAATTACCTATGACTCCGTTGAAATTAAGTTCCTTTGCCAAGAATTCCCTGTCGATACCATATGGGTGACCAGCCAATGCACCACAACCCAACGGAGAGACGTTCAATCTTTCAATGATCTGGTTCAACCTCTTGTAATCCTCAGTGAAGTACGTAGCATACATGCTGATCCAGTGGGACCATCTGATTGGCTGCGCTCTCTGGAGATGAGTGTAGCCCGGCATCAAGAAGTTTATTTCCTTCTCGGCTCTCTTGATCATCGTTTCAATCAATGACTTCAAATATCCTGCCAGCTTCTTCAACTCGTCTCTGACATACAATCTCATATCTGTCGCAACCTGGTCGTTTCTGGACCTACCGGTATGGACCTTACCGGAGATGTTTTTGCCAATCAACTCGCCCAATCTTCTCTCATTGGCGGTATGAATGTCCTCGTCACCTTGCTTCTCGACGAACTTACCAGATTTCCACTCTTCCTTGATAATTTCAAGACCTCTGTGGATTTCCTTAAGCTCTTCTGCTGTTATCAATCCAAGCTTCTCCAAGCCCATGGTATAGACCCGAGTACCCTCCAAATCCTGTGCATACATTTTCTTGTCGTATGGTAAGGATGCATTGTATAGATCCATCAAGGGATCGCTTGCCCCGGTGAATCTTCCGCCCCAAAGTCTTTGTTCTGCTGGTTGGTCTGCTGACATTATGGTGTTTGTCTTGATTGTATCTGTAAAGCTTCCTTCTGTTTTTTAACTTCCCCAACCGAATAACATCCTACCCCGTTATCTGCATCTGGAGACCGGAAATTGGAAAGAAGAGTCACAATCAGCTGAAAAAAAAGTACAAGACGGCCGATCGTCGTTTTTGGCGGATTTCCATCTTTTTACAAGGCAGGGAGCAACTAACCTCATCTCTGCTAGAGACATAGCTACTGGGCTAGGGACTCTCGTTAGCCAGTGAATGGGCCGGCATCAGCAAAGTCTAGGTGTGTGACACGGAATAGGGCTGCCTTTACTGTTCCCTGGCTCTCACTGTCATCCGCTTCATTCTAATTTGTTAACTCTCTTCTTTCGACGGTGCCTTGACTTGCCCCGTTCTTTCGACGTGTGGAGACAAGTCTCTGAAACACGCAGATGGTTAGAACCTGTATGTGAGATAGAATAGCACCTCAAGTGTGAAACATGTAAACATGTAAACATGTAGACACCCTGTCACAGCTCGATTTAAACATCCGTATTTCTGTGATGTGAAGAATTATACGGCAGCGAACGAGAAAATATGGCCGATCGGAACGACACACCCAGCTTGTTTGGGGTGCATTCAGACGTTTAAACGAAGGGACATCTATCTCCCTTCCTTGGACAATAGCACTTCTGTAAAGATATAACGAAGACCCGCAAGCACAATGGCAACTCCACTAGAATCTGTGCTCCTAATTGGTGGTTCAGGGTTTCTTGGACTTCACCTGATTCAACAATTTTGGGAAGAATCTCCACGTCCAAAGATACACGTTTTCGATATTCGTCCATTGCCCGATAAAATCTCCAAATATTTCACATTTGACCCTAAGCAAATAGCGGTGCATGTTGGCGACCTCACGTCTGAAGACGACGTAAAGAAGGCGATTGAATCCTCGAAGCCATCAGCCGTGGTCCATTCTGCGTCCCCAATCCATGGTCTTGGTCAAGAGCTCTACGAGAAGGTCAATGTCCGCGGTACGGCAAACCTCATCAAGTGCTGCAAGGAAACAGGAATCAAGGCATTAGTATATACTTCCTCAGCTGGTGTTATATTCAACGGTAACGATGTGCACAATGCAGATGAGACATGGCCTATACCTGAGGTTCCAATGGACGGATATAACGAAACCAAGGCAATTGCAGAAGAAATGGTTTTGAAAGCAAATTCGCCTGAGGAGGAGTTCTATACTGTGGCGTTGAGACCAGCGGGCATCTTTGGTCCTGGTGACAGACAGCTTGTGCCTGGTTTGAGACAAGTCTTAGAAAGAGGTCAGACAAAGTTCCAGGTTGGTGATAACAACAACTTGTTTGATTGGAGTTATGCCGGTAACGTCGCAGACGCCCATGTTTTGGCTGCTAAGAAAATATTGGACCCTACGACTGTATCATCTGTTGGTGGTGAAAAGTTTTTTGTCACGAACGACACTCCTTCGTATTTCTGGACCCTTGCCAGAACCGTGTGGAAGGCCGATGGCCACGTTGACAAGTACAACATCGTTTTGAACAGACCAGTTGCCATTTGTGTGGCTTACTTGTCTGAGTTTTTCTCTAAAATTGTCGGCAAAGAACCAGGCTTGACCCCATTTAGAGTGAAGATTGTTTGTGCATATAGATATCACAATATCACGAAAGCGAAGACCATTTTAGGATATAAACCCAAGGTTGGGTTAGAGCAAGGCATTAGATATACTTTGGACTGGATGGATGAAACAAAATGACTGAGTGCCTCTAACTTCAGCATTCAACTTGTGGTCCTCCTACTTCCCTATTTTCCTCTCTCTCTATTTCTCTATTTCCATTTTCTATAGTTCTATATTTATTTATTTAGTCTTAGCCTTGTAAAATATATCAACTACTCTAGTTTTGCCTACATAATATACATTCTTTGTCCCTATCCTTTATCATTCCCATATTCTCTAGACATTTGCGATGATACGTATGACGACACTGAAATACATAGAGTTCGTTCAACTTATCTATTTGACTTATGCCTTCATTGTTCTCATTAATTTTCTCACTTCTAAAATTCTTCAATTTATGATCTCTCCAAGATTCGTAAACGGAGTTTCCAATTTTCCCTCCCCAAATTTTCCTACCACAAGCTTCACACTCTATATTTTTTGGGGACCAACCTTGAATTTTCAAAGATTCCAAGACCATCAGATTGTCAAAAATATCGTTATCAACCAGTATCTGAATAATTGTTAATATTTGTTGATCATTACAGAAAGATATGAAAATTTCTCTCAAAACCATTTTAACGTCCCCTAGCTTTGTCTGGTGGATAGCAGAGTCATCCAAGAACTTTTTGAATATTTTGTTGAATGAGCTGGAATCTTCACTGCTTACATTAATGACGTATGTAAATATTGATTGAACTACTCTTTTGAAAGTGTCAACAACCTTGTGCTCTACTCTACTCTCTTTTGAAGAGGCGTTGGTAAGTTTTGTCAATATACTGACAGAAGCTTCGATAATTTGAAGTATTAGCGTTTCTCTCAAAGCTAAACTATCTTCCAGTTTTTTAGTCAAAGTGGGGTCTTTGGTAGATAGTACAGAAAAAACCTTGTTGATACATCTCCATACTTTAGTTTCTTGTTGCTTCGAATAGCCTTTTAATTCCATCTCATTGCTGGATCTTTCCAGAATTTCACAAACTGAATCAATGGCATTTCCGTATTGATATTTAACGACGTACCACTTTATCAAAACTTCGAACTCATTAGATTCATCGGATTTCAAAAGGTCAACAATATCAGTACTCAAATTATCCAGACTGAGAACAAAATGCTCGATACGATTATCCATGAAACTTTTCTCACTAATTGGATCATCATAAATTTGAGCTTGCAACACAGCATCTGATTGACTGATATCTGAAACATTCATTCTCCTTTGGCTGATCAAACTTTTAAGATATTCATATCTAAGGCCTGCTCCTAGTAATTTGTTCTTCTTGCCTCCACCTTCATCACGGGTGTTGAAAATTTCTCTTAAATAATCAAATTTGATATGGTTGTCCTCAAAATTGACAACGTCGGAGTTTAGCTCTGGGCAAAACTCACAGACTACCGAAGCCAAGCTTTTCGGATCAGACTTGACAAATAGCTCGAAGTTAGAACTCAAAATTTGGACAATTTCTGCCCTATTCGAGCCTTTCGAAGCTTTCATAGCATCTTTCAAAATTTCGGATATCGGTTTGAAAAGCTCTATGTTTCCAGTTTTTTCAGGCTCAATCTTTTTCATGTTTTGCAAATCTACCCACAATTCTAATACATCCATATATCTTTCCTCAGATTGGTAAAGATACAGTAAGACTTGATAAAACCCAGCTTTCTTGACCTGAAGAAGAACGTAGTCAATATCTAAAGGTTTGTAAACTGAAAGTAAAGACTGAAGCCCCAATTCACAATCTTGAACTAGTTCTGTGGTTATATTTATATTTTTCTTGCTAGTTCCTGCCTTGCAAAGAATTGCAATCATTTCGTCAGATATACTATCTGCTATCCTAATAAACTGCAGATATTTGGGATAATTTCTGGTTATGAAAACGGCTAATCTTATATTGTCAGCCAAAGAAAAACTTGAGTCGTTATCATGAAAAACTCCTAGTAGAACATCAATGATGTATTGCCTGCTTACTCTCAATTGATATTTATCGTCAATTGTTGAACCTGACCCCACCATCTCATTATCATTTAACAAATCATCCTCAAATGCCTCATTAAGACATGAAAGCATACTTTCACTATCATATTTCAAAAGTAGACTCAAATAAGGAAAAGCTGGCTCAGCTTTATAATCATCAACAGTGTGGATTTTAGCAGAGCCCAATGGCCACGAAATAGTTGATCCATTGAATAGGAAATAGTAAACATTCAACTTTGCGGAGAGACTATAAGTATATGGAAACAACTTATCGGTAGGATACTGACGCCCTGTCAATGTATATGAAATATATGGATACACATATCCAATATCGTTGACAATTTCCTCTTTTTCTGCATCAGATAATACATTTTCCTTCTCATTAAATGTTTTTATTCTCAAGACAGCCTCTATCAACGGGGTAAATATATCGTGCAGAAGAGTGGTCCAAATGTAAGCTAAAGTCTCATTTAAGTGGTATTGTTTACACAGAGTAACAGTTAGGTCAATATCAAGCTGCTGAATATCTAGCAAGCAAATCAACCGCTCTAAAGTATTCGTATCCTTTTCTTCGATATAGTGTACAACCATTGCTTTTAGAATTGTGGGTGAAAAAGTGACAATTTCCGACGAAAATATGAAGTTTTCAAGCACTTGAAAAAAGACACTATCCAGACGATAATCAAGCAATTTCTCATAAATTAAATCATACATTTCAGATGGTGCATTTATCGTTAGGCAGGTTTGAATTAATAAGAGTGTAATCTCTCGATAACGATCCAAGCTGTTATCTGAAGAAGACTGTTCGGTGAAAATATACTTCAGTGAAGAACGAAATATCTGAATCAGATACTCTTTCATAATTGAATGTCGTGCTTCATCGTCGTCAGGTAAATTTAGTAGCGGATTATCCTCACCACCTTGATACTGCCTTTTCGATTCCTTCAACGCTTCAATGTACTTTCCCTTTTCGAGAAGATTCAATAAAACATCTGCCCAGTTTGATATATTGGCAACAGCAATTTCCCTATGCTGAAAAATAAAAATGCTGGATTTCAAAGTAAAAAATGAACCAAAAAAGCTCTTTTGAATGAGCCCAATGCTATTGTGAGGAAAAATTGGAGTGCTTTTCATTTGTTTGTACATCAGATCTACCTCTTTCAATATGACGAGACTGCTCGAATCATAAAAAATCAATTTCTGTGACCTCGTAAGTGCAACCAAAACTCTGTAGTTGAGCCATCGTAAGCAGACAATAGTTTCTGAATATTTCGTCTCTTTTTTGGACGTAACATTGAGAATGACAGTTTGTTCCCCTTCTTCATTAGTGTTATTCTCTGCTTTTATTTCGAGGACACCAAGTATATTTGACCATGCATATGCAAGCATAGGGGAATTTTCATGCCGTCCAAAGTCACCGACAGTTGCGGGAAACCATGAAACGCAACCGGACATGCCAAGGCTTTGGTCGGAGATTTTAGGCTTTTTCATTTTGATATGAGTTTTGAGCTCTGAGTTAAGCGATAAAACCACCATCGAGTGAGGAGTGATCATAGAAATCAAACTCATTTCATCTGCCAGTGATTTTTTAGAGCCAATCGGAAGTAGATGAAAATCCAAGACCGTGTTAGAATAGTTTACTTTTCCCGTCATGATGTTGGCAAGATCATATCTACCAAAAACTATTTTTGACCTGCATGAATAGCCAATCAGAGATCGTCCTCCATTATGAAATATTGTGATTCCTGTATCATCTGAAGAGACGAAACCTGTATGTCTTGATCCAATGAAAGATATAAATCGAATAGCGGAACCCTTCAAATGTGCAATATGATGATGTGACCCGTCAAACTGAAGTTCATGAGCAGTAGTTGGTGTAATTGTGATTATTGGATCAGCCTTTTTCAGATCATACAAATTAATTGCGCCATCAGAGTTACCCATTGCTAAGTAAGTAGAATCTATTGATAAGGCGAGAGCCGTTATTCTTGTAGAAGGCGTAATATTTGCCCACTTGACTTTCAATAAAAGTACCTGCTGAAAGCTGAATAGTAAAGCGTAGCATTTAGAGGTCACCACAGCAATATATTCATCACTTATGGCCAATAATTGCGGATCTCCATTCTCAGAAAGAGATGAGGAAGAATATATTTGATCGGTTATTTTTGTGAGACTAAGCCACTGCAATTTAGATAAAGAGAATTCGGGACGTAGTAAAGAATTGCAACTTCCAGACTCTAAATCTTGCCGAAGACGTTTGTCATTTGGCTGACGACGTGACTTTGTAGGACTCTGCGGTTGCGTTGAGATTCTAGAGCTTAATCTTTGATCAAATTGTTTATTCGGAGAAATTGTTTGCTCCACATAATGCTGTGTCTGTAGCTCAGACATTGCTTTTTCGTAATCTTTTCTCAAAATAATGTACGAGTGATTGAACATAAAGTATCTGCAGCCGACGTTAGCACTTTTTGTCCTCTCAAACAGCACCTCCTTTACGGCTTGTCAAATTCATGCTACCGTAACTGGTCCGCGAAATTTCGTCACTACGGCATCGGGAGAAGCCTCCACCATCGTTTGAGTATTTTGTGTACACTGTTTGTAAGGCTTTTTAGTTATTGTTACCTCTAGTAAATAGTTAAGCTTTAGCCATAAATATTCACATCAATTGATTATTCGTGAACCATGGATCCATGGAGTACTTTGGGAGCGGCAGCGTCGTTTCTTTCTACAAAGGATATCACTTACTCCCAAGTCCTAGCAGCGCAAAAAGCCCTGAAATTACTGGCGGACAACAAAGACACAGTGAAACCAATAGTAGAGCTATGCCTTGCATGTACCACTAACGATGTATACACAATTAAAGAACTCTTAACAGAAAACAAAAAACTTCTGAACACAGTTGACAGTAAAGGCTTGACTCCGTTAATCTACTCCATTTGCTTTCACAACAAAGAGTGCGTAGAGTTATTGCTAACTTTCAATGTCGATTGTAACGAACCAGATAACTTAGTGGGATGGACTCCTGTGATGTGGGCAACCCATCTTGACTACGAAGACTTAATAGAAAGGTTGATATCCTTCAATGCTGATCCTATGAAGAGAGTGGGTAAAAGCATGAAAAACGCCATGGATCTGGTGAAGCCAAACTCAAAATCTTACGAGTACTACAAAATTCACGGGTATATGAAAAATAAATTAACCCAAGATGCTACCCATGGATCCGATTTTTACAAAAGTGATGTACTTCTTCCAACTGAAAATAATTATAACCTTTCAGCAACCGACTTGAGCAAATTGTCACTTGGTGAGAAAAATCGTGATGGCAACTTTGTGGATGATGAAGATATTATGTTAGATGAGAACTTTGATAAAATGACCTTCAATTTCAACATTGTGCAAAGCAAACAGTATTTTAAGTTCACCGATGACAGCATTCGTGGAATAATGGATTACGTTTTTAAACTGCCTGGGAAATATCATACCAAGCCCTTATATCCTTCATCCGTCATATTTCAGTGTTTACGATATGCAGAACACAAACTCCAGAGTGAGGGACTGGTTAAGAATTTGATTGATTTATATCTTACAAGAATTAGGAACATTACCGACACTAAAAGTGGTGTGGTTCAATTCTTTGGCCAAAAAGAGAAGAAAGAAAGGGAGAAAATGAAAAAGAAAGAGAAAGATAAAACACCAGATCCACCTGCTGTAGATATTGTTACCATTGGGTATTGGATTTCTGCCCTGAATCATCTATACTATTTCTTGATTCGTGATAGCGCGTGCAACTTCTTAACAAAATATCCTTCAATCTTGCAAGAAATCATCTCGTGTCTTCAGTCACTTATATCAAAATTGGCGTTCACTCTTGATGCCAGATTGGAGCCGCTGTTGGAGCCATGTATCCTAGAATACAACAGTGTCCCAGATTTCGAAGTGATCTACAAGAACGATTGGAGAATATTTAAAAACAAGTCAAAAAGCAACAAAAAGACCTCTTATGAGGAGATAATTGATATGTTATACCCACCATCATATTCCGAGCAGATGAAACCCTCACCTTTGAGAGTGATTCAAACTCTTGGTGCTTTACTTTATGTTTTAGAACTCTTTTACATTAATGATACAATAAAGCAACAATGTCTCAGTGCCGTTCTCTATTACATCGGAAGCCATCTATTCAACAAAGTGGTGTCTACTAAAAAATATTGCTCAAGAGTCAAGGCTATGGAAATTCGTTTAAATTTATCTTATATCCAAGACTGGCTCCGTGCCAACAATCTACAACCTTTTATTGCAGAAGATGCTGACTCTTCCACACTATCAACTTGGAAAGAGGATGGTTTTCCAGATAATGTCGTTGCTAAGCCAAACGGATATTTAACAAATGTTTGTCGATATGAGGGAGATAAGAGAAATCCTATGGATTCTGCTTATTATTTGAATCCATTGTTCAAAATTGGCCAGTATTCGTTACAACCTATAGTTGAATTGGCCGAATGGCTTCAGGTTATGACAGGAATCGGAGACTTAGAGGGATTACAGGATATAATTAACAAGTTTGAGGTTATTGCTTCTTCAACAATGGTTCAATGTATACGGAATTACCACTACGAAGTTGATGAAAAAAAATTCTCTAAAACGTTGAAGAAATGGCTGAAAGAAAATTCTCACAATGAAGGGGATGAAGTTACGGCCAAAGGAATGTTCTACAAAGGCGATACATACCTGGAAATGAATTGTGGACAGGCTTTTCCCGTTACTCTACCTCGATTGGTACAGCTATTGCACCAGTATGGTGCGGATTTTAAACATGTTGATAACCGAAAATTAATAGCTTATCAGCCGAACATTCCTTTAGATATGAGAGATGAGTTAGAAACAATTGTAGATGAAAGCAACGAGGAACACGAGTACAGTGAAGGAAATTGGAACAACCACGACAATAAGGATTACGAAACTGAAAACGATCATGAAGAAGAAGAAGAAGAAGGAGGAAAAGAAAATGGACAGCTCTCCGAAGACGATATAGGTGGAAATATACTTTTTGGTGACAGGGAAAACGCAGCAGCCCCGAATACTGAAAATAGCGTGTGGAGTAATCCTGGTACTAATGTTGCAAATATAGACTCCACTACTAACGAAGAACATGCAACCGAACGTGGAGGAAAGGAAACCAGTGATCTTTTCAGGGAGCTAAGCATGCCTACTACCGTTGCTAGAAAGACCTGGCAGGATGACGGGAATCCTTGGGCCTGATTATATGTAAAGTAAGTAGACAATGAAGTATGTTTAAATACATTTATACAGAATTTATATTTCTTAATAGAAGTCTATTATAAAATTGTAGTAGCCAAGTTGATAATGAATATTGTGGGGTAGCATTTGTATGGGAAAAATAAAAATTGTGAGGAGCGCCATGTTTTTATTTTATCAAGAAACAAGCTTGGAGCCGGCTTTTAGTCGGTGTTGCTGCCTGTCTGCTTCCAATTGGAGATCCCGTCACCAAGTATATCAAAGTAGGAAACACATCTGAAAATGCAACAGAACATGGAAGATTCTTCAGTGTATTCAATGCAGAACGATTCGACAATGATGTCAGTTAAGCTTGCGCCGTCTGAGCCTAGCGAAAACATCACGGGTCTAAACTTTGCCAATTTCAATCAGGATTATTCATGCATTTCTGTCGGTTATGAGAATGGGTTCAGGGTTTACAACTGCGATCCATTTACTCAATGCTATGAACATTTGGATGGACCTATAGGCATTGTTGAAATGCTTTTTTGCTCTTCCTTGCTCGCTATCGTTGGTACTGGTGAGCAAGCCTCTCTGTCTCCACGTCGGCTAAAAATCATAAACACCAAACGCCATACTACAATATGTGAGTTAACTTTTCCAACTTCAATTCTTTCTATACGGATGAACCGGGAGAGACTCATTGTACTTCTCGAAGAAATCATTTACATTTATGATATTACCAATATGAGATTATTGCATACAGTGGAAATTCCGCCGAACCCAATGGGGTTAGTGGCATTGAGTATAAATTCAGATAACAATTATCTCGCATACCCTTCGCCACAAAAGGTAACTAAACTGAATGGTTCAAACAGTGTTCCAAATGGGCCGGGGGTCGATGTTACTGGGATCAATGGACAACACCCATCCGCTTCAAATGCTTCACATTTGCCAAATACTGGCGTAAATTCCCATGACGATTTAGCTGGCTTACATGATACTAGTGTTACACAAAGCATACGCAATGGTGATGTTATAATTTTTGATTGCAAATCATTGCAGCCGATCACAGTTATTGATGCGCACAAAACTCAGTTATCAACTATGGCGTTCAGCCAAGACGGAACTTTACTTGCCACTGCAAGTGATAAGGGAACAATTGTACGCGTTTTTTCTGTTGAGAGAGGAGTGAAACTGTATCAATTCCGTAGGGGTACATATAATACTAAAATATATTCACTTGCATTCAGTCCAAGGAATATGTTTTTGGTTGCCAGCAGTGCAACAGGGACAGTTCATGTTTTCCGTCTCGGTGAGGAGGAGGCTAAGAATACTGTTGTCAAGAGTACAAGATCTTCTGGATGGCTCAATCAAAGAAAAAATGAAAATGATCGAAATCTGGAAGTTACCAGACAAAACGAACTAGATAGATTGAAAAACCACCAAGCTGAGATGGATACTGTAGACGACTTTGAGCTCACTAATGATGAAGATCAAACAGAAGTAGATGTTGCAGACTTTCAAAGGTTAGGAATACACTCGGATTCTGAAGACGACATTGATTCATCAGATGACGACGACGACGATGATGAAGAAGACGAAGACGAAGACGAAGAAGAAGGAGAAGGAAGGCACGAGTTGGTTAATAATGTTGATGATAATGTGGTAGAGAGTGCTGCAGTTGGAAAGACTATGAGAGGAACAGAAGAAGACTTTGAGAACGTCGATGTTTTACGTCCTTTACCATCGGAATTGACTAACAATACACAATCGGGAGCGATCTCTATCTTTTCTTCTTCTTCTGGAGGAAGCACCTCCGGCAAAGCTCAACCAATAGTAGACAGCAATCGACGATCTGTGGCAAGAATGTTTCGTCGAACTTCTCAAAGCCTAGGACGGAAAGCCGCAGAGAAAATGGGAACGTATCTACCTCCTAGATTTTCTTCAATCTTGGAGCCGAACAGGCACTTTGCATCTTTCAAGGTTCCTACGAGCAAAGAGAACATGTCCATTGTTGGCGTGATTGAACTTAATGTCGACAGTTCTATAGATGCGAATGACGAACTATCAATCCAGTCTCATACAGGACATACTCTTCATGATGATAGCTCAAGTACGCACAGTCTGAATAGTGGAGTCAGCGGCCTTAGTAACGGAAGCCGAGGCAACAGTAGGAGCAACAGTCGTTTTTCGAAAAAGAAAGCTGTGCATATTCTTGTTGTGTCTGCTGACGGCATTTTCTACACATATGGCCTAAATCCAGAAAGAGGCGGAGATTGTGTGCTACTGATGCAAAGATCTCTGATCGAGTAAATAGTTATCGTTGCTAGTAGAAGTGTATTGGCCCTTTACATAAAGGTATTTAGTTATACTCATGTGTCAATATATTTGAGTTCACGTATAATATAGTCTGTCATATGTCAGGTTAAGTTCACCAAAATAGTCGGTGGCCGCGTCACGTGCTGCTGATTATTGCTAGCCTTTTTTCCGGAAAAACTTCTTGGGCGAATTAGAGCGGCAAGAGCTCGGGCCAGGACAATGCTGGAGTCATTCTGGAGCTGCATGATCGGTTCATTTGCTCATGAAGAGAAGCGTATTATATTCCTGTTAAACTATTAGGACTATACCTTGAAGTAAGTGCCAATAACTATATAACGCGGTTAGACAAAGCCATGCCTAAAGCAAAGAAGACTAAACTTCCACTTTTTGATATAAGAGTTCATGCTGTTGATAAGGACACAATTTTATTGAAGGGTGCTCCAACAGAGGCTTCTCCGACAATGTTGTCGGGAGTCATAGCCCTGTCAGCCACTGAACCTCTTCAAGTCAAGAGAATGAAACTAAAGTTGTATGCTACTTTGAGCTTTCGTTGGGAGGAAAAGTATCATAACCCCAAGGGCCAAGTATTTTCCCATCCCTATAAATTCACCAAAATGGTTTATTGTTTTGACTGGGACCCCATCAATCTAGAACGTTTTCTTCATACTCATGATCCGCTTCATTCGTCATTTATGGCGTCACGAAATACATCCTCCAACAGTTTAGAAAATTTAAATCAGAATATAGGCTTCACAACCGGGACGCTAACAAGATCCAACCCTGGTTCAGCGTCAAATTTGCGGAGAATCGATTCCAATGCAACTCTGAACTCAAAGGAGTCCACTACCTCAGTAAGTGGTTTAGCCGCTCAACAAAAGCAAGGCCAAAAGAACAGCCATCAACCGAGCAGCCACACTCGTACTAAATCTGCGTCGAGTTTGTCTGCAATCAATCTGTCTTCGTTGACATCACTGGGGAATTCGAGCTCCAGCGACCTTGTTACTTTGGAGCCAGGGAATTATGAGTTTCCATTTCAGGTAATTTTGGATGGATCTATTCCAGAGAGTATTATAGGCCATCCTTGCTGCTCCTTGATTTACAGGCTACAATGCTCCATTGAAAGAGGAAGATTTTCCACACCCATCCATAGCAGAAAATTACTACACGTTGTCAGAACATTGTCCCCCGATAATGCAGAGTTATCCGAAACAATTGCAGTTGATAACACTTGGCCAGAGAAAATTGATTACTCTATAAGCGTCCCTACCAAAGCAATTGCTATCGGCTCGACCTGCCAAATTTTTTTGGATATGGCACCATTATGTAAAGGACTAAAGTTGGGATCAATTAAAATCAAATTACTCGAATACGCTAGCTTTTCCACTGCCACAGGTCAACATACGGAAGAAAGAACGCTGACCACTAAACATATTCCTAAAATAGTTTCAAATTCAGATGGAGTGGATATATGGTCAGATGAGGCTCCAACAGACGAAGAAGGAGTATTTTATAGAGGCCACAATATTGTTTTATCACAAGATAAATGGAATGTGAAAACTTCGATTCAATTACCACCCTCTTTGGAAAAAATGACACAAGATTTAGACATTTCAAGTATGTGCAAAGTTAGACACAAGCTAAAGTTTTCTGTGGGATTAATCAACCCCGATGGGCACGTAAGTGAACTGCGTGCTACCTTGCCTGTCACCTTATTTATCAGTCCTTTTGTTCCAATTAAGGTGAAAACTATTGAGGCATATGATGATCCTTTTTTACATTCTGTGTTTGAAGACGCATCAAATAATCTACAAAGCGACAACATCATATTTCAGCATGAGGATGTTAACTCAAAGGCTTTGTATCAAAGACTTCATCAAAATGATACACTGGAAACCAATGCAGAAAATTTGGTGCCTACACCCAACATGAATACTCAAGATTTAATGGCGCCACCAAATTATGATGATCGTATCTATGACCGTGTCTACGACCTGGATTCCCATTTGGATCAGTTAGATGATCCTATCACAGCTAATGATGATGGAAGTACCGGATTACCAAGTAGCCAAATTAGCTCAACTCCGCAGACCAGAAAAAGCAATGTCATCAACAATGTGAACGCAGATGTAAACTTCGATGTGGCAGATAAAGGCGCAGAGAATGAAGATAGTAGAGGGCAAGGGAATGGAGGGATAGAAAAAGGAGACCAAGAAGAAGAAGAAGAAGAAGAGGAGGAGGAGGAGGAGGAGGAGGAAGACGAAGATGGAGAAGTCGATGATACAGTAAACTCGTCTGACTTCGATCCATTTGCAGACAATACTGAGGAAAAAGTTCAGAAGAAGTATTTGAGGAAGTACAAAAAGCCTGTTTTTAGTATTGCTGGGGACGATGATGACGAAAATCCAGATATTTTGGATCCTTTTGATACGACTCCAAATCTTTCCCCATACCACCCCGAAATACACGGTCGGCAAGAAAACGTTATTCCTGGTCCTGCTTTTGATTCAGGCGAACGAATGCCTATCAGCCAATTCCCATCTTCAAACCATTTAATATCTCCAGGAGCATTGTCGCCAGTGCAACATTTATCTCGTGCCACTTCATTTATTGGGGATACAACCGGATCGTTGCCTCTTTCATCTTCTATGTCTAGTATGAGTCACAGCAGTACCATGGATGGGAAGGTGTTAAAAGAAATGTTCAATCCACCATCTTATGAAATTGCCATCCATTCCAATGCTAGCTTAAAAGATCTCACTCCTGTCTATGATCCTCCACCAAATGATTTGCGATCAAACTTGCATATAATAGATTCCAGATTACGCAACCTCAGATTGACAGGTTTGGATCAGCATCCACACCAGCACCGACACCAGCAATCAGCTCCATCAATGTCCAACAATTCAAAATCTACCACTGCCCTGAATCTTGCAAACAAGAGACAAAGTTATGGACTTACTTTGCTTTCCCACGGACATTATCAATCAAATACACCACCGACACTTTCGAGAAACGTCTCAAACAATTCTCTTTTATCAAAAATGATGTCCAAGACCGGTACCAGTGTAGAGGATCATATGATCCAACATACCATAAGAACCACCATACCACGGTTTGAATTAGGTTCCCCAGGAAATCGCAGTGTGGTGAGTACTCCGGGAGTAATGCCAGACGGCTATTTCTCTTCACAAGACAGCTCTTCTTATTTCAGCGCTGCTAATTCAAGTCCTAACCCAAACTCAAATAATGTAGCTATGGGGCTAATGATCAGCCAACCAAAGGCTGCACATGTTTTAGGAGATACTACGGTTGACATGATGAACGAAAACCAACTAAGCAAATCTTCCACTGGCCTTCATATTAATCTCCGTCCTCATTTTTCATGAGATCATTGCTTGGATATTTATAGAGACATGTATTTTGCACGTAGAAAGACAAGTATAGATGGAACAAAATCTTTGAGTCTTGACGTTGATGAACGGTCATCAACAAAAAAATCCCCGAGAATTGCTATGCTGCTCGGAGTACGGAGGCAAGCATTACTCGAGACCAGGCGGAAAACACTACTCTTGTTATGTTCTTGAGCAAACAAGGCGGTGCCGGCTATTTTTTTTTGGTAAATAGCTTTAAGTGTATCCGAACCACTTGATAGCTTGAAAAAATAATGATACATTGCGTCGAATTGAGTCAAGAGCGCATATCATCATCATTTAACGTTGGAAAACTAATGCGAGACTCGACTCGCTTACTGGTGACAAATCACGGTCTATCTTTTTACTGAATATGAGGTTATTACATGAATTTTTTTTATTTATAAAGGACACTAAAGTTTTAGTGTTTACCAGGAATAATTGTTTATGAGTTGAGGTTGTGCCGGAAAGCAAATGCGACAGTGTTATGTGAAGTTTTTGGCAATATGGCGGCATGGGAAGCCACAATTAATCAGATTTCTGAGATAGTATGCTGCAGATTCACAACCACCGATGGTGAAGGGGACCCGAAAATGCACCACGCCAAGATCCCGAGGCCAACCAGCAGGATTGATAAGTAACCAAATCTAACCAAAATATAGATTGGCAGATAGACGCAGACACCGAAGAAGATGTTGAGGACATGGAATATGATTGCAAAAAGGATATTCGATGGAGTTTCGAGACTCCAATTGTCAAGATCTGCCGAAACAACCCCTTGGTTGTCTCTAACTCTTTTTGGAACCTTTTTTCGAGATGAGTAATCATGTTTGTGATTGCCATGTTTGTGACTATGGTGGGTATGACGGGAACCATGGGTTGTACTTTTGGCACGTAGCAGAGAAGTTGACTGGCGAAGACTATTTTCTGGGGCCAGAGTTTCGGGATCTACATATGTGTTCAGAGATATTGCACTTCTGGAGAGACGCTCCGGGTAAATCGATCCATAGATACTATTCTTGGTCTTATTAGTGTAGGTATTGCTGGAGATACTGTGAATGCTGTATGGGGGTATAAGAGTTTTTTCCGAGTCGAGTATCATGGATGTTGGTCTTGAATTTGAATAGAGTGAAGAGTCCGAGGTCACCCTTTTCGAGCCTGATCTGATCTTTGATTTGTTGAGCTGGTAAGAAGCAATGTCAAAAGAGAGTCTATTAGATGCCGGATTGAAGTTGGAGTTACTAGCAGATGGAGGGGAAGCGGTTCTTTTGGGTATTTTGATCAGAGTCCCTAGATTGTCAAGGGATCTTCGACTTTTGGTAGAATCTGATTCGTAGAAAATGTTCTCCTTGTTATTAGGATTGTTGGTGTAACCCTGAAGATTCTGTGTGCTACGGGAGCGGTTGAAATTGTAGTAGGGTATGTCGACAGAGAGTTCTTTGACTTCTATGGGGGATAAGTCAAACGAGACCGAATGTGTGTTTCTTGGAAAATTGGGGAATGTAGGAGAAGAGGTGCCTATTGGGGAGTAACAGTTGTAGTCCAGGGTTTCATTTTCGTTTCCGTAGCGGCTTGTGTTGTAGGCATAACGGGCCGGTTCTTCGGTCTTCTTTTCGTGTTTTGACAGCTTTCGTTTGAGTTTTTGACTCTTCTTTCTGATGAGAGTGAAAGGACCTGTCATTACCGCTAGAGGTTGTGTGATGGTCCGATCCAGCTGTGCCGTATTATGTTCCAGCGTCTTCTTCTGACAAACGGAACGAAAGGAGTGAGGGAGCGAAGAAGTAGAAGGAAACGGCAAAGAGGGAAAGGGATAGGGGCAGGGATAGGGAAAAAGAGAGCAAAGAATAAAGAGAGAGAAAGTACAGACAAGTCGAACGACAAAGACCGGGCGAAACGAAGGACCAGAAGGGCACAAGAGAAGTAGCGACAGAGTGTGTGTGAGTGAGGTTGTAGCTGAGGTAAGAAAAGAGAACCGGACAGTCTATACGAACTTGCCAGGAGGTGTACGACGAGGGACAAAGGCCGGAAAAAAAGGGGATAAACACCCCAAGATCCGAAGCAAAATATCGGCTTCTGCAGACGGCCGACGGCCGACACGCCAGGTCTCTGCCGCCATGTATACACCCCCGTCCGCGGACCCCAAACACAGCTGTGACGTCCACGCACGCTGTCACACGTCCACCACTGCCGTTCAGAGAGTAGCCTGTTTGGCATGGTCGTCCCGTTTGCGTCTGTGTGTCTCCAAACCTCGGGGCCTCGGGGCCACGAGACACGTCAACCGGTAACGGCAACGTCAACACCGGCGGCACGCGAGGCTGCGGCACGCGCGTCCAGGCGATCTGCCCGTTTCGGGAGACACTGACAGAGCAGATGGCGTGTCGCGCGTGGGAGCGTGGACTCTTTTTGCCCGATCCAGACCGAGAGCAAAACGAAGCCTGCGGGGCGACACGGGACGAGACGCTGTTTCAGGTATTGCCGGCGGGAGAGAGCGAAACCAATGATGAGACTGTTTCAAGCCAGAACTGAGAGAGGGTACCTGTTTCAAAAAGGGCAACATGAATCTGTGCCTCCTCTTCTTTGCGGTTCTGCACAAGTACACACAGCGGTCGCTCTGTGTGTTGAAACGAGTAACATCTGTTTCTTCCTCTGCTTTTCTGCTTTTCCATTCTTGTGCTCTTCTGCTCTCCGTATGCTCTTCTGCTCTCCGTATGATCCGAATGCTACTTCTGTAACCCCCTCGCCAGCCTCTCCACTGTAGTGCCAGCACATGATGGGTCCGAGGAGCTCACCTCGGCCATTTTTGGCACGTGATGTGACCTGTGTGGTTTGTGACCCGTGACAAGGGTTCGTACGGGCGGCGGCCAGCGGATATATCATGTTAATCCTAACAGGGAAACTGATTTGATTTTCAACATGAATTTGCCGTATTTTGCGTGGCCCCTTTTCTCGCTGCGTCGCTTGCTCGGAAAGAAGGCCAAACCCGCTGAGCATTTCCCCCCACAGTGGCATGGGGAGCAGAATGGCAGCAACAACACAGTTGACGCTCAGCTCAGTTAAAGAAGCACTGCTTTCCCCCTTTTTCTTCTGCCTTTTGCCCTCCTGCCCTTGCCCTGCTGCTGCTGCTGCTGTTGCTTTGCTTCCTTCTCTGTACTTTGCACTTTCTTGCTCTGTTCTCATCTGCCCTTTTTTCTAGATGGACAGCTCCCTCTTAATCGCTTCATCTTCAGAAACTACACACAGTTTGAGTGCTCGGTCGTCTTTGGCAAATTCTTTGTACCAGGGAAGTTATGATCCCTACAAGGCTATAAACTCCAATAATAGCTTCACCACGTCTCCAACAACGACCAAGAAAAACAGTGTCGGCAGCGTTAACAGCGCATCGTTTTATAACTTTAACAGCAACAGCAACACCCAGCCTAACTGGAACACCAACAACACCAATAACAACTCAGAGAGCACTATCAAAGCTTCTGCTATTTTGGAAGCCTCGCCAACAACTGCTACGTCCGTCACGAACTCAATCAACAGCCTCCCGCACAATATGGATATTTGGAACTCTGCTTCTGGTCTTACCGCCGATTCGGCTTTGCACTTAAACTTGAACTCCAACCCTAACTCCAACCCAAATTCGAACCCCACCTCGAACTCGACCTCAAATTTGACCAAAAACTACGACCCTGTTTACTCACTCAACACAGATTCAAGCAGTTTATATAAGCCAAACTATTCCAACGTTGAAATGGACCCTTTGGCCTACCAGATGCTGCAATTATCAACGAAAGATTCAATCTCTCAGCTGACGACCCCTTCATTGATCCAAAACACATATTTTGGGAATTCAAATGTCAACTACAACCGTCAACTAAAGGAGAGCAAGAATCAGCTTTTCAACAACAATAGCAACAGTAACAGCAATAACAACAATAACAACAACAATAATAATAATTCTGACAGTACCAACAACGAGAATTCGAACCTTGCTGATAACAATTGGTCAAACACCAATTCTGAAAACGCTAATAACACTTACAATAATTTTCTTCTTCAGCAAAAACATCAGAACTCGTTTTCCAACCAGTACACTTATAAGCCTCCCAAACAACAAATGCAAGCTTCAAATTTGATTCATCCTCAGTCTCAAAACATGAACATGAACATGAGTATGGACACGAACTATGATCAGACCAAACAGAATCAAAGCTATATTCATTCTCAATCACATGGTCATTTCAACTCAGACTATAACAACAGCAATAGCAACAGCAATAATAGTAGTAACAATACCGCAACTAACAATAATATTAACATGGATAATAAAGCTTACAATATTTACGATTCAAGAGTATTAAAAATGAACCAATCAAAGTCAAGTGATATTGATCCCCCAGAGATTGAAAACTATAAAACAAAGATTCAACTCAAGGACATTATAATTTCCAAACTTGAACTGGAACTGGAAAAGTTGAAGGACTTTCAAAATACGATTTTAAAAACTCAAAACGAATCAAGTAATAGCTTTGAAATCCCTAAGAACCATGAAGAGTTGTATCATAAATTGGTTGAAAAAGTCCGCTCAACCGAAGCAGAATTAGAAGATACAAAAACAAGATTAGAGTCTCTAATTACTGCCATCTCAATGAATTCAACTTCTTCAAGCTTCAAAAGTGGTAGATATGATGAGGAAGAAATTTCCCATAAAATCATTTCAAAGCTTAAAATGTTGACCGAAGAAAATGATGAATTATCAAGAATGGTTAGTTATGGTAAGTCAAAGGAAAAAGACATTGAAATAGCGTTGTTAAGAAAACAAAATAACGATTTATTAGAAAAAGTGTCAAAATTAGAAGCAAAATTAAATGACAAGAAATAATTTGCTTCCAATTACTCATTAATATATCCTTTCCTTTTATCTATTAGAAATCATTATTATTATGTTTACTTGCATATCTATTTACGTATTGATTCTTTTCCCCAAATTTCTTATACAATTTTTGACTAACCTTTTTTGTTTATCTCTTTGATCACACTGACTTTCCACGATATTTTGCTTTTACTTGCCAAAAAACTCTCTTTTTGGATTTTTGAATTATTTATATATATTTACCCATTGCTAAACACGAGAAGAATTTTCCTATTAAGCACTTCAACCCTTGCTTTTCATCAGGCATGCATATCTATTTACATATCTATACAATATATAATAAGTGAGTTTCATCAATCAGTACCATTTTATTTTTCCTCCTCTTCACTTAAATCCTTTTGTAAACGTACAAATAGCCAGTGGTTTCAATCTCCTTGATATTATCAGCAATTGCTAGAACAACTTTTTCATCATTGAAAAGCACCCATTTAGCTTCACCATCAACGATTTTCTTGACAAACGCAACGTAATGTCCTGAATGTACAGATGTACCTTTATGACAAACAACACCCACCAATTCATACTTGAGCCTTGACTTGTCAAATGAACTTTCCAATTCCTTCACCAAGAGTTCTGTGTCTTTTTCAGCTGAACCAATAGCTGCTGCTTCAAGGACACCATCATCATCAGGGTTACTAAACAACCACTCCACAGCAGCCTCTACGTTACGATTGTTCAAAACAAGAGCCTTCGTGGAAATCTGCTCTCCAAACCCCATGCTTGTCAATGAGGCCAGTTTTTCTGCATCAACAGAAACACTCGAGGCACCACTACCTCCAATTTCTGGAGCCTTAAAAGGCTCATCAATCTGTGGATCTTCCATATGCTCAAACAACCAATTCATAGCTGCCTCTGCACCATTGTTCCCGGTTGCATATAAGGCATGCTTTGCCCTATTCTCCGTGAACCCCATTTCAAACAAGTTATTTAATGCTTGAGTATCAAACTCGGGCTCAGAGGCCTTGTTATCATCTTCTCGAACATCTGTTGCATCTTCAGGAAGCTCCTCCTCGCCTGGTAGTAAACCTGTACGCTGATATTTTCGTAGATCTAGTAGCTCTTCAAACTTGACCGGGACATTGACCTTTGTAGGAACCCAATTCTCCAAAATTATACGCTGTGGATTAACTACAAAATATTCAGGCGTAGTCTTAAGTCTTTCCTCTCTAGTAGCAACTTGTTTACCACCACATTTTGGACAAGAGTATTCGAAAACCTCAGGTGAATTCCACTTATCCATGCTCTCACCCATTGAAGTTTCTTTGAAAATTTTGTTTCCTTCTGCATCTTTTTCAACAAAATTTACATTCAATGGAATGCTCATATTGTCGGTGACTTCCTTCTTAATCCTAACTCCTTGACAAGTATTACACTTGATTTTACTTTCAAGAATAAATTTCAGTGCATTAGTTGGCGAATCTTCTAACTGTCCAAACACTTTTTTCTTTTCCAATTTATCAATCAAGTATGTCCAAAACTCAAAAGAGTCTTGTTGAAGCATGGTGCTAAATTCCGGGTGACCCTCACCAATCAATGTTTTGAAGCCTGATGGCTTCAAACCACGTTGATACTTTGTTGTTTCTGAAGTTGTCATATCAGGAACAGAATATCTTCCTGATAATAACCCATCACCCAATTTGTACATTTGTGTCTCCAGATCTTCATATGGTTTTAAATTACCTAGGATTTTATCCAACGGAACACCGTTAGGGATAAAAAATGCTTTTTGGAATGAGTCAATGCTGAACAGTAACTGTAGAGCTGAAGCCAAGTAACATGAATTACCTAAATTTTTGAACCCAGTTAACCCCTTGCCAAATACAGGTTTCAATTCTTCACCTCCATCACTACCCATTTTGAAATCCCACTGAATGTTCTGTTCTATTTGCAACTCTGTCAATGACTTCTCGGTTCTCACAAAATTTGTTATATTAATCCCAAAGGTTTTCAACAACGCTCCTAAATTTGGAACCTTCACTTCATCGTCACAAGAGTAACAGTAACAATCAGCAATGTCCGAAGATAGCGAGCCTAACTTCACTGCTACAGCATGGTCTGGGTATTCATTTTTGTGCGCCATTGCATGCGAATTTCCGGGCACACCACCGAACTGGTTCCTTCCACATCCAAGGTTTCCACAATGTAAACAAATCCACAAATTTTCAGTCAAATCGCAATTGGTACATTTTTTCAACTGTAATCCTGGAATTGGCTCCTGCACAATTGCCAAAGAATGTTTACAAGGTTTAATCTCTTGTTCCCAAGACATTATTTCTTCTTTCTTCGCAGAAGAGGTGGCAGTTATGATCGCATTTGCCGCTTGGGAAACCTTGATTGGTAATTCTTTATTAGGATACTCCACAGACTTGTTTAGCTTTTGGTCGTATATGGAGTACTTTGAGTCGAACAACTCAGATTCTGAGGCTTCTTTAACTTCAAGCTTAATCATCTTATATGGCTGTTCCTCATTTTTTTGAACTTTTCTTATCTTCCGGTAATTCAAAAATAAATCATGATCATAAAACTCACTATGCATCTGAGTGTAGTTAATCTCACCTCTGGAGAATGCTTGATGGCAAGTCATACAAATGTCCAAGCCCACTGGATCGAGTGCAGTATCGAAAGAGAACATACAATCATCTTTGAAAATCTTGGATGAGGACGTTGGAACCACAATGGAATCCAACTTTATAGGAAACTCTTCATCCATTATATTGTTTCGTTTATGCTACGCTATTTTGAAAGAGAGTAGTGTGAACTACTAATGGGAAGATGCCATCAAAAAAGAAGTAATTCTGTTCATCGCAGATTCATGATGGCAATTGCAGTCTATCACTACCACATATAGTGGTGGAGCGAGCATTAGCATAATTTTTTTGGGCTACTTCTCTATTGCCTATTGAGAGCTGCGTGGAGTCATGGAAGGACCAAAGATAGTAGTAGAGTGTTAAATCAACTGTATGTTATACTTTCCATATAGATACAAAATGTTATAAAGATCTTTTCGGATGCGTTTTAATAAACTGATTATTTTTTATCCGGATGGGTAAGCTTAGGATTTCTAAGCTTGCTCCAATGCGAGGATAAAGACGAAATTGGCATTGATGAAGAAGTAGACGTAGATGTTCCGCCATGTCTCTCCTCTGCAAACCGGCCCATGCTGGTAATATCTGTGCCATCATCAAATCCGTCCATATTGTTTCCCAGGTAGTTCAACGGCACACCCTTGCTGGGTACTCCTCCGACCCGAGCAGTGCTATCACCAAAAGCGTTCAAGGTATTTTGACTGCGGTTGCTATTCAGCATCATATCCAGTGAATTTAGCGAACCCAAGGTGTTTGCGTGCATATTGTAAGTATCGCTCAAACCTGTTTGGTTGCCATATTCTTCCGTTGAGGAGTCGGAAAAGTTAGCGTCATCTTCCCGTAGTAGAGGCTGGTCCACACTAGATAGATCCGCAGATTGACGTTGGCTACTAGGTTGAGATGAGGCATTAATCTCTAGCTCATTACCCTGTGAACCAGTGATACTGATTTGAGGAGCCGTTAAAAATTCAGGATTGCTATCTCCAGGAGCATGATCATCCAAAGCGAAGCCAGGCATGAATGTCGAGTTCACTAGTTTACTTAAATTCCTGTCGGTGGCAACTATTGGCGCCGGTGATGCCGATCTGTATGGTGATGCAGACCTCATTGGTGAAGCAGTTCTTTCATGAATTGATGTTGATGGATACTGTTGTGCACGCATGTACGGTGACCCCGAAGCGCTTCTAATTGGAGTAATTTTAAATCTCAAATCTGTATCTTGAGCTAAGTCATAGGAAGAAGCATCTTGTGTTTCCTTTTTCCGACCTCGAGTTGGAGACGAGTCAAGTGTTGTTACTGTAGATGGAGCGTCACCCATCTGATTGATAGGCTGGGATGGAAGTGGTGAATGTGAGCGCGGTGGCGTTTCCTGCGGTGACTTCAGGCTTGGTGGTGGAATTTGTGGATTGTATTTGCTGGAATTATCTGGATGAGACAGAGGTGAATCTAAAAATGCAGATATGGATGGGGTAGATTCGCTTGGAGTACTCGAGGCAGTTGTCCCCGTCCCTGAAGGATTGAGTTGTGATATCGGAATCAAACCAGATCCCAGTCTATGTAATTGGTGATTACTGCCATTGTTGTTCAGCCCTGGAATGCTTCCCATTGAGGCACCAAGATTCAATGATATTCTCGTCGGAACACTGCTTGTGCTATTTTTAGTATTATTATTATTGGAAGAAGTGGTGTTACTGGCACTATTATTGGCACTTTTCCCAGCAGAGAAAGACAGCGCCGAGTTTCCAGAATTTCCAGAAGTTGAGGAGTCCATGGATACAGACGAATTTGTAGTTTCTCTTCTCTTGCTTGACGACCTTTTTTTATTTTTCGACGGTTTCGTGGCCTCAGCATAAGATGGAGGGTTCTCAACAAATGGAGGTGGGGGAGGCTCATTGAGAGAAGTGACAGATCTCACAGAAGCAGTATGTCTTGGGGTTGGGGATAAGTTTCTGTTCCTGGCCAGGGATGCCCTTGAAGCAGATCTCGATCTAAAACTTGGAGAAACAATGGGTGATAGTTCCATTGGCCTGATTAGCGGTGCTTCACGTAATTCTGGGCTGATTGCATTCAACTGCGGAGAGGCGATGGGAGAAAATGGTTTTGCTTGAGGTGAAAGCATTTCCACAGGAACAGAATCATCAGGCTTGAAAAGATTTGAGTCTAAAATGGTGTCATCCCTTGGAGACATCATTTTATCTAAAGACTGTCTACTGGACGAAACCGGGGTCAACGTTTTATTTGTGTTTGTTTCTGTGAGGCTGTTGGTAGTGTGGTTGATATTGCTATTTAAGCGATCCAACTTTATTTGCTCATCATATGAGGGCAATAGAGTGTTTGCATGGACACAATGAGAGCTCAAAATGTGCATTGGGGAGTCAATTGACAATTCGTACTGTTTCCGCTTATTAGGGTCTTCGGGAGTTGGCTCTGGTTTGGAAATACGTATAGATATTTTAATCCAATGATGTGATTGGACATCTTCGCTAGTTGTATCTGGATGTAAATGGAATTTCTCATTGTAGTATTCAGGTATGAACACTTGGAAATCTAATTCGACGCCGCCTATTTCATCATTTCCAAGGGAGAGAAGATTATCACAATCCTTTGGAGGCTTGTGTTCCAACAATAAAATTTTCTTTGGAGGCTCTGTTCGATGGACCTTTTTGTTGTGACAGTAATACTCCAAATGTTCGGTGATGTAGACTCGTAATCGGTGGACTTTTATTTTCTCTAACGGGATCATACGAAATGAGATGGGTAGATATGAGTTCAAAATGACTTGTTTGGAGTAGATTACAATGTCATATTGTAACCTATTCTCCCAGTCTCTGTCTATGATGATCGGCTCGTTTTCTTCACTTGAATTTTCAAAGGGAGCCCGGACCAAACTGAGGGGCCGTCTGGCGGTCAAGCTTGACCTGAAAGCGCCACTTCTCTCCACGTGTGCTTCAAGGTTGTAGGCAATGGAGCCAAACGTCACGCAGACGGATTCGGGCAGGGAGGACTGTATTGGCAGCTCGAATGAGTAGACGTAGTCGCCCGGCGGAAAGAGCTTGTTGTCATCGTTGCCCGAGCTCGAGAGAGAGGTGGTCAGTTCGGAGGAGGAGGTGATGGAGGACAATGTGTTGGAGGTGTTTCGGAAAGATTTCAAGAGCGACACCGGGGACAACACGGGTTTCAAGTCGGTGCTTGAAGTGACTGGCGACAGGGTGTTGTTGTTGGCATCGAGGGAGAAGTTGGAGACGTCGGAATCCGATTTGGGTATGAAGAGATCTGCGTTGTTTCGAGAGTTGGCCGTTTGCGGGTAGGCGTTGAGGTAGCTGAAGAAGGGCCACGTGTGGTTCAGGATGCCCTTCGACTCAAAGTGCTCCGTTTTCTTGGGCGGGATGCCTTCGGGCCACTCTGTTCTGGAGACGCCCTTCAGCTTCAAGTTGATCTCCTTGATCTTCACCGGGTGGAGGATGCGCAGAAAGAGACAGCCTCTAAGGATCGACGGCGGTCTCGACAGCACCTCGTCCTTCGTGAAGCCCTCGAGGAAAAGGTGGGGCTCTGCGAGGATGATGTAGAGCTTGACCGACTTCGACTCGGCGTGGGGGGTCTTCGGGAGTTTCACAAACGTCTCCGGCGACAGCTCCTCGAGGGGGAAAAGCGGCGAGTTCAGTAGGTCATGCATTGCGGGGCAGTGGTGGTGCTTGGGGGGTGGAAAAGAGCGTGCTGGCTGGCCTGGACGGTTTGATGTGGGCTATTTTTCGTTCTTGTTCGCCATGTATCTGCGTATGTCCGAGAGCGTACTAGCTGTCTGCCGAGCTATCTATAATTATCTACCTATCTGGCGATCGCTGATAGCGTGTGTGTGCGTCGTTCTGTATACTCCTATGAACAAGCCGCTGCCATATGCTGTGTCTGGACGCTAGACCGGTCGAGCAGAGCAGAGTGAGGCCAGGTGCAGGGAACGGGGAGGCCGCCAACAAGGGCTGTAGCAGCGTCTCCAGACCGGCTCCCAAACCGTCGTGCCGTTTACGAGAGCGATGCTGCCGAGAAAATGCGTAGATAAGTGGATCGCTCAGCTGTCTTTTTTTCACCTCCATCCTTCCCCGTTTCCCTTTCCGGCCGGGGAGGTGGGCGCTTATTGGCACGAGCTTGTGCTGACGTAAGCCACAAAAGGGCAGCCGCCCGGGGCGGCGGCTAGACGCTCCCGTGGATGCCGATAAGGAGTGTGTGAACCGGAAGCGCGAGCCGGGAGTGGAGGCTGGCAGCGTTGGCGGGAGCGACGCGACGGCGCAGACGGCAGGGAAAACAGCAGGTAGAGCTGATGGAGCGACGCGTCGGCGACGCGTCGATTGTGTTTGGTCCTTTTTTCTTGTTTTCCGTTTTTTGTCTTGTTTTTCGTTTTTTTTTTCTTTTTCTTTGTTGGAAAAAAAATGGAAAAATTTTTCACCCGTATAATTTTCTCCCGCTCTCATTTACAGAGCAGACACATGCTCAGGGTGGGAGAGTGAGCCGGAAGGGACAACCCTTGTGTTCTTTTCCAGCTGCTGTTTCTTTCCTTCTTCTGCTGCGTTTCTCCTGGGTTTTGGTCTGGTGTGGTGTGCTTTTGGGTTCGCTTTCTAAACCACGCCTTCATTCATAGCCAAACATGTCTGCTGCTGCTGAATCAAAGCAATCTGTTGAAGTTTTAAACGAGCTTTTCAGCAAATTGGCAATTGCCACCCCTGACAATGTGGATGATGCTGCAACTAATGTCGCTTCTTTCCTTAACGGTGAGATCATCGAGCACGATGTTCCTGTCGAGTTCTTCCAAGAATTGAAGAAGGCCATCAAGGACAAGAAGGCTGCTGCCAACGCCTTGGAAGCAATCGCACACATTGCGTCTGCCTCCGACTTGTCTCCTTCTGTGGAGCCATACATCGTCGAGTTGACCGGTGACATCTGTGAAAAGACCGGTGACAAGCAACAGGAGGTCAGAGCCGTCGCCAACAAGGCCTTGACTGCCCTTGTCAACGCCATCACCCCTGTCGCCATCAAGGACATCTTGCCTAGATTGATCGAAAGATTGTCCACCACCTCCAAGTGGCAAGAAAAGGTCGCCATCTTGGGCGCCATCTCTCTCTTTGTCGACAACGCCAAGGACCAATTGGCCTTGAGAATGACTGACTTGATTCCAGTCCTCTCCGAAGCCATGTGGGATACCAAGTCCGACGTCAAGGAAGCTGCCACCGAGTGCATGACCAAGTGTACCGCCACCGTTGAAAACAAGGATATCGAACCTTTCATTCCAAAGTTGATTGCCTCTATCGCCAACCCTAAGGAGGTCCCAGAAACCGTCCACTCTTTGGGTGCCACTACCTTCGTTTCCGAAGTCACCACCGCCGCTTTGTCCATCATGTCTCCTTTGTTGTCCAGAGGTTTAGCTGAAAGAGACACCTCCATCAAGAGAAAGGCTGCTGTCATTATCGACAACATGTGTAAGTTGGTCGACGACCCTCAAGTTGTCGCTCCTTTCATGCCAAACTTGTTCCCAGCTTTGAAGGCCAACTTGGACGTCATTGCTGACCCAGAAGCAAGAGCTGTTACCGAAAGAGCATTGAACACCTTGAGAAGAGTCGGTGCTGTTCCAGAAGATGACTCTATTCCAGAAATCTCCCACGCCGGTGATGTCAAGGTTAACTTGGACATTTTGGAAAAGCTTGTTTCCGACAAGCCAGCTAGATTCAACGTCGTCAAGTCTTACGTCGCTGCCATTGCCGGTGACTTGATTGATGAAAGAAAGATCGACCCACAAGCTTGGGGCTTATCTTTGACCCCATTCTTGACCATTTTCTTGCACGAAAAGGAATCCAAGGAGATCATTGAAGAGTTCAGAAAGACCTCTGTTGACAACATTCCTCAGCCACCTGTCTGGGAAGACGAAGACGATGAAGGTGAGGACTTATGTAACTGTGAATTCTCCTTGGCTTACGGTGCTAAGATCTTATTGAACAAGACTCAATTGAGATTGAAGAGAGGTAGAAGATACGGTTTGTGTGGTCCAAACGGTGCTGGTAAGTCCACCTTGATGAGAGCTATTGCTAACGGTCAAGTTGAAGGTTTCCCAACCCAACAAGAATGTAGAACTATCTACGTTGAGCACGATATCGATGGTACTCACGCTGAAACCCCAACTACCGACTATGTTGTTGCTGAAGGTGACACTGGTGACAGAGATACCGTCAGATCAAAGTTGAGAGAGTTCGGTTTCTCCGAAGAAATGTTGGACTTGCCAATTTCCGCATTATCTGGTGGTTGGAAGATGAAGTTGGCTTTAGCCAAGGCCGTTTTGAAGAACGCTGATATTTTGTTATTGGATGAACCAACTAACCATTTGGATGTTGTCAACGTTAACTGGTTGGTCAACTACCTTTGTACCTGTGGTATCACCTCCATCACTGTCTCCCACGATTCTGGTTTCTTGGACAGAACTGTTCAATACATTATCCATTACGAAGGTTACAAGTTAAGAAAGTACAAGGGTAACTTAACCGAATTCATCAAGAGAGTTCCAGCTGCTAAGGCTTACGAAGAATTGGCTGCTTCCACCACCGAATTCAGCTTCCCAGAACCAGGTTTCTTGGAAGGTGTTAAGACCAAGCAAAAGGC
Organism: Pichia membranifaciens NRRL Y-2026; assembly: GCF_001661235.1. Taxonomy (NCBI): domain Eukaryota; kingdom Fungi; phylum Ascomycota; class Pichiomycetes; order Pichiales; family Pichiaceae; genus Pichia; species Pichia membranifaciens. The sequence continues at coordinate 1,583,484 of NW_017566982.1, read as the reverse complement.
TATTGTCAAGGTCTCCAACATGAGTTTCCAATACCCAGGTACCAAGAAGCCACAAGTCACTGATGTTAATTTCCAATGTTCTTTGTCTTCTAGAATTGCCGTTATTGGTCCAAATGGTGCTGGTAAATCCACCTTGATCAATGTCTTGACTGGTGAATTATTGCCAACCACTGGTGAAGTCTACGTTCACGAGAACTGTCGTATTGCTTACATTAAGCAACACGCTTTCGCACATATCGATTCTCACTTGGACAAGACTCCATCTGAATACATCCAATGGAGATTCCAAACTGGTGAAGATAGAGAAACCATGGACAGAGCTTCCAGACAAATCAACGAAAATGATGAAGAAGCTATGAACAAGATCTATAAGATCGAAGGTACCCCAAGAAGAATTAATGGTATTCACGCTAGACGGAAGTTCAAGAACACTTACGAGTATGAATGTTCTTTCTTCTTAGGTGAAAACATTGGTATGAAGTCTGAAAGATGGGTTCCAATGTTGTCTGTTGATAACGCTTGGTTGCCAAGAGGTGAAGTGATTGAATCCCACTCCAAGATGGTTGCTGAAGTTGATATGAAGGAAGCTTTAGCATCTGGTCAATTCAGACCATTAACCAGAAAGGAAATCGAAGACCATTGTGCTATGCTTGGTTTAGATGCTGAATTGGTTTCTCACTCTAGAATCAGAGGTTTGTCTGGTGGTCAAAAGGTTAAGTTGGTCTTAGCTGCTTGTACATGGCAAAGACCTCACTTGATTGTCTTGGATGAACCAACTAACTATTTGGACAGAGATTCCTTAGGTGCTTTATCCAAGGCTTTGAAGGCTTTCGAGGGTGGTGTTATCATCATTACTCACTCTGCTGAGTTCACCAAAGACTTGACTGAAGAAGTCTGGGCTGTTCAAGACGGTAGAATGGTTCCATCTGGTCACAACTGGGTCCAAGGTCAAGGTGCTGGTCCAAGATTGTCCAAGAAGGAAGACGAAGAAGACAAGTTCGATGCTATGGGTAACAAGATTGCTGCTACCAAGAAGAAGGCTAAGCTTTCATCTGCCGAATTAAGAAAGAAGAAGAAGGAGAGAATGAAGAAGAAGAAGGAATTAGGTGATGCTTACGTCTCCTCCGATGAAGAATTCTAAGCTCCGTTCCTCTTTACTTCCACATATTAATATACTCTTTATATTATATACTAATCTCTTTTTATTCGTTATATCAGATACTAAATTCTTTTATCTATTTACTTCGCAAATTTGATCACGATTATGACTCGCAGTCTTCCATCAAAGCGTGTTTCAAACCGAAAGATAAGAAACTGTGTTGTGTTAAAACAGTAAACAAGCCACTGGTCTCAATTTCTACATCATCATTCATTCAAAATATATTGCAGATCGGTGAAGGCTCTAAAAACACTTAAACTTACTATATACCCATTCTTTTATTGCTTCTGTTGATGCTAGCGCCTACTGCGGCACCTGTTTCAAAACTCATCATTGTGCGTATCTGAAACTAGGTGGAATGTTCTGTGTCAGTACTGGCAAAGGTAAATTGTACTTTTCAGCTGGCTTGCCACCTTCTTCGTGCGCGTGGTCACTGTGAGCTTCGCTTTCCTCGTGATCGTGTTCGATCTCGTGGAAATGGTGCAAGAGCTCGTGCTCTATGTCTTCTTTATGCATGATTTCAACGTCTGGATCATCCTGTGCGTGATATTTCAACCAATGGTGCTTCTCGTACTCCTCTTCAAAATCATATTCATGACCGGGGCCCAATCCAAAATCAGGAAACTCTCCGCCACTCAACGAAAACTCTAACCACTCTTCCATACTAATCACCCCATTCTTGTCTTTATCCATAAGGTGTAGTACACGGGTAACCACCCTATCTTTCAACTCGGGAGAAATGTGCTCGCTGTTATCATGGCCCCCCATCCCGTCTCCTTGACCGACGATCTCATCTCGTTGCAATCCGTACATGCGTAAAATGTCTCTTTTTGTAATCAACTTTGGGTCCGTCACCGCATGGAGTTGAAAAAACGCAGAGGGTGTGAAGTCGTCCAATCCATGTTCGTGTGCCATATGCCACCGCTGCCACGAGTCGTTGTACTCTACCGGAATCTTCTCCTCGTACTCTTGCTGCGAGTTGTACGTCGGGTCGTGGTGTCCTGGCGGTCCGTGACTCTCGCCGTGTGCGTATGTCCATCCTGGGAGCAGACACAGCGCCACTAGCAGGGCGCACCACTTGTTGCCACCGTTATCCTGTTCAATCATGCTTTGTGCTGCTCGTCCAGATTGCCGAAGGCTCAATAATTCTCTCCAGCCCCATCCCGTAGTATTCAGACCCGTATGGGCCCAATTCATGACGGCCCCTCTGAAATTTCTCCCACCGCGGGTGAGCTAGTCGGATGAGAAGGAGGTGATGAAACAGAGGAGAAATGAGGCAGGAGAACACGTCATGGGGCACAAAGAAGAGAGTAGTGTTAGACTCCGCTGTTAAAACCAGAGCAAGGAAGCCGTAAATAGGATGTCCAAGGGCCCTCCACCAGCCATCAAGCCTAAGCCAAGAGGGTTACCGCCCGTCGTCGGGAGGAAGCCCGAGATTGACATCGGCAACAACAACAACATCAACACCGGAAGCAGTACGAGCAAGGCGCCATTGATGAGCAGCAGCAATGCTTCCATGGATGATGAGTTCATCACATCTTTGAGGGGTGGGTTGAGAAAGTCGGGGCATATTCCATACTCTGGGGACGGGGGATTGAGTCCAAGATCATCCGGCAAAGCTGTCAATCAGAGTGTCATTGACTCAGTGGTCTCGAAGCCAATCAGTCTAACCTACGATACAGGTGCCTTGGACTCTGACAGCGAAGAAAATGAGAATGAAGAAGTGGATGTCGACGAAGATGAGCACGAAACACCACGATTGTCTCCAGCTTCTGCTCGCAATGAGATTTTTCATTCAGGAACCACTCCGTTCAAAAATAGTGCTACCAAGTCGTTTCCACCTCCTCCGCAGCGTAACAACAAAGCCATTGCAGCTTCAATGGCCTCACCGTTGAAGAAGGTATACCATGAGCCGACTGCAATATCCTCTCGTTCCACTCCTCCGGTATTCCCATCAGGACTGGAGAAGACAAGATCAAGAGAAACCATTGATTATGCCGAAGGAATGCGTTCTCCTTTGAAGAAAAACCTACCCTCCTCATTCCCACCTCCTCCTCGGAGAAACGCATCAAAGACGTCATATAAGTCGGAAAGAGATGCTGAAAGCCAAGATGATGCGTCTCTCAAGCCCCCATCCCTACCTGCTAGAAGGACCAACAGAAGGGCCGAAGAAAACGTCGAAGATTCTGGTGATGACAATTCCACTCCAGCACTTCCAGCGAGAAACAGACCTCGTCTTTCCTCAAGAGACATTGCAAGTCCTGGCACAATTGACGATGATAATGGTGAAAAGCTCAAGTCACGCAGATCTCCTGAAAGACACGACCGTGGGCCACATCACACTAGTGGAAGACACTCCCATGACACCGATGACCGTGGAGGTGACGGTTATGATGATGACGATGATGGTTATTATGGAGATGAAAGTTCTCGCCCAAGACACAGAAGTGGATCCACTAGAAAATCATCAGCGGGTCACAGGAGCCAGGGCCATAGAGACGATGGCTACTCTTCCTCTGAAGATGACCAGTATGGAAATCCTAAGAGCTTGAGACGGGAAAGGAAATCATCAACCTCACTCTTTTTGAACAATGCAAAGTCTTTCTCGAAAGATAGCTACCATGCTGCTAGAGAAAAATCAGCACCTTTTGCCAAACAGGCAATGGGCGGACTGAACAAAATGAAAGATAGACTCAAAAGTTCTATAAACAAAGAGGAAGATGACTACTCGAAAGACAGTGATGGCGAGAGGTACAGAAGGAGATCAGAAAGAACAGATACTGACGATAAATACAGTAGACGTGAGAGACGTGGTAGGAGTGGTACGCTTGAAAAGGGCAGTAGAGACCCTACAGACCCTAGATATTCCAGAGATCACAGAGACCGGGATCATGTGAATGTAGAGACTTATAATGGTTATTATGAGGACGAAGCCAGACCTAGAAAACCGGAAAGGCCACAGAGGCCTGACAGACCCAACAGGTCTGACAGATCTGAAACACCAGAAAGTGTAAGAATACCATCTAGGCCTACTCCCCCAAGGAGAACAGAAAGTGAAGAGTCCGATACTGGGGCTAACTACGATGTGAGTGTTGATGAAGATAGGCCCTCCCTTCCTCTAAGAAGAAATGGTGCCGCACGTACACAAACGGTTGGCATACCTCTTCCTGGACTCACAGCTGATTCTTTGAAACCAGTGCAAAAGGCAAAACCTCCTGTTCCAATCAAGGACAAGCCTAAGCTCCCACCGAAAAAGGCAAACTTGCTTCGAAACGTGAGCCCTGATGCTACCTTGGTGACACCAAAGCCTACTACGTTATCGGCTCCTCCAACAAGAAGGTTGGTATCGAATTCGTCTGTCACATCTTCAACTCCTCCACCTGCTCCACCTTCTCGGAACAAGGCACCTCTTGTCCCCCCACCTAGAAACACGGCTGCATGGAAAGAGCCAAAGATCAATTTTGAACTATCTACGCTTTGGTTTATGAGCGATGATCTTTCTAATCTTCCACGGGACTTGCAGGGCTTGGATTTGCAATGTAGCCACGGATTTGTTGGCACGAAAGAGTTTAAGATCTTTGCATTCAGGCTGCGTGATCTCGCCACCCTCAAGGTGAAACTCGTCTGGAAGAAGGGGAGTGCCGTACCTATCGACACTCTCAGCGAAGAGGTGGAGTTCATGGCACCACCGATGGCCACAAAGGCCCAGTTGATGGATGGTAACGAAAAGTACGGAGAACACATTGCGAACTGGTGTGAAGTGAAAGAGGGCCAGACTGTTGGCGACGGCGAATGCTGGACGCTAGCCCACGACGCTCTTGAAAAGGCATGCGGAAGGCACGCGTTTATCTCTTCGGGCCTCACACACGGCGCCCTCATTGCCACTTTTGTGGGTATGGACAATACCATTCCAGCCATCACCTTGCCTCCTGTCTCTGACGCAATCCGCCGCGGTGACATATTGCAGTTCAAATCTTGTGTGTTCCAATACCCTAGACGTACAATGTCGTTTGGATCGCCAGATCACACTGCCATTGTGTTGGATGTAAAGGAAAGTGACGACGCCGACAAGGATGGTCGTTTAAAGTGGCTGGAGATTATCCACCAGAACATGGCCGGAGTGAAGAAGGTGAGAGTGTCCGACATCGACCTGGGCAGATTGTCGTCCGGTGAGCTACGCGTGTTCCGTCCTGTCGACGCCGAATGGATCACCGACCTCTCCGAAGTAGTAATTTAACTTTCGTGTGTAGTCTGTTTATAAAAAAGAACGTTGCATTTTCCGCATTAGCGTACATCTTTCTCTTTCCCATATCCGTCTATTTGTAGAGGTGCAAGGCCAAAATCTCGGACGCGGCGCAAAGGTAAACAAACAGGAATCGAAAAGTTCGATCTGCCTTGGTGTTTCATTTCAGATAGAAGAAATAGTTCTTTTCTGGTAAGTATACACATCAAAGGGTTCGGGTACATCAGGTAAAGGCCCGGATAAGAATCAGAGCAAACATTTTGAAAAGAAACATCTATCACGGAGCCAACATTGTCCACCATGTCACAATCGTACCATCTTTCGCAGATGGCGCCTTTGCCACTGATCAAACGTGTAACTCTGGGGAAGACAATAGGACATGGGGGATTTGCAATGGTGAAATGTGCAGAAACGCAACGAGGGAGTCCAAAATACGTTGCGATCAAGCTAGTGTATCTACCGTTAGCAGCCGAAAAAGGGGTGTCACCAGAGGATATTGCCCGAGAAGCATACATACAGAAACACGTTCCTCACCAAAACATCATCACGATGTTCGACTTCGGATACAACAAGGATTGGGCGTGGATTGCTCTTGAGCTAGCCGAGAACGGTGAGTTGTTTGACAAGATTGAACCTGATTTGGGCGTTGACCAGGATGTAGCTCATTTCTACTTCACACAGTTGATTAACGCTGTTGGCTTCATGCATTCACAAGGGGTGGCGCATCGAGATATCAAGCCGGAAAACTTGGTTCTTGATTCAGCAGGAAACTTGAAACTAACGGATTTTGGTTTAGCCTGTGTTTTCAAGAAGAAGACAGGACCCAAGAAGAAGTGCACGAAATCCTGTGGATCACCACCATATGCTGCACCTGAGATAGTTTCAGAGAGTTACGACCCCTCCATCTGTGATATTTGGTCGGCTGGAGTTGTTTTGTTTGTCCTCTTGACTGGCAAAATTGCATGGGAAATGCCCGTGATGGAAGATAAAGACTTCGCATATTATATCAGGAACAAGGGAGAAGTTTTGATTAGCCCATGGAACAAGATCGACTTGGGGGCATTGAGTTTATTGAGAAAGATTTTGGTTGTTGATGTGGATGAAAGAATTACCATTGAAAAAATCCAGCAGCATCAGTGGATGACTCGAGAACGTGGACTGTTAACTGAAAGAGGGATGTGTAAAGACCCATACAAGCTGAGTGCTCGGTTACTCGTTAACTTGTACATCAACATGAGCGACGGCGAATTCCAAAAGGTGGCAGAATACTCCGCCACACAAAGAAGTAACAGAAGGAAGCTTGAAACCCAGCCAACAGACAAGCACATTGTCGACGACTTGGACACTAATGACAACAACTTGTACTCGGACGTTTATTCAGTTTCACAGCAGCCGTACACAGAAAGGACTAAGAGATTAAAGATACGAAGCAGCAGGGATTTTAAACACCAAAGAGAACTAGAGCTGATTTCGATGGATCCTGCATCTTTACAATTCTACAGAACAGAGGATGGAATCAACGTCGAGACTAGAAAAAAATTGATTGATCAAGAAATTACAAGAAGGACGGAGCAGATCAGAAAGCACCCGGAGTTGTATGCAGACAGCTTTACGAGGTTCTTTTCTTTTGCATCATTGGACTCTATTGTTTCTCTCCTGACGGAAGCACTAATTCAGTTGAACATCCTCGAATCAGACAACGACATCGAATGTCAACAGATCACACAGCAATTAAAGGAAAACAGTGTATACCGTGGAGTCATCAGGTTTAGAATTGACTTTATCGATGACTACAATGGGCGATTGTCTGGAGAGATCGTCCTCAGCAAGGTTGCGGATAACCTCGAAGCCCGTAAAATCGACTTCATAAGAAAGGCTGGTGATCCGCTCGAATGGAGACGATTGTTCAAAAGGGTGACCATTCTCTGTAGAGATGTGGTGTACTACCCAGAAAACTAATTTTATGGTGTTCAAAACCCTGTACTCGTAAATAGTAGTAAGCCTCTGTGGTAACGGATGCTATTGCGTACAAAATCATATATAGTTTGTACCATGAATCTCGAACGCGTGTTTAAATAAAAGCTCATGAAAAATTGAGATGAAACTCCTTTATCGGACACTTTGAAAAAGGTATTTTGTGGGGCTTCCTTAGGATCTTATCAATATATTAAAGCAAAAAACAATAGCTTGCATGCCAGAGGTTTCACACATTGAACCAGGACCAGACACTTTCCGGATTCTTCTAACTACAGACAACCATGTCGGATACATGGAAAACGACCAAATCCGAGGAGACGATTCTTGGCGGACTTTTGCTGAGATACTGGACATCGCAAGAGAGCAGGATGTCGACATGATTGTTCAAGGTGGTGACTTGTTTCATGTGAATGCGCCTTCAAAGAAGTCGTACTACCATGTCATGAGGACACTACGGGAGCATTGTTGGTGTGACAAACCGATCGAGTACAAGCTCGTGTCAGATCCGAGCGATGCCATGGCGACGAAGCATTTTATGTACCCGGCGGAATATGATTCTAATGTCAATGTTGGGATGCCTTTGTATGCGATTAGCGGGAACCATGATGATGCCACGGGGGAAGAATTGTTATCCCCATTAGACGTTTTAAGTGTGGCAGGGCTATTGAATCATTATGGAAGAGTCATTGACAACGAGCAGATCACGGTATGTCCCTTGTTGTTCAACAAGGGAGAGACGAACTTGGCGTTATACGGTTTACATAGTGTCCGGGAGGAAAGATTAATGAAAACAATGGCGAGTGGGAACTTGGAGTTTTTGGAGCCGGATACGAGTGCCGATCCGGGGATTCAGTGGTTCAACCTCATGTGTATCCATCAAAACCACGTTCATAGACCTGGTGTGAAGGTTGTAGAGGAAACATGTTTGCCGTCATTCTTGGATTTTGTGCTATGGGGACACGAGCACGATTGCCACCCAAGTGCGGTCAGGAATGACATCACCGGAGCATACATACTACAGGCTGGATCGTCGATTGCTACATCTTTGAGTGAAGGAGAAACGTTGGACAAAAATGTGTTTGTTCTAAGTGTGAAGGGGAAGGACTTTTCACTGCAGCCGATTCGGCTAAAAAGCGTCCGTCCGTTTGTGATGAAAGATGTTGTGTTGAGCCAGACGGGGTTGAGTGCTACGAGCTCAAACAAGAAGGAGGTGTTGAACTTTTTGATCATGCAAGTGGAACTCATGATAGGGAAGGCGAACGAGATCTGGAAACATAACAACAGAAAACTGTTTGAGGATGGTTTAATGGGCGAGTCGGACGCTCCGTTGCCGTTGATCCGCTTGAGAGTTGAATACTCAGGTGGCTACGAGGTGGAGAATCCGAGGTTCTTTTCCAATCGATTTGTCGGCAAAGTAGCTAACATCAATGACGTGGTGTTATACTATAAGAAGAGGAGGCACGGGAACAACGTGAGGTCAGACCGCTTGTTATTATCAAGGGATGATATTGCGGCGGACAACGCGACGGACGACGACGAAGACAACGGCATCAGCGGGCCGCTTGTGGAGGGTGGGGAGAACGACATCATGGACATGATCACGGAAAAGTTGGACGACAAAGATTTGATCATGCTCACCAAAAAGAAGGTGTCGGAGGCCCTGGAGACGTTGTTAGAGCACGATGAAGACCGTAGCGTCTTAAACAAGTTTGTTCAGGCGGAAGAGGAAGACCACATCAGTCTTCTCCAGCAGCTAAGTATAGGTGCCGGCAACGCCGACGACTCTGACGGCGAGGAGGGTCTGCGCATCACGGACAACGTTAAAGACGTGAAGAAGAGCTTCCGAGAGCTCGCTAAGCGGATCAAGGCCGAGACCGAATACGCTATGGTGAGCGGAAACACAAATGGAGGTGGTCCAGTGATGTTCAACAGTAGTGGCAATGCCCCTGTCCCTGCCGCCGCCTCCGGCGTTGCTGAAGAAGCCCCCCGGAGCAAGCCAACCAAGCTCTCTGCCGACTTCGTCGCCGATTCCGAGGACGAGTCCGAGTCCGAGAGTGGGGTCGCCAATCTTCTTGTTGATGTCCAGCCCCCGCCGTCCCATCACATCTTTGCTGGCACAGAAACCCGTCGGGGCAGGGCTCGTGCCGCCCTGGGCAGCCGCCGCAGAGTCAGACCGGACGACGACGGCCATGGCGGCAGACCCTCTTCAACAACCCGGACGAAAGCCGGAAACAATGGCAGCAACCTCGACATGCTTCTCGGACGGCGCCCAAAATAGACGAGAAGCTTCGCCCGCGGGAGCTCTGCGCTCACCCACGCACACGCTCCCGCAACGGGAGACGGGAGACAGGAGACAGGACGTTGACAACACGGTGGACGACGGGGCCGCTGTGGGGCTGGGCAGGCGCAGGGGTGGTGACGACCTAGTAAAAAGCTGCAGCAGGAAGAAGAAGAGGAACAACACTAGGAGAGCCCCGCACAGCGACGCACAGGAAGGTAGAACAACGCAAGTTAAATCAACAAAAACACCCACTTTGATCCACTCTTGCCGAACCACGAACCACTTGGCAGCAGCAACACTAGCAGACACGGATACATGCGCATATACACGGTACAGAACTAATCCGGAATCACACAAAGCAAAACAACCTAGATACACACATAAATAGTTAGATACTAAGAGATGAGTTTCTTCAAAAACATCAAGGAGTTTATCCACAACGTAACAACGTCAGACCACTATGCACAGTACGACAGTGAAGACTCGACGGCCTCCCCCCGTCGTGGGAACACGCCCTTGATTGGACGTAACAGCTCGCAGATGTCGTTGCAGCAGAACACATCGAGCCTCTCTCTCGGTGGCGGCCAGAGCAGACCTTCCAGCTCGATGAACAACCTCGGCATCAACCACAACGGCGGCAGCAGCACAAACTTGAATGGTGGCGCCAGCAATAGCGCCATCCCGTATCGTCCGGGTATGCGCTCGCAGCTTCACAACGACTCCCAGATCGAGTTGAGAAACTACGAAAACGGACAGCCAATACGAGACATTCTGGAGATCTGGAACAAGATCGACGAGTGGTTGGAGAACGAGTTCCCAGAGTTGGAGGACGACATGCAAGGTGGTGCTACCGCCAACGACTTGAACGCCTTCGAGGCTGACCTTGGTATCAGTCTCCCTTCCTCCTTCAGAGACAGCTACCAACTCCACGACGGCCAGGTCAGCATGGGGAAGACCCGTGGTTTAATCTTCAGCTACTCGCTCATGGACCTCGAGACTATTGCTGCAGAGACCAACATCTGGAGAAGAGTTTACGAGAGGTTGGAGAAAAGAGAGGCCGGCGCCTTGCCTTTTGGGGTCCAGAAGTCGTGTCCTCCGGGCTTTGTCAACGAGATCTACTATGACCCACTATGGGTGCCCTTTGTCAAGGACAACGGCGGAAACAACATTGCCCTTGACTTGAATCCAAGCGGCAGCGGTAAGTGGGGTCAGATCATCCTCTTTGGTAGAGATTACGATACCAAGTTTGTTGTTGCAGACTCGTTTTCCGAGTTCTTGTCTAACTTGGCTGATGACCTCGATAACGGTAACTACGAGATCGACGACGACGAGGACCTCAATTACGTGTACAAAAACCAAACGTACAACTATTTTGAAGCCCTGAAGTTCAAGTCCATTGCGAGGGCAAAAAGGCTCGACGAGCACTTTAACTTGAACGACAGAAAGCCTACCGATGCCGACGTGTATGCAAAGGGACAACGGGCAGAGCTCAACAGATCGTTGAACTCTGCTCCAAGCTTGAAGCAACAGGAAGAGAACTTCAAGTTCCCACCTTCCAGCAGCAACAACGAAAGTTTGCCAAAGGAGACTTTGATTTCTCCGGTTTACCCACAGTCCGGCAGCAGTACCAAAAGAGACTTCACTCCTAGTAAGGAAAACATCGCCACAACAGATTCTTTTGTCATTGACGACGATGCGGAATTGGAGGAAGACACCGACGAAGTCCCCGACAATGGCCAGGTTTTGGTCAGCGAGCAACCTGAAGAGGATGCTGAGACCGAGGCAGCTGTCTCTGCTCCTGTTGCAGAGTTGGAGGACATGCGCATTGAAGAATCAAAGGAAGACTTGAAGGAAGCTAGCGAGGGGGCAGAACCAGTCGAAGTAGCAGCCGAACCTGCAGAAGCAGTCAAAGAAGCTGAACACGCTGAGAAAGCCGAGGAAGCTGAACACGCTGAGAAAGCCGAGGAAGCTGAACAAGCTGAACTCGCTGAACAAGCCGAACCTGCTGAACAAGCCGAACCCGCTGAACAAGCCGAACCCGCTGAACAAGCCCAGGAAGCTGACGACGCCGATGACGCCGACGACGCCGACGCAGGCGACAGCACCAGCACCGCCGCCAACTCAGCCTCTGCCGGCAAGAAGAACAAGAACAAGAAGAAGAACAAGAAGAAGGGCAAGAAATGAACGGCCGCAAACTAGACCTCCCTGAAACAGTCTCTTCTTTACCCATAGCCAGATATATATATACTTCTACCACACAAACGTAATCATATTATCAGTATCGTTCAGTACTGCTGACGTAAGCGGAACCGCGTCGATCGCCTTAATTTTGCTTTTTTTCTCAGGTCTTGGTCTATGCGGTTATCGGGAAGACGGTGAAATGTGACGCAAGCTGAACGGAGACTGTGTGGAGTAGTCGTACGTGCTCCCGTGATGGTATTGCAGAGCTTAGAGACCAGTGTTGAACTATTTGGAGGCCCAGACGTGTTGTTAGGGGCACAAACGTGATCTGCAGAGCGGCATTATCTGGAACAAAAAGGGCGGGAACCAAGCAGAAGCTAACGATAGAAACTGGAAATACAAGCAGACCAGCATAGAGGAAAACACACAAACGCATTCTAGTGTATTGACCTTTTTTCTTTCTCGCAATCCAGCCGACGACACCAGCAGCCAGAGCAACAATGGTTCAGAATCCTGGTGAGGCTGCCGCTTCTGCAACGACGTCTCCAACCACCGCCACGACGGGGACCGGGACTGGTGCAGCTGCACACTCGAACAGCACGCAAAACCATACGACGACGAGCTCGTCCGGCAGCAAAAACAGAAACATCATAGCCTCTCACTACCAGATAGCCCAGAAAATAGGCGAAGGCTCGTTTGGGATCATATTCAAAGGGTTCGACTTGCTACGGTCGAACCAACCGGTCGCCATCAAGTTCGAGTCTCGGAAAAGCGACGCTCCGCAACTCAAAGACGAATTCAGAGCCTACAAGGTTCTGAACAGCGCAGTCAACAATTACTACAAAAATTACGAAAGAGAGCGTTATAGATACTTGTCGGTGCAGGGGATTCCAAAGGTGTACTATTTCGGGCAAGAAGGGTACTACAATATTTTGATAATACAGCTATTGGGGCCTTCGCTCGAAGACTTGTTCGAATGGTGTGGCAGAAAATTTTCAATCACTACGGTGGCAAGGCTAGCCATTCAAATGGTTGAGCGCATCCAGTTTTTGCACGAAAACAACTTGATTTACAGAGATATCAAACCTGACAATTTCTTGATTGGCGCAACCACGGCAGATAATACCATCTATATGGTGGATTACGGTATGGTAAAACAATACAGAGACCCTGTAACGCATGTTCATATTCCATACAGGGAGAGAAAGTCGTTGTCCGGTACAGCTAGATATATGTCGATAAACACACATTTGGGACGTGAACAATCACGTAGAGATGATCTGGAATCACTTGGAAATGTTTTCGTTTATTTCCTGAAAGGTCAGTTGCCTTGGCAAGGTCTGAAGGCTCCGACAAACAAGCTCAAATACGAGAAAATTGGAGAACGAAAACAGAAGATACCAATTTCCGAACTGTGCAGTGGGTTACCGGTCCAGGTGGCAGAATATATACGGCAAGTTAGAGCTCTCAAATTTGAAGAAGATCCAGACTATTTGGGTTACATCAACCTTTTCCGATCAATTCTAGAAAGCTTTGAGGGAACCAAGGAATACGCCGAATCTCACGCTACACTCTCACATAATTCGTCAAGCTCGCAAACGCCCGCCCAACCCCTTCAACTATATGACCAAAATCAGCAACAGCAACAACAGCAACATCAACATTCGGTCGGCTCTTTAACTGATTCAATTCCAGACAGCAAGTTTTCGGATGCCAGTTTATGTGAGTACGATTGGATGAAGTTGAATGATGGTGCTGGATGGAGCTGGGGTAAAAACAAAAAAATTAATCTCAACGGTTATGGATCCGGTGTACGTCACACGGCCACACAACAAACGCATATTTCTAATTCACATTATAATCAACGACAACAAGCACAATCTGCAAGTCAGCCGCTACAGCAACCACAACAGCAACAACAGCTACAACAACAGCAACAACAGCAACAACAGCAACAACGACAGCAATTACAGCAACAACAATTGCAACAGCAACAGCAACAACAGCAACAGCAGTACTACCAAAACCAACAATCAAACTCTCGATCCATGTCGCATTCGAATGGGCACTACTACGTCAACAACGGTAGCAGCAACAAGGCGCTCATGTCGGCCAAGTCTAGGGCTGCCTCGACGTCCGTTGTAAACGAGCGCACTGGCCTACTGGAATCGACTCGTGGGGGGTACATTCAAGGACAACATCGTCACAGTCGTCATGGCCCAGGAGGTGATGATTCGAATTATGAGATGCAAGATGGTTCCTGGTTCGGATGGTTGTGCTGTTGTCGATGGTGGTGACGGTGATGGTTTTACAACGGAACGTATTTTCAGCACTTTTAATGATTGGATGTTTTGGAGCATATTATCATTTACCTCTTGTGCTCATCTCACTTTCTCTCATTTTTGCAACTTTTGACGATGATGTCTCATTTTGTTTTCATCAAAATTCACTCTTTTCAACTTCACCTCCTTTTCAAGCTAAAAACATGCACACACACACACATTTCTCTCTCTTTCTCTCTCTTTCTCTCTCTCTCTCTCTTACTCTCTTACTCTCTTACTCTCTTACTCTCTTACTCTCTTTCCATCGCACACAAACTTCTCTCTTCTCCATTTTAATACTATTATTTCTTTATTTTGTTCTCCATGTTTTCTATATTTCGACTCTTATCCTTATTTCCATCTTCTTCATTAAACTACTTTTGATACTTCTGTCTCTTGTCTCTTATTACTTTCTGTCATTGCTAATATTGCTACTATGCTACTACTTCTTTGATTTCTCTTTCTCTATCTCTTTTTCTCTCTTTCTCCCTCTACTTTGTCAGTTAACTCTTTTTGCTAACAGTAAAAAAATAGTAGTTCTTCAAGCAAAAAATAAATTGAAGTTTAAAAAAAAGACACAAAAATATATATCTCTATACGAATGTACATACACAGAAAAAAAATACAACAAATATCTAATAGGTTAATTAGTAATATTATGTCAGAGTTCGACCTCAACTCACCTTCACTATAATTTTGGGCCAACCTCTCTCTTTGCAAGTAAAATTGCATGGTCTAAGTCATCAATCAAATCTTGGATGTCTTCAATACCGACACAGAGACGAATCAAGTCTTGAGGGAAGTTTCTCTCGGCGAGGACCTTCTTATCAATGGAGGCGTGGGACATCTTCAAAGGTAAAGATATTAACGAGGAAACAGAACCAAAGGACACTGTTGTGGAAAAGATCTCACAATTCTTGATGATGGCTTCACTCAGGGCAATATTGCCTGTTTCGAAAGACAGAACAGCCCCTGGACCTTTACACTGGCTGAAGTGGAGGTCGTGTTGTGGATGAGACTTGAGGCCTGTGTATCTAACGCTGAAGCCCTTGTTCTGTAGAAAAGTGGCCAATGTCATACAGTTTTGCTGTTCCCTTTCCAAACGAATGGACAAAGTCTTCAAGCCTCTGATCAATAGCCAAGAATCGAATGGGGCCAAGCCTGAACCGGTTGCATTGATCACATAGAACAAGCTCTTGGCCAAGTCGTCTCTGTTGGTGGCCAGGACACCGGCCATGATGTCGTGGTGGCCGTTGAGGTACTTTGTTGCGGACTCGTAGTGGATGTCGCAACCCAACTCCAATGGCGACATCAATAGCGGAGTCATCATGGTGTTGTCGAACACAACAATACATTCTGGATTGACTGCGTGGGCGTGTGCAGCAATCGCCTTGACGTCGACGACGTTGATAAGCGGGTTGGTTGGCGACTCAAGCAACACAAGGTTGGTCTTCTTGGTGATGGCGCTCTTCATCAGAGGCAGATTGGTGGTGTCGAAGTGCTTGATCTTGATGCTGTGTTTGCGTTCGACAAAGTGCAACAAACGGTCGGAGCCTCCGTACAAGTCTTCACCTGCCACGACCTCGTCGTTTGGCTTCAAGTTGGACAAGATGACGTCCAAACATGCCATCCCGGAGTTGACGGCGTAGACATACTTGCAGTTGATGACGGAGGCCAGGTGGTTCTGCAAAACCGTCCGGGTTGGGTTTCCCGAACGCGTGTAGTCATAGTCCTGGGTGGAGAACGAGCCGATCGAGTCGGCCTTGAACGTTGTAGATTGGTAGATGGGTGGAATGGACGCCTTGTTGCCGTCCTTGTGGGCCACCTTCACAATCCTGGTGTTGATGCGGTAATCCTTGCTGCTGTTAGCCATGTTGCTGCTTGCTGGGGTTGCTGCTGATGTTGCTTTTCCGTGTGCTGGTCTCTGTTCGAGCTTACTGAACCTGATACTGCTTACAATCTGAACGAGTTGCGGCTTAACAAGCTATATATTTCTATTTGTTCTTTTCTCGTCTGAGTCACACAAGAGGCGGTCACTCAGTGCAGGCGATCGTGCTGGATGGATGCGTCCTCTGCTGCTACGTACTGCTGACCTCTCCGAGCTCACAGAACCCTACAGACGGCTTCTTCAGGCTTCGTCTCCGCATCTGCCTGCGGTCCCCGACTGTGCACGCTGCGATAAAGCCCGACGGGGGCAGAAACTGAGCGGCCCCCGCGACAAACCCCGGTGTTGCGGCTGCGAACGCCGCGAGCAGGAAAATTCAGAAAAAGAGTCATCTGGGACGATCGACGATTTTTTCTAAATTTTGGAAAATGCCGACGATCGACCTGAAATTATTTTTGGCGGTGCACGGAGGTACAGTGGGGTTTTGGCCTGCTTTGCTAATCGGGGGCCTTTTACTCGTCGAGCTGAGGGGAAAAAAAAAGCTGTGCGAAAGTGAGGGGAGGCAGGCAGAGAGGAGGGAGGAAAAAGACAGGAGAGAGCATGTTTTGAAGAAACACACAGCTGAGCTAGAGAAGGGTGTTGGCGCAGAGCGGTGAGATAGCCAGCGAGGGAGCCACCCACACCCACATCGATACACATAGAAACCAGAGAAGATGCTGTCAGCGCTAGTGAGAAACAACACCCGGAGACTTGTAGCAGGCCCGGCCAAGACGTTTGTCAGATCGGGACACATCATTGCCGTCCACAGGGACACGAAGGAGGACAACCCGGAGATTGCGTTCGAGTTCACCGCGGAGAACAAGAAGAGAGCAGAGGTCATAATCAAGAAATACCCACCACAGTACAAGAAGGGTGCGTGCATGCCGCTATTGGACTTGGCGCAGAGACAGATTGGGTTTACGTCCATCTCCGCGATGAACTACGTTGCCAAGGTCTTGGACATGCCTCCAATGAGAGTCTACGAGGTTGCGACGTTCTACACGATGTATCAGAGAAAGCCCGTGGGCAAGTACCACGTGCAGGTGTGCACGACCACGCCATGCCAGCTCTGTAACTCCGACCAAGTGATGGAGACCGTGATGGAGAAGCTGAACCTCAAGCCGGGCGAGGTCTCCAAGGACGGCCTCTTCTCCTTGGAGGAGGTCGAGTGTTTGGGTGCGTGCTCCAACGCCCCAATGCTGCAGATCAACGACGACTACTACGAGGACTTGCAGACCAAGGAGGAGGTTGCCAAGATCCTCGACGGCTTTGCCGCAGGCAAGCCACCTGCCCCAGGTACCACCAAGAGAGAGTCCTGCGAGCCTTTCTCCGGGCCAAAGACCTTGACCGAGCCTCCATTAGACGTCGCCACTGTCACCAGAAGCGACTTGTAGGCTGGTCCGTTGGTTTCCCGTTCCGCTCAGTTTTTATTTATTTATTCATTTATTCATAAATTATATACGTTCTATGTCATGTAAGATACACGCATGTGTAAATATATATCTTAATTCTCTTCCGAGAACAAGCCCTGGATAGTGGAGACCACCCACTGCGTCCGAGGCCAGTCCGGCTAACACCGGTCACCTCCGGTTACGTAAGCGCAAAGAAAAAAATTTGGGGTATCAATTATTATTTTTGGGGGGCGAGCATATATAGATTATACAAAGCCTCTGGTATAGTGTATATGTGTTTGTGTGTAGGTGGCGGAAAGTCGGGTATGAGTTGTGAGGGTATCAACTGAGTAACGTGTATCGCCAACGTATCAATAAATAGTGTATAAATAGGCCTCAATGCACGGTGGTAGTAAAGTATTAATAGTCGGTCAGAAGTGAAGAGAAAGCGAGCGAGAGCGGCCAATTATTCTTCTATCTGTCCATCTATGTGAGCAAACTTGGAAGGTATCCGTTGTTCAGATCCCGTATTCTCGAGGCGGCAAAGTCGTTGTTCGAGTATGCCTTCAACCGCTCCACCTGAGCTGCAGATGTGTATCTGATTGCGTTGCTGTTTCGCACAGGCGTCTCCTTTTCTCTGTAGAAGCGCTGGATCTGGTTGAACACCCTTTCGCTGTGCATGTCGGCGACGTCGCAGCCGCTGCATGGGTCCTGGGCGTCTTGGAGGACCTGGGAGTCTGCCCTCTTAGACATTTGCTGTTCGTGCACAGTGATCATCGTCTTGAGCGGTTTAGTTTTAGTTAAGTTTAGAGCAGTAAACGCGTGTATGTGTGTAGGTAGGTGTAGAGTGTTGGGTGTGGGGTGTAAAGTCTGGTAGGAAGACGACTCTATATCTCTACAGTGAGTGGGTTTCTGCTGGTGGCTTCTGCTAGTCTTATCAGAACATGCGTTGCATACCGGATCAGACATCCCGCATTCAGAATGGGGCGACTGCCCCGTATTTATACAGCATGTCCAGCACGAACCTTCTCCCTTTTTCCTCCCTCCCCCGCATCCACTGCGGACCGACCAATGCACCACAATGGTGACTGCGGCTCGGAGCAGCGTGCGGAGACGCAGCACGGCTTAGTAATGGGCGCGGGGCCCTGTTTCCTGGCCCGTCCTCGCCTGTTCTACGCTTCTTTGCAGTTCCGCCGTGCAGCTTCTACGCTTCTTTCGCCTTCTCTTTGCTTCTGAGGGCCGGGTCCGCCTGTAGCCGGCGTTAAACCCTGCGCAGCGGAGCCCGCAGCCTCGCCCCGGATCCTTATCTCTGCCGATGACTCACGCATCGTGCGGATCCCGCCAAAAAAAAGAGCGGGAGAGGCAGGACGCGGCGTCACGTGACCCAAATGGATACTTATTTTCTTTCAAATCCCTCTCAAATTTTATTTTTCTGTTTTTCACCGTTCATTCTCGTCCGATAAACTCCGCTGCAGTAGCACGGTTTTGTGCAAGATGTTTGGGGCTGTCCAGTACAGAGGCTTTCCACTCCCTATGTGTACGACAGTCTACCATGTTCGACGCATACACAAATGTCCCTTGAGAGGGCGGCTTTCAGGCTGTACAGGCTGCACGTCGGGGCCACGACATTTGGGGTGTCGTGAGCTTGGGGCATGCTGGAACACTCCTATATCACACTCCCGCTGTCGCATGCGCGAGAAAATGGCTCAGCAGAGCGTCTGAGCCATTTCCCGCGCTCTACACTGTGCCCTCTCTGCATTTGTCGCGGCTCAGCCACAAGCTGCGTGCACCGTGCCGCCGACTGCTCTTTCCGACACAGTAAGGAGCCGAAGGCAAGATAGACCCTGATAATTTGTACGTAGGCGAATCGCAGCGAAAAGTACATAACTGTTGGCCCGTTGTATCCCTTCGGCTGACAAAAACTTTCTGCGGAGAAGGCGCCAACGCCTTTCGATGAGCTGCCCCATACACCAGGAACTTCTTGGAAACTCGGTGATAACGTCACGTGATCGCATATAACTTGGATTCTCCAGCCTATTTTCCTTAACCCCACGCTGCGCGCCGCTTTGGGAAGCTGACTCCAGACAACTCTCACTAAACTCCTTCGGACCGGCGTTTATGCCTATTAGGGTATTATCGGCCGCGGCGATACGTGCTTGATGGGGACAGTCCGCTCTGCCCGTGCCCTCGAAGACCGGCTCCCGGTCAGCAAGACGCTTGACAGAACGTTGCCGACGGAGATGGGCGTGCTGCATTACTAATTAAACCTCCTTCTTTCACATCAAAATAAAAAGAGTTCTTCTTCTCGAGATTTCCCCAACCAGAAAGCAACAGCCTGTGGAAGATCAACCATTTTTCGTGCTTGGATACTCAGACTTCCAAGACTCACAAGGTATCGAGCTATCGCTAAGCAACAGAGAGAAAAAAAAATAATAAAGTAAAGATCTTTTTTTCCAGGATCTTAGCCACCAAAACGATTAACACAACAACCAGTCTACCGACAAACACTCCTGCCATCATGAGTGACAAGCAATCGAATGAGTCAAGCTCCTCCGAGGGAGTGCAGCCCTACGTTCGTGAGGGCCGACAAGAAAGTGTCCATTCCGGTGAAGAGGAACAAGGTTTGCTGAGAACCATTTCTGAGTACAATGACGAGACGGTCACGTCTGGTGAAGCCCGAGAAAACGAACGTGTTCGGGAGGAAGATTTGGAAAAGGGCATCAAACCCCCAGGCCCTCCTCCAAAGTACCCTCTGTTTTCGAAGGAGAACAAGGGGATGAGAATGAAGGTGATCAAGCAGTACGTCGTTGTCATAGTGGCTCTCTGGGTCTTCATTCTGAGTGTGTGGCCGATCTATTGGGGGTCCATGTACAAGAGAGACGGCAGATTGGTCAACTTACATTATCTAGTTGCCGTGGAAGAGGACCGGGCCGCACCGATCTCTCAGGCTTTATACTTGGCAACCCAGCACCCGGATATGCAGAAGTTAGCCACATGGAACTTTGAGTCTAACTTGAGCGAAGCAGACGTCCAAAAAATGATCCATGACCAGAAGTACTGGGCTGCCATCTACGTTACCCAAAACAACGTTTCCCAGAGTTTGACAGATGCTTTCACCTCCGCTGAAAACATTGACACCAGGGATTTTGTCCGTTCTCTCTATGAGACGGCCCGTGACCCCTCTACAATGGAGGGTATTGTCAGCCCCACTGTTTTCAGATTTGAGTCTTACTTCCAGGAGGCCCTCCAAACAGAGATCTATCCTCCGCTCATCAAAAATTTGACCAGCGAACAGTTTGCCAAGCTACAAAACACCAACGTGTTGACGTCTTACCCAATCATCCAGTCCACCGATGCCATTCCTGTTGAACCAGTCACAAACGGCCCTCTTCAAGTCGGGTTGATTTACATTATCATTATCACTTTTTTCGAGGTCATGTGGATGGCACAGTTGTACGGCACGGTCGCTAAGTCTGCCATTACTATCCACTACATTCTGTTCAGAATGCTTCTCTCTCAGTTAAATTACTTGCTCATCTCCTTAGCTTTTACTTGCTTGAACGCTGCCTTCCAGATCAAGATGGACAACTCCTGGTCAGGCGGGTTCGGTGTCTTCTGGATGGTGTCGTATTTGACCATGGCAGCTGTTGGAGGGGCCAACCAGAACGTCGGTTTGATTTTGTTTGCAGTCCACCACCTCTGATGGGATTCTGGATGTTGTTCTTTGTTATGATCAACATTTCTGCCACCTTTGCTCCAATTCCACTCTGTCCGGAGTTCTACAGATTCACTTACGCTATGCCAATTAAGAACGCTTACGAATTGATGAAGGTTACTTTGTTTGACACCTCGCGCAAAGATCTCGGCAGATATTTTGGTATTCTTGTTGCTTGGATCGTGCTGAACAATATACTCTTGCCTTTGTGTATGGCTTTCTTCTCGTGGACCATGAAGAAGAAGATCATGAAGGAAATCAAAAGCAAGAACGCCGCTAAGAAAAATTAAAAAAAGCAAAGTGGAAGCGCAAAGGTTGCAAGAGTTCGAAAGCAACAACAGACCATTCAGCACAGCACTAACATTTAACTATACGTTATGCTCCATCTTAGCAGGCCAATAAACAATTCCCCCTTTTTTCTTTTTTGTCGAAATCAAAATCTATCCTTCCAATCAACGGGCCATCAGTCCGGGAAATGGATAATCAAGTCGACAAAACAACTATGCAAACAGTGGTCGGAGCTTGTACAATAGAAATACTGGGAAGCAGTCCTTCTTCTCCGCGTATACATATATATTTTCCATCTTTTAATCTTTAATAACACTCAACTAATAATGTATTTTTTCCTGTAGAAGCAACTGTACCTGGATCACGCTTTCACCTAGCCCGTTTAGGTAACTCGGCTTTTTCGTGGAGAAAGTTTCTTGTCACCCTCTGTTCCCCTGTTTATTTTTAATCTCGCTATGAGGTAATCATTCTTCTCGGCCACTCAGCTTGGATGTCTGGATCTTTTTCCACCTAGCGTTTCTCTCAGGTTCGATCGTCCTTGGTTTGTGTTTACCATCTCCTTCTCGGTCATTGTCGTGGTTGTTGTTGTTGTTGCTGGCATCGTTGTTCATAGCTTTGGTCGTTCCTCAGTTTATCTAACTAAATTGCTTTACTGAAGAAGTCAAGCTTGACAGCAGCAAACGTAAGACCAACTTCTCTAATTATGATGGGTGGACAATTAAGTCGAAGGTTGAAGCGTGCATTACCCATGGTTTTGCTCACATTTTTCGTGTATGCACTTGTTGTGGTATACACCCCACGAAAGTCATTGATTTATATGAAACAGAGTGGCATGAGCTTGCGGAAACCACGGCCTGCGTCAGCCAGCGGGAGCCCTTTCGACACAAAAAGCGTGAGGTATATTCCGGAAGAAACCATCATGCAAACATACAAGTCGATGATCATCGAAAAGCCAGACAAAGTCGACTGGAACCGACTTGCTTACGTCTTCTATGCTACCGGCCCCACAAAGCTATTACCCCTACTTGTGAACGTGCGACAATTGAGACAGATCAACACGAAGGCTAAAATACACGTCATTTGTTCGTTTGACGTCGACCAAGAATTAGGAGACAAAAGGGAGAATCTAGAATTGGTGAAGATGGTCAAGCTTCTGAGACACACGTACTCTGCGGAGCTGGAAAAATTTGACGCCATCAAATCCAAATTCCACTCTGATTCAACGTACTGGTCAGACTCCTTCACCAAGCTCCACGCATTCAGTTTGACACAATACGACCGTGTAATCTACTTGGATTCAGACTCCATCATCCGTAAGCGGATGGATCAGTTGTTCTTTTTACCACCAGCATTGTTGGCAGCCCCACTAAACTATGTCAATCATCCCGAGTTGCAACAACAAGAGGTGATTTCATTTTCCACTGGAGTGAAAAATAAGAATGATTTACTACCACCAACACCATTGGAGTATACTATACCAATAAAAGATACTTATACTACTCTCATTGGGATCGAAGAGAACTTTGGTCCTGACTTTTTCTGGTCTTTATACTCTACACTACCATCCGTAGAGTCTGCATTTGATCTATTCCCAGACTTAACCTTGGGTAGCTATGTCATGGTGATTATGCCTGATAGATCTGCCTATGAATGGATTTGCAAAATGGTGGAAGAAAAGAAAATAGAGGAGTATGATATGGAAATCATCAACAATGTTTGGAAAATGAGTGACCTCATTGATCACAATCAGTACACTAGGACTTTAGACCCTAATAGAACCATTACTGGAGAAAAGGATGAACAGGAAGAAGATGAAGCGTTGGTTCAGAATGAGTGGTTACGAGCTTCTTCTGTTCCTTCGTTGTTGTTGATACCACATGCACCATACGCTTTGCTTTCTGGAGAATTCAGGAAACCGTTGACAGAACATAATGCATACTTGACTATGCCACCTGATTTTGGGTACTTGACAGATTCGTCACCTATGCTCAGCGTCGAGAGATCATACAAGAATGGCATTAGTTATAAGAATATTGATGATGTTGTTGATTTGTTTCCAGGAGTTCCATACTGGGATTGGGCTTGGAGGTTTGATTTTGAAGGTAATGCGCTGCCGATTAAAGAGCTGATGTCAGATATCGACATTGATATGCTCATGCAAGCTAACAAGAATTCAGAAGGTAAAGAACTAGCAAAACGAAATTTTGATGATATCGATTACGATGATGTCATGACTACGGGTATGGGTGTTGACAAATTTGGATGGGATGGTAAAAAGATCGCCGATAACGCAATTTATATTCATTGGAGTGATTATCCTTTGGGCAAGCCTTGGGAATTTCAAGAAGAAAGTGGTGGATATGCTGTGAACTCCAAAGATCAAGAGGGTCCTAATTGGTTTACAAAGATGGCCGACGAGGCGGATTTTAAGTGCAAAGAAGAAGCCGCCACTTTTTTTTCATCTATCGTTACGGAAGAACACAGTAAAGTTTCACAACTTCTTCAAAAGGAGAGGAAGTTTGCAGCGAGGGTTTGTGAAGAGAGTGTTGAGGCATGGAAGGAGATCTATCGTGAGTATTGGAGCATCATGAAGGATGTTAAAGAAGATATTCATTCTGTGTAATTGATTGAATGACTGGTGAATGGATAGCTCTTCAATATCTTTCCTATAAGCAGATATATAAAGACAAGTAAATAAAAGTTTCTCAGTTGAAAGTTTTACATCCTGGAATAAAAGTTTTTTTCGGATCATTTTTCATTGACAACATTTTTGAATTGTCCTGTTTCTATCCCTATCATTATATTTTCTATGCATGTGAAGGATGCAAATTCCAGGGTATCAATAGTACTGCTTCCCAAGTGTGGGGTGACTGAAGTTGTGTAGAATCTATTGGATGATGAATTGACCTCTTTTTCATCGTGCCAGTAGGCTTCAATGATTGGTTCGTTCGGGAAAACATCCAGACCGACATGTGAGACCTTATTTGATTCAATTGCTGCTTTTAACGCCTCAGTATCAATACATGATCCACGACCGATGTTCACAACAACACAATCACTACCAACATTATCAAAAGTTTGTTTATTAATGCAATTAAAAGTGTCTTTACCACCCGGCAAACACACCACAATGACATTTGCGCCCTGCGTAGCCTTTTCTACTTCGCTCGGACTTGAGGAAGAGTAAAAAAAGAAGTCGGAGTCTTGGTATTTTGATTTATCTCTGATGACGACATTTACCTCCATTCCAATGGTGATCATTCTTTCTGCTACAGCTTTGCCAATGAGACCATAGCCATAAATAACACATTTCCTGCCAGAGACCCGCCTAACAGGTTGACCATGATAGATATGGCCAAAAGCAAACCCTACTTGTTTTTCTCCTGGCTTAACAAAATCATTTCTAACTTTATCACGAAGTTTCAATGTATGTGAATGATTATCCTCTGTCGTGTTGATTCTCGTCAGTCTATCCCAGCTATTGAACTTCCTGATACCAGAAAGGACGTGCCACAAGGCACAGTCTGCAACGTCCATAGCAATATATTTATCAACTGGAACGTTGCATAGTTTGATATCTTTCGAAGATAGATGCTGCAGATCGTAACCATCGTAACCTGCACTGCATAATCCAATAACTTTCAAGTTTGGCGGCAACGCGTCAATGAGGGACTGCTCTTCGAGTCCGCCAATTGGTTTAAAGCCAGGGTAAGAGCCAAAAATTGCAATAGCAGACCTGTATGGCTCCTTACTCATGTCGCTTTCGAAATCTGAAGGTGTCGTTAGCTGGTATTTCACGACATCGTATTTGTTCAGGAGCTGTGTATGGTTAAGAATCGCTTCTGGAATAGGAAAAAGCGATATTATCACTGGTTTTGTAAACGCTGACATGCTGAGCCAAAAATGGATCTTTACCGGTACAAAGATTGTTTGCTGAATTATGTACAAAGCCAGAGAAAGTTTAGGGTTTTCGAGATGACATCTCGTGGAGAAGACCGGACGTTTTTACCTCGGTGATGTCAACGCGGGTGGTTGGAATGTGGGGAAAACCGGGGAAGAAAACTGACAACGAGCATTAGAAGCTTGGAACAATAATTTAAAGGGGAAAAAGTACTACATATGAGGGCCATATATACATAGGAAACTATACATAGGTAGCATGAATAGCTGAAGAAATAAAATAATAATAATAATGGTAGTAGTGATAATAATAATAGTGGTGTTGATAATGATAATAATAATAATAATAATAGGAAATGGATGATATGGATAAAGAGGTTACAGCCAAGTAGCTATTTCAAACCTTTGTCCTTTTGAATGCGCTGAGACACATATGTTGTTGATGTTTTGCTTATTCTATAATTATTTAAGAGGGGACGTAGGGGTGGAGGTTAGAGTAAATAATATCCGGTGTTATCTGATCTTATCTGAAAGACTAAATAGTGATTTAGTGGTGGCTGTCTTCGCCGGTACCCAAGTAGTTCAACTTGTAGACGGAACCACATTCCCAACATCTGGCTACCTTGTCCTTGGTTGGCTTCAACCACATGACGACGTGGGCACCTGCTGGGGAACCGGTACAACCGACGTATCTGTAGTCATCATAGGAGTCGATCATAACTGGGTTGGCCATGGTACCCTTTCTGGAAGAGTCTAATGGTTCGGTTTCGAAAACTTCGATACCTTCCAATTTACCTAACAATTCGAATCTTTCTAAACCGGTGGCTTGTTCCAAATCAGTTGGGACTTCACCTGGTTGAGCACCTTTACCGATCAAGTCAAACTTGGTTTCAACTTCAGCAAGGGTCTTTGCGGTCTTGAATTCCTTTGGAGCGTTGTTTCTGGCAAGGGAAGTGGTGGAGAATAATCTTGTAGATCTTGCGACTCTGAGGGTTTGTCTGAACATTCTGTGTAAGGGAGCTTTACGCGGTTGGATCCGAGAGGATACATGTATGTTAGTATGTGAACATAAGGTACAAGGGAGGAATAGAATGCAGAAGCGGAGATAGAAGTAGAGGAGACAATCGCCAGGTTGTGGATCGGAGTAACTGTGTCCTACTAGACTGGTTACTGGGCTGCTGTTTGAATTGACGCTGAAAACATGGTTCCATGTGGGGTGCAATTGTAGTTTGCAGTTCACTGAGCATGGACGTACCATAGAGATGTGGACTGCTCCGTTTGCGGCTGCCCCTGCCATCGTGGAGCATCTTCCTAGCGACAGTTACTCACTTGTTGGCCCGCTTGACGATGTCATGCAACGATGCCGGCGTCCTGGCTAGCGGGAAAAACAAGTCCACAATTGGCGGGGCATCGAGGTAACTGTAATTAAGGTTAAATGCTGCCGATGACGGGAAACGGCCCCCTCTCTCCTAGGTGTCTGTGGCGAGCCTTTCCTGTCTCAGGGTGTGTCTCAACTGCCATCTTCTCGGCCGCCCTGCACTCCGTGTGATGGATACGTACATTGTGGGGTGTGCTGTGTGTGTCGGTGACGGGCGATATGTGTCGATATGCTGTCCTCGTCTACGTGGACCGAGCCAGAAGGAGCAGCCGCTATGTGCTGTGTTTGCAAGCAGTCTGGCCGGCCTCGTTGTTGTACCACATCGAGAGGAAAAGAGGAAAAAAACGCACAACTAGAGAGAACTCCATGTTACGTAAGCGCCCGCTGTTTGTGGCGGGACGCGACGGTTATCATCTGATTTGTAAGGGCGTCTGCGAATGTGCCAGCTCTGATTGGCTGGCCGTGTCCGGTAGGCGCGGTGCACGGAGGAAACACCGGGGCCGGCCGCACACGTGCGCAGAGCGAGGGCTAGATGGAGCGCTGAGAGGGCTGACGGGGCCGGTTCTGCGTGACTGTGTTTCGGGAAAAACGAGCGCGAGCTGGGCCCAGTGGGCGTGTGAGGGGGTAGCGGGAGCGAGAGAGGGAGAGGGAGGCAGGGCCAGAGGGAGAGAGACGGAGGAGGGTGTGAAAAATAGACGGCGGTTTTCATCTTGTAGTGACAGAAAGAAGGCAGAGGACGGGGACAGAGGTTCAAGAGGAGTCATTACAAGCCAACTCAAGACACAGATACGTATGTACAGACACCATCAAGAGGCACTACGGCGGCAAGAAATATTGGTATCAGACAAGAGACGTGCATGCCAAGCACAAAGTGAAGAATGCAGGTTGCAGAACGCAAATAAAGAGTGGCGAACGATTACAAACAGTGGATAGCGGAAACGCTTTGCCAAAGAAACAGAACATGAAAAACGTAGCGGCTGCAGAGCACCGCTGGAGCACAGAACATCAATGCAGATGCACCCACGATGACAGAAACGAGCAAAGGACTGTGTGCTGCAGGGCACCGAAAGATCGCCTGGTTGGCGCCACCCACCACGCAAGGACATGACATGATACCGCCGCCGGAAACGCCCACTCCCCACCATGACCCCGCACAACACGTACTAACATCCCCCCTTCCCCCCTTTCCTTTCATCTCCACAGAAAATGCCAAAGAAGAGAGCATCCAACGGTAGAAACAAGAGCGGTAGAGGACACGTCAAGCCAGTCAGATGTGTCAACTGCTCCAGATGCGTCCCTAAGGACAAGGCCATCAAGAGAATGACGGTCAGAAACATGGTTGAAGCCGCCGCCGTCAGAGACATCTCCGAAGCCTCTGTCTACGACGAATACCCAATCCCAAAGATGTTCAACAAGTTGCACTACTGTGTCTCCTGTGCCATCCACTCTAGAATCGTCAGAGTCAGATCCAGAACCAACAGAAAGGTCAGAGCTCCTCCTGTCAGACAAAGATTCAACCAAAACGCCAAGAGAGTCTCTCCAGCCGACGCTGCCAAGAGAGCTTAAGTGTTTCCGTTTGAATTTTCTACGACGTGATTGTATATCTCCCTCTCTTACTATTAACTCTATATATCATCATAATATCTATATATCTTGTTGAATACTAGACACAGACCAATCCGGGCTGCTACTGATCCACCGCGTTGCGTAATTCCCCTGGTTTTATTACGTAATGCTCCTTTTCCCCCTGTCCTCGCCCCGCTCCTCTCCCCGTCAAGAAAAAAAGCGTCGCCGTCAACGATTTGCTCCTCCATTTGGCGATGTGATGGAGATTGCAGGCGCTGGGACAAGAGGCAGCAGCAGCACAGACCGTGGCACCGACGTCTCCTTAGCGACCACCCAACATCTCCGTGCACCCATTGACTTCTCCGCAGCATAATAGAACAGTCGTCTCTTTACTACGTATCTTTGATCCAGCACCCACGTAACCAGGCCACCCCTTCTCTTCATCACAAAGCCCCTCGTCCTCTTGCCACACACATAAAACGTCCGTTGATACCTTTTTCCGTCTGACAGGCCAATTCAACCCCACACCCAGTGTACAATATCCACAACGCAGTGAAACAGCACGCATCAAACACAACCACACACAATGGAGGAACCTAATTGGAAGTTCAGCCAGTGCTTTGGCGATAAAGGCGACATAGAAAATATAACAGAAGCAGACATAATATCCACCGTGGAGTTCGATCACACGGGAGAGTTCTTAGCCACCGGTGACAGAGGTGGCCGTGTCGTTCTGTTTGAGAGAAACGAAACGAAGAAGAATTGCGAGTACAGGTTTTACACCGAGTTCCAGAGTCACGACGCAGAGTTCGACTACTTGAAGTCCCTCGAGATTGAAGAAAAGATAAATAAAATCAAATGGTTAAAAAGATTTAATCAGTCTAAGTTTCTTCTCTCCACAAATGACAAGACCATAAAGCTTTGGAAAGTTTTCGAAAAGCAGATCAAAATAGTGTCCGAAAACAACTCCAACAACAACGACGAATTGAGCAACTTCTCTCCCAAATCAACAGCAAACATTACCAGACAGTTATCCTCTTTCCAAACCAACCCCAATCTAGTAACAGCTCTTATAGATTCCAACAGTGCCACAATGGCAGAGATAAAGTTGCCAAGATTGACTTACCACGATACAATAACAGCCGCCCAACCGAAGAAAGTCTATGCCAACGCCCATGCCTACCACATCAACTCGATAAGTGTGAACTCCGACCAAGAAACCTTCATTTCCAGTGATGATTTGAGGGTCAATTTGTGGAACCTGGGTATTGAGGACCAGTCTTTCAACATTGTCGATATCAAGCCAGCCAACATGGAAGAGTTGACCGAAGTCATAACCAGTGCAGAGTTCCATCCATTGGATTGTAACCTGTTCATGTATTCATCGTCAAAGGGTATGATAAAGCTCAATGATATGAGGATGAACTCCTTATGTGACAACCACTCGAAGATCTTTGAGGAGTATGTGGATCCTTCGAACCATAATTTCTTTACGGAAATCACGTCATCGATATCAGATGTCAAGTTCAGTTCCAACGGACGTTATATTGCAAGTAGAGACTACATGACTGTCAAGATCTGGGATATCAATATGGAAACCGAGCCAATCAAAACAATTAACATCCATGAACAATTGAGAGAGCGTCTTTGTGACACTTACGAAAACGATGCGATTTTCGATAAATTCGAAGTCCAATTTAGTGGTGATAGTAAATCCGTTATGACTGGATCATACAATAACAATTTTATGATTTACCAAAACTCAGTTAGCCCCGAATGTACGATACAAGAACAAGAAAATGAACGTGAGATTGTACTGCAGGCCGACAAATCGGCATTCAAAGTCAAAAAGTCGAACTCGAACAAACGTAAGAACTTGTCGATGCTAAATAAGTTCGATCCGGATTCAATCGACTTCAAGAAGTCCATCCTGCATTTGAGCTGGCACCCTATGGAGAACTCTGTGGCAATTGCTGCAACGAATAATTTATATATATTTTCGGCACTCTGAGTCGATGTAAGCGATAATGTTTAATGATCGATTTATACTGTTGTATCGATAACCTACTAAAACCTACAGGTGTTTTTTGTCTTTTCTCTCTTTCTTGTTATTATCAATATATAAGAAATTTTAAAGAAGTTTTCCAGAAAGCAAAACTGCTTGATCCGCTTGCGCAGATGCGTTTCATAGCTGTCCATTTCTCAGAAAAAAAAAGAAGTAAAAGAGGCTGCTACTAAGCTTGACCAATTGATGAAGGATGAAAATCATAGTAATAATAATAATAATTTTGATAACAATGATGGAAGGTAGATGTTGATGGCTTTTTTAATAGTGATAATAATAATAATAATAATAATAATAATAATGATAGTGATAATAATAATTTATAGCATTGGTGACGTTGGATTCATAGCGAAGAGATTCAGGTCAGGCTAATCTAGTCTCTAATGTGTCTGTTACAGTCTGAGTTCCAGAAAAGAGTCTTGTCACCGTCACCCCAGAAGAAATCGACCTTTCTGACGTTCAAGTATTGGTATTTAGGAACAGGCCATTCTTCGTCGGACAAGTGCTTGGTGTGTTCTCTGTGTTCTGCGTGCTCCTTTTCGACAAAGAAGGTGTTGACGGCAGTGATGGCGATGATTGGGGCGGCCAACAGGAAAGAGACCTTCTTCCAGGTTGCGGAGGAGGCGTCGGCGTGGTGCTCGACGGCTTCGAGGTGCTTGGCGAACTCGGCACCCTTAGCTGGGTCAGCAGTGAATGCTGGCTTGTCGAGGTTGGATTGGAATCTTCTGCCAATAACCTTTGCTTGTCTCTTTGCAACTGTTCTGAACATTCTGTGTGTGTGTTTGTGTGTGTGTGTTTGCACCTATGTTCTCTATAGGGGCGTATCCTACGCCGTATACAAAACGATATACAACACCACAAAACAAGCAAAATTCTGTCTGACACACTCTCTCTCCCTCCTCTCTCCCTCCTCACCGTCACCGTCACTGCTGCAACACACCACAATCTCTCGTTTTTCTGGACCGCTTACCTAATCCACTGGTCTCACCACCCGGCCCGTCTGCCCAACGCAAAAGAAGGCGGCGAGCGCCGACTTTCGCTCGATTTTCATTGGCTCACTTGCCTCAGGCTCCAACAGCAGCGGGGGACGATCGGCTCTGCCAGGCGCTGTAACGTTTGATCAACTCTCCTTCTACAAGACGGGTCCCCTCTAGCTGATTCCCGACGGTCAACCAGCCCGGACGAGTGTTGTGCTGTCTGCCGAAGATCTCAAGCTTGCGGACGCCGGCGCCGACGAGCCGGTCGACTATACCGTAGATCTCGTCGGGCTTGCGGGAAGTTTCTCTCGTGGAGGAGATCATGATTTGCGAGTCGATGGCACGGTTGATCCACTTCACGCTGCCCTTGGTGGCAACGAGGAGGTGCTCCTTTGAGTGGTTCAACCAGTGGCCGGTCCGCCCGGTGCTGATTGTGCGGACCAACTGGCTGGTCTTGATCCACGTGATCTGGTTGATCACCTTGTAGCCCCACTTGCGGAGAAACTCCCGCCCCGTCTCGATGGTGCGGCCGGTGACCCACAACAAGAACAGGCCTTCACGCTGCAACTTGTCCATGCGCAAGGACAACAACTCGTCGTCCTTCAGACTGCTGTAGTTGAGATTCATGTGGATCGTCCAGCTGGGGTCGGCGATGACCACCCCAAAGTCGCTGCCAAACACCTCGAAATCAATGTTCATCAAGTCGCAGTTGATCCATTGCGGAGGAAGTTCGCAGCTCAAGTAGCTGCATGCCGGCTCGCCTCTGGTGAAGTCCCAGATCCTGATGTTCTCCTTGATCTCATACAGCTCTTTCATTTTGGCGTCCTCGTCGGCGTTACCCGCAGATGCACCCTGATCGGGGTTGAAATGCAATGGCATCAACTGTCCATAATGGATGTATCTGCAGTTGGATATCTTATGACATGTGTCCAAATACGAACAGTCACCCAGCTTGAAGTCTGTTTGAGATTGGATGATCGGAATAAAATGCATCTTGCTTTCGACGCATCGATATACCTGGTGAAACTTTTGGTTGACCCGGTCTTTGCTCTCGTAGATAAGTTTTTTCAGCTTATCCTCATTCAACCTACAAAAGCTGGTGCTTTTGTCAAAAGTGATCAACGAAGATAATAACGCGGCGTGCTCACTGTCTTCGCAGCACTCATAAAAGGGAAGAACAGGAGTCCTCAACCGTGCACGCTCCCTCTGTAGGTTATGAGATGAACACTCGGTGTTGAGCAAATATTCGAGTTGCTCCAATCGATTAGATTTGGTAGTCAAAGTGTAGGTATCATTGATATCTTTCGGGATTAGCTTTTTGTTCGTGATCATCTTGATAGGGTAAATGTCATTTTCAGAGACAATCGGCTTTTCCCCATCAATTAGGTTCAGCACGTACTTTAGCCTCTCATTTTTATTGGCTGGAATTTGGTAGTTAACTTCGTTCAATGACTTTCTTTTGATATGTAGATCAACGTTTTCGACCGCTTCAAAGTCTAAACTTTCGTCACAGTTCTGCCTATTGCTTTCAAAACCATTGTAGTCTTCTGATGAAGAAGATGAAGAGGGAGGCTGATTCATATAAGAGGGATCGTTGAACGCGGACAGTCCCCCAAGTGACACTGAGGCCGAAACAGATGCTGTAGTACTGACAGAGCTCGTGGACAAAACAGAGGGCGATGGGCTATTAGATTGGCGGTTCGAATCGGACGACGATGGCGGAACGTAAGCATAATTGAGCGACTGTGTAGTTCTCAAGAGCAACGCCAAGGATAACCGGTTGATGTAGGAAATTTTATCGAAGCAACGAAACAAATCCTCATAATGCTGGCTCAAGGCGTTACTTGGCACACAAACAAGAGTGTATCCACTACAGAGTTTGTCAATAAGACGGAGGTACTTCATAAACTGTAGCCAAGACACCTTGTCTTTCCCCTTGCTGTACACAGAACAAACGAAACAGAAGTATATTTCAGGAATCAATCCATTGACCGGTGGCTCTGTAAGCAAATCGTGCCAATCAAGCAAAAACTTGACAATCTCAAGACCTTTTCTGTCCATAGCAGATTAATCCTAGTTTTCCAAAACGTTCTTGTACTTTCTACCTAGTGTTGTAGCTGGAGACCAGGTGTTCTTTTCTTTGCAAAGGAAGTCTCATTTCACATCTGGTAGTGCCTTGCTAGAGATCCCCTAGAACCTGCCAGCTGAGCTTTATAATTTTTGCAAACTTGCGATGCTATCACATTATTCCCTTTTTGTCTTGCTGATTCGATCTTCTACACGATACCTTCAACCAGTTTCCGAAAATGGAAAATGATTACTTTTTTAACATGATTAGCTGTCAAATGGCTGAGATGCGGACTTGAGTGGGAGGCGCTTACGTAACAAGCAGAGAAAGTTGCTGAAAGCGGAATTGGGAGAGTATTCGCTGCATGAATATGGCCCAGCCTGCTGTTTTGTTTACGTTTCACGTTGATATAACACGGATGCTGAGAAACGGTGGAAAGAAGAAAGAACATTTCTTTGTTTATCACACTAATAACTTCTGCCATAGAGATTGTCCGGGCAGCCAAAAAGAGACTAGGCTCGAAAATACTTACTACCCTCGGAGGTCTAGTACACACTAGCAGATCTGATATATTGCTTACACCATCGATCTTTCTACATCCCATATACCGTCTCCAGCTGTTCTGATAGCGGCCAAATCAAAATGAGTGGCGACTCACTAGGAACAGGTATTGCAGAAGATCCGGATAGTGTTCCAGTGTCGAGCGAAAACTTTGAGCTATGGATTCGAATGGCCACAGACAACAAAATCAATACCAACAATACATGGAATTTTGCTTTGATTGACTACTTTCATGATTTCACCGTCCTAAGAGAAGGTGACGGGGTGAATTTCCAAAAAGCCTCCACGACTTTAGATGGATGCATGAAGATCTATTCACATAGAATTGACTCAGCGGCTAAAGATACAGGTACGTTATTATCGTCTCTTAACATCAAATCAAAACAAAACACGATTTCTAGCCGTCCTAGTAGCAGCAATAATCATGCACCTCCGGCATCTGGAGCTGGAAATTTGAACAAGAATAATCAGGCGGGGTCCCACAATGATGACGACGGGGAAAATCAGAACGAAGATGATAGCGACGACGAGCTCTCAGACGATGCGCCCGATGATGGAACAATAATTACGGGAGGAAATTCAAAATCTAAATCCAAAAGCAAAAACAAGAAGAAACATACCTATCTTGCTCCCTCTTTCAATACAATCAAGATTAAAGACCAAGACCGACCCGTTAAACCTGATCCAGTCTTCAAAAATGCGTTGGCCAACTTTGATGAAGGAGGTGCAAAGAGCTTATTGAATAATATCTTAAGACTTTCCAGGGAAAGCAAAGTTGTTTTTGATATCGCTGATGATACAGAGCTGATTATAGAAGATGACAGTGAAGAGGACGAAGATGGAAAAGAAAGTGCCCAAGATGAGGCCCATGGAGGTAGTGATCCAACACGTGGAGACTGTGAGGACTCAATTG
This sequence comes from Pichia membranifaciens NRRL Y-2026, assembly GCF_001661235.1. Taxonomy (NCBI): domain Eukaryota; kingdom Fungi; phylum Ascomycota; class Pichiomycetes; order Pichiales; family Pichiaceae; genus Pichia; species Pichia membranifaciens. The sequence goes on along the minus strand of NW_017566982.1, from coordinate 1,548,576 downwards.
ATATAAACTTGCTGAAACGCCTTGTTGACTTTGATATCATCAACCATTCGCTTGATGTGTGCCCCTCGCTGAAAGAATTGGATGAAATATCCAATGGTAAAACCGATCCTGCGAACTTGTTGGAATACATGGATGAGGTTGATGTGTCTAGGATTGAAAATGATAGAAGACTTAACATAGAAGGTCATATTAATGATACTTTTGATGACAATGCACAACCGGACTTTATGCATGATCCTGATATTAATATGGCTGAGTCTAGTGACAATAATAGCAATGAAAGTGATAAAATGTCAAATGTTTCTAAACGTACCCAATATTCTTTATACATTGATGGTGTCGAAGATCCAGACGAGTCAGGTCACAATATAACCTTCACTAATCTTTTTGATGAAAATAGACAAAGAGAACAAGGCAAGATACGAGAGAAGGATCTAATAGATGCGACGAAACCTGATAAAACGGACATCGACATGATCAAAATTTACGATAGTATTGGAACGAGGCCTAGACTTTACTGGAAAATTGCAAGATTAAAACGCTCTACCAGCAATAATAGAACATTTAATGAAATTGACAATGATGAAGAGGATACTCATAATAATAGATCTAGTAAATATAGTCAGAAATCTACTTCAAGAGCGTACAATAAAAAGAAAGATGTGGTTTTAATTGACTTTTTGTCTGACAAAAATGATCCAAATGAGGAAGAACTCTTTGCTTCTACTGAGTATCTGTCCAAGATCATGCTCACCGAAAAGGAAAGGAAGTCTGGAAGACATCTTCTTGATAGTGATGCACCTTTCACTGCCAAGCGTCTTGCATTTTTGAGCACGAAGCCTAACCAGTTGATTAAATCAGTTTTGATGCAGAAAAGAAAAAACACGTTTGAAGAAAGAGAACTTGACAACATTCCTGCAAGTGAAGAGTTTTTTGCTCAGGCCTACAGAGATGAAAATGATAATGACATTTTGAATGATTCCATTTTTAGTGATCCTATTGATCACCCTTCAAGTTTCAACGATAATGACGACTTTGACCCGAACGGTATAGAAGGATTTGAAGTACCATTGCCTAATCCATTTGAAGAGCAACCTCGAAACACAGAAAACATGAATGCCCACCCTCAAACCTTGTACCGTACCAACGCGATTTCATACGCCAAAAGATCCAAGAAAGTTGATGTAAAATTACTTAAACAAAATATATGGAATTCAATAGAAGAAATATCAATTCACAAAAAGAAACGTTTCGCATCTCATTTTGAAGAAGAAGAAGGTAATGGAGGAGGCTATTCAAATAAAGTTCAAGAGGAAGGCACTCCTCTTGAAGTAGAATCGTCAGCAACGCGGTCAGAAGAGTCAACTACTAGGACATCAACCATGAGTCCTCCAGCTATGGATGATTTCGTTGACAGCGGAGAGGATATCGATTCCATGCAATTTACCAACGTGGTTGAAAAGATGTCCTTGAAATATAACACAAAAACTAAAAGAGATTTATCCACCAGTTTCTGTTTTATTTGCTTGTTGCACTTGGCCAACGAACAAGGATTAACGTTAGAGACCTTGAGTAATAATGAGGACATTATAATTCATAAGTAGTGTATTTTGTCGGTGAAGACATTCTAGGGTAATGTGATAATTTGTATAATATTGGGATTTTGTAAAAAAATATGAGAATGTACGAGGTTCGTAAAGTAGATATACAATGAGAGAAAGAATATGAATGATAAGAATGTATGAGTTTTTTTGCTTATGAATAGAACATTACCACTCTTGGGCAGTGTTACCATAAGGGGACTTCTTAGTACCCTTGACAGGAATAACGACAGAACAGCCTGGTTCGATAAATGAAAAGACATTTTTCCGCTTTGCCTCATATTCATCAATATATTTGGATTTGGTTAAAGTGATTCCAATATCATCCAGTCCGTTAACTAAACAATGCTTTCTGAAAGGTTCTACCTCGAAGTTCTCTACCAAAATATCACCATCTGGGCCCCTAATTTGTTGTTCAACTAGATCAACAGTGATTTGCTTTCCAGCTTTTGCAATTGGGTAGATCTTTTCCTTGATCACTTCTTGTGGAAGTCTGATTGGCAGTAAACCATTCTTGAAAGAATTGTTGTAGAAAATGTCACCGAAGGAAGGAGCAATAATGGATTTGATACCAAAATCTTTTAATGCCCATGGAGCGTGCTCTCTGGAAGACCCACAACCAAAATTGTCACCTGTACAGCAGATGATATTTGCCTTGTTATATGGCTCGACGTTCAAAACAAAATCGGTTGGAACATCCTTACCATCTGAGCCTTTTGTGAATCTAGCATCGTAAAAAAGACCTTTGCTTAAGCCAGTTCTCTTGATAGTTTTCAAAAATTGTTTTGGAATAATAGCATCTGTGTCAATGTTTGCTTTCTCCATTGGTGCAGCAACAGAAGTCAAAATAGTGAATTTCTCCATAGAAGCTGCTACTGCAGCTGGCTTTTCCTTACTAGCGGATTGAGAGTTTGGAGGGATATCATCGATCTCATCTGCAAGTTTTTCAGATTCTGTTTCCTTGGCTGGGATTGGTGCTTTCTCATGTGCATAAACAGCATCCTGAAGTTCTTTATCTTCCTCACCACCTAACTGGATCTTTGGAGAATCTTTAGATTCTTTGTATGGGAAGTTTCTGATATCTGTGAAGTGACCAATAATACCTGCGGCTGCAGCCATAGCAGGGGACATCAAATGAGTTCTCGAAAGGGCACCTTGTCTACCACGGAAGTTTCTATTGGAGGTAGAAGCACATCTCTCATATGGATCAAGGATATCGGGGTTCATACCTAAGCACATTGAACAACCTGCTTCTCTCCATTCGAAGCCTGCAGCCTCGAAAATCTTATCCAAACCTTCAGTCTCAGCTTGCTTTTTCACCAAACCTGAACCTGGGACGACTAGAGCCAATTTGATGTTCTCTGCCTTCTTATGACCTACTACAACTTTAGCAGCCTCTCTCAAATCTTCAATACGAGAGTTTGTACATGAACCGATGAAAACTTTGTCAATTTTGATATCTTGTAATGGGGTATTTGGGGTCAAACCCATGTAGTTGAGAGCAGCTTCAATACCACTTTTAGCTATTGGATCCGTGAAATCCTTTGGATCTGGAATCTTGCCTGTGATTGGAAGAGCATCCTGAGGAGAGTTACCCCAAGTAATGGTTGGAACAATATCTTTTGCCTGAATGATTACCTCCTTGTCAAACTTCGCATCTTCATCTGAATATAATGAGCTCCAGTAGTTGATGGCTTTGTCCCATTCTGCATCTTTTGGAGCCAATGGCCTTCCCTTTATGTAATCGAATGTAATTTGATCTGGGGCAATCATACCTGCTCTTGCACCAGCTTCAATAGCCATATTACAGATGGACATTCTAGCTTCCATACTCAAGTCACGGATAGCCTTACCAGCAAATTCAATGACACAACCTGTACCACCAGCAGTACCAATGACACCAATGACATGGAGCACCAAATCCTTGGACGTCACCCCTGGCATGAGTTCACCATCAATTCTAATAAGCATGTTTTTCGATTTTGCTTGGATGAGAGTCTGTGTTGCCAAAACGTGTTCGACTTCGGAGGTACCAATACCAAAGGCTAATGCACCGAATGCACCGTGGGTGGAGGTGTGGGAATCACCACATACAACAGTAGTACCTGGAAGAGTGAACCCTTGTTCTGGACCCACCACGTGGACAATACCTTGCCTGTCGTCAGTCATACCGAAATACGCTAAATTGAAGTCCTTGATGTTTTGTTCTAAGGTTTCAACTTGAAGTCTTGAATCTTCCTGGTCGATGAAGGTACTCACATTTTTAAAGTTTACTCTTGAAATTGTTGGAATGTTGTGGTCAACCGTGACAAGAGTGCAATCTGGTCTTCTCACAGTTCTGCTGGCAGTCTTCAAGCCCTCAAAAGCCTGTGGAGAAGTCACCTCGTGAACTAAATGTCTGTCGATGTAGATCAAACAAGAGCCAGAATCATCCTGGTGCACAATGTGATCTTTGAAGACCTTGTCGTAAAGCGTTGACATTATAGATGGTCTATTACTTTCTGAGTTTTCTTTGCTGTTAAAAACTACTCGAAGGTTGTTTCAAGACGGGTAGAAGATTTGTGTTTGCATGCACCGTCACAAAAAGAACGGACGGGAAGCATCTATATATATGATACTGCGGAGACAGATTACTAACATGTTCGAGGAAGCAAAAAATGCCGGAAAATGAAAAAAAACCGGCAAAAAACCGGAATGGGCGTCCTCCGGTACCGGAGCGCAGGCGCCAGCCCGGTACCGGCGGTCAGCAGTTACCCAATTGGAGACGACCACCTGGTCAGCCATATTTGGCGCCGGGGAAGGAGGAAGGGTGAGTTGTAGATAAGAGTCATTTTCGGAGTAGACATTATTGCATCAGTTACAGAGCTATTGCATCAGTTATAGAACTATGGAGATTATTTACACGAGTTGCGACGGGGCTGGACCGGCTCCAGATCGTAATCATCTTCTATTTCTTGAACTTCCAGTATGCAGCAATAGCAACGACCGTTATCGAACCGAGCTCGATGCATTTGAGAATTTTCTGTTGGGTTTTTTCCCGTCTAACGCACTGGGAATATGGAATGTCTCCCCTGAAGGACACCATCGTGTATAGAGGAATCCAGTACTGCGGGATAAGTCTCCCCAGAAAGCTGTCTAGTGTTTTGCGCAACAAGTATGCCGATGAGATAACCTTAGTGGACATCTCCTTGTAGTTATCGAGCGCCAACTTAAGAATGGCTTTAAGATCCTTGTGCCTGTTTGCGGTGTACGTATCAAATGCTGCCTCCCTGGTCTCCTTTTCGTCTAGTAGCCCTAACAAGATTCGCACGTCCTCAAACCCACAGTTCATACCCTGGCCATAAAATGGTACCATTGAGTGTGTGGCATCCCCGAGAATGATGCATTTGTCTGAAAAATGGTATTGACTGCATGTAACTTGCATTAGTGCACCCTTGGGATTGCCTGTAAAAGCCTTTACCACATTTTCCATACCGATGAGGTCAGCAGCATCAGGGAAGTTTGATAGAAAGAACGTCTCAATGTCCTCCGCCTTCTTCAGCGCTTCTGTCAGACTCCAAGGCCCAAAAAAGGTGGACGTAAATGACCCGTCGCTATTCGCCAAGGCAATCAACATGAACTCTTTACGCGGCCAAATGTGAAGATGGTTTGGATTGAGCAAAAAAGCTCCATTCTCACCTGGCGGAATATACAACTCCAAATAGCATTTATCGATGTACTCTTGCGAGTAGTCCATACGTATGTACTTTTGCATCTGGTATCTAACGTTTGAATACGAGCCGTCTGCACCAATGACAAAATCAAAATCAAAACTTCTTTTGACACCATATCTAACCTCGCATTCGACAGATGCTCCTCTGGTATTGAAGTTGAGATTTACAAGCTTATGCTCGAATTTGAGTTTGATTTGATTCACAGCTGTCTTGTTGAAAGTGTCGATTTCATCGAGCAAGCTCTCGTTCAATTTTGCTCGGTCGATAGAGTTGATGTGCTCCCCAAATAACCCATATATTTGGCTCTCTTGTTTCCCATCTAGCGTGTGAATCATCCGCCCGTGCATCGGAATGATCTCCTTCAACACCCGAGCACTCATTTCTGAATCTACAAATTCCAAGCCACGTATTCCACGGTCACTGACTGCTAAGTTGATTGAGCGCAAGTTCTTCTTGATTGCTGTTCCTGCCGTTCTCGGATCATCTCTTAGATCGAACAGCGTCACATTGTATCCACGATGACCCAAGCCCAAAGCCACTAACGCCCCAACAAGGCCCGCACCAATCACTGCTACTGACTCTGACATGCTTCTTCTTTGTTGGCGTTCTTCTGATTTACTTCTTTGCCAAACAATACAACCAAGTACCTTAACGAAGCCCAAAGTTCACCAAGTTCCCTGAAAGTGTATCCGCCCCACCTTGAAAGCCGAGTGGAATCATTTGCTCGCCAGAATTTCCGCAGATGGCCAAAAACAAAAATCACCTAATTCTCTGCAATACCCTATTTTCTCTGTTGTCTCATTGATCTCGAACACACCACAACCTTGTGATTGATGCCGGGGAGCATTTGCGTGCCACATCTTTTGAAATTTTGCAACTTCTTTCTTTCAAATACGCTTTACATTATTTATATAGTTTGATATAGTTCAGAAAATAGGCGCCTATACTCTTCAGTTTCTCAATACATCACGAAGATAACCGCCAAATTTCTCGGCACCTTGTTCCAAGGCACCCTTGAGTGCATTGAAATCGTCTCCCATGTATTTCTCAGCAAACTCCAACACTTGCTGCTCGACATCCCCACCTCCGTTGTTCTGTCTGAACTGCGCAGTGTCATCTTCCCCGTAATAGTCAGACGAAGAGATCGATTGTGCATTTGTGAAAGACTGAAGTTTCGTTCTAGCCTCCTGGGCTTTGGTTTCATCGTAGTTCCCAACACCATAGAACTGGTCTGAGGAGATACCCTTTTGAGTGCCAAATCTCTTCTCAACGTCACCAGTATACTGGACATCTTTGTACTTCTTACCTTGGTTAGCATCCAAAGTAGTTGGTGCAGTAGAGGCAGTCATACCGAAACCGAGCTTTGCAAAGCTCTGTCTGGTACTTTCAACATCATTCTTTTTGGCAGAAGATGGGTTTCCTGATAAAGCCAATGAAGCAGTTTTTGACTGACTTGCCTCCGGTTTGTCAAAAAGGGATATTGGACCTTTCTTGGTAGTGGCAGATGCAAAAGTGTCAGGAGTGGCCGTGGTGGCCTTCAGATTGTCGTTTGGATTGTATCCCAAATTCTTGATTTCTTGCTCTTCTCTCTTTGCCTCCTTCTCGAATTCATCAAAATCGATATCGTCAGATGCAACCTTTTTGATGTTCAGTTTGGCCTTGTTTTTAGAACCTGCACCCAAAATGTTCTTCTTCCCTAATATACTATTGCCCTTGGCAGTCTTGTTGACGACTCTTCTAGCTGGGGTAGTTTTAGCCTTTGCATTTGTGCTTTCGTCATTCAAAGAAGTGGTAGAATTGTTGACAGGAGGAGTTGATGCTCTTGAGGTCAAAGGTGATGGTGTATTAGTTGGCTTGTCCCACTTAGAGAAAAAATCATCACCAGCAGCTGAACTCTCCTCTTCACTTGCTTCAATAGAATCGGCATCGTCCCATTCTAAAATTTCTGGATGCCTTTTGGTGTCGTTCTCAACTCTCTTCTCCAGTTTCTCCTTGTAATTCGAACCAACAGAAGAATCATATATTTTCTTAGGCTCACTTCTCAATATACTTGAGCCACCGTTTTTGTTGATGTACTCCTTAAAACGGTCGTTCCCACCACATTTCATGCTTCTCAACTGTTTGTTAGTCCATTTTGTATCCAAAACCGAAGACTTAACAAACGAGATATGCACACCCATATTTCTGTGGTTGGCACTACATTGCAGACATATGAAGATCCCAAAAGGAATCGATGTCCAGGTAGGGTTTTTCGCATTGCAGTCAAAACATTGTCGATTGGCAGGGTTTTTCTGCAATCTAGTAAAAATTTGCTTGATAGTTGCAGTAGATGCAAACTCGTCTTCTGCACACATGGCAAATGTCTGGCGTGCTTTGGTACAGCTTTGTTACTCTTTTTTTAATCTTGAATGGTGTAAACACAGTGACACGTTATCCAAACTGCGACAGCTCATCAAATCAATATACAAAAATCTCCTCAGCAAAATAATCGCTCCTCTGTTTTTTCCTTTTTCTGAGCCGGTGAAAACTGCAGCTTTTCGCAGATACACCAAAAGTATGTCAAAGGTAAATAAAGAAAAAGTTTATCTGACCTTCGTTTATTTCAACAGGAGAGTAATATGGCAGGCCCATATCAAGGATCAAAAAGACATAGATCCCCTAGAGATGCCCCGGGGAGAAAAAGGGTACCCAGTTTAGGGTCATCTACAGCAAAAAAAGATTCGGAACACCTCCGGATAGGTGACAGGAATGAGGCAAAGGACGATGATGACGATGATGACAACCTCATGGTACTGAGCAAAGAGGATTTTGAGAACGCTATCAAATTGGTTACAAACAATAAAATCAACAATGTTAATACATGGGAGGTGAAGCTCATTGAATATTTTTACGATATGAATCATTTGAAATCAGACGATGGTGTATCCATCAATTTCCAGATGGCTTCTGCAACTTTGGACGGTTGCACGAAAGTCATTTCCAAACGAGTAGATTCGGTAGGGGTTGATACTGATGCGTTGATTCAAATACTAGCTATAAACAGTGACTCCAAATCCAGAAAAAAGAAATCCAGAGCGGAAGACGATGAAGATGATGACAATCAGAATGACCCCGATTATCAAGGGAGCAAGAAAAGTCGCCAGGATAAAACAGGAAGGGAAGCGGACAAATTTCTATCAATGGAAAAGCTCAAATTCAACGATCGCCATATCCAATTTGCCACTATTGATCCTGTTTTTCGTAAAATGCTTGCAGATTTTGACGAAGGGGGAGCTAAATCGTTATTGTTAAATAGTCTTAGAATGTCAAACGAAGGACGTGTTGTATTTGATGATACAACAACCACATCTTCTGCTTCTGATGGACACGATCTTAGTTCTTCAGTTGACTTCACAGTGAAACCAGAAAATAATGCAAACATAGACGACCAAATGGAGACGACCAATGGTAAACCTACAATTGCCGATGTTGATCTGAAAGACGAAGAAATGACAATTGATTTATTGCACATATATCAAAATGTTGTTCGAGACCCAAGATTCGACTCATTGGATATTTGTCATGAGATTACAGAAATCAAGAGCAGTATAGAAGATGTAGAGTATGGCAAGCAGTTTGTCAACAAGATAAACCAAAGAATGAAAGAAGATGAGAAAAAACTCGATCTCGACACTCCAGAATTTAATGTGGAGTATGATTATGATATTGATAATTTTGATTTGAACGATAACAACGTAGACTCTGTGAACAATTTCAACCTTTCAGAAGTCACCAATTTGAGCACAGGGAACTCCTCTGCAAACCCTGAAAACTATAAGTTGTACAATGACAACGGTTTTAATGCTAATGAACCTTTCCTTGATGAAGAGGAAGTCATAAAAAAAGAGTCAATTTTGATGGCAGAATTAGATAAGATACCCAGCGTAAGAAAACGCCAACATTGGAAAATACGTGCTATCAACTCAAACTCAAGGATAGCTGGTGAGAATGACAAGGAATCCATATTTACCAACAACGAAGGTGACTCCGCTTCTAATTCAATTTCCAAAAATACTAAATCGATCAAAGAAATCAAGAAAATGAAAAAAAAAGAATATATTATTGACTTCATGAACGATTCCACGGATGCTGATACTTCGATTCTTTTCAAGAAAGCAGCACGTCCGTTGAGATCATTGAATCCCGATCAAATTAACTCCGAAATGACCACTTTACCAGATTTGAAATCGTGGAGTTCCGAGAGATTGGTCAAATCATTGCTGAAACCGAAGCGAAGGCTGAGGAACGTTTTCACTAAAAGGACATCTTCAGCCTCTGCATTGTATGCCGACCGTGAGTTTTGGGCTGCTAAATATAATGACAAGACTACAAAGCCATCCGAGGAAATTGATCAGGATGCCGCAGATTTTTTATATGAGGTGATGGACAAACCTTTAGAGGAAAACATTGATTCTAGTGTGAATAACGAAAACGCTGTTGACGAGTTTGATGGCGGTTTTGATCCGGGTGTTTATGATTTTGATGCTCCAATTGACGACCAGAAATTGGTCAGTGACGAAACTGGACCTAATAGCCAGATACCTGGTTCATTAGGAACTGATGTGATCAAAGCAGCTAAACCATCTTGGCATACAGACAGTATTCATTTTGAAAAGAGATCCAAAAAAATTAATGTTCGTTTGCTAAAGCAAAATCTTTGGAATGTTACCCAGCAACATGTAACAGAGATAAAAAATGAGTCTTCATTTTTGTCGGAAAAAGAAAAAGCCAGTGACCTAAAATTATCTGATATTGTGAAAGATACGTACAAAAAATACCAAGGAAGGGAGAAATCTGATTTGTCGACATCGTTTTTTTTTATTTGTATGTTGCATATTGCAAATGAAGAAGGCCTTCATATTGAGAAAACTGATGACCTGTCTGATGTAATTATTCACGCATGAGTTGCTGAGTTCAGTTACCCCTCTACAATTCATGCCTTGCCTTCTGCAGTGAACTTTTTTTGTACTCTATTATGTATACCAGTGTATTTTACCAGCCTAGCTACCAGAGGCTAATTGGGCTAAATATTGTTATATATATATTCCGTGGCCAAGAATATTGTGTCCTAGGGCATGGCTATTCGGAATAGCTCTTGAATGTGATGAAAAACACGTCTCATCCTTGATTATCAGCCCTGCTTTCATCAAGTGTTCCCTCATTGGATTCTCCACTATCCTCATTATCACCATCATCAGCATTTGATAGGACTTTCATGTTATCAAAATACATTTGTTTCGTCTTATCTTTGAATTTTCTCCACCCTGAAACAATATATACATAGCTCGTATATGAAGATATGAGAATCCAACTTGAAAAATATATCCACGACTCGACATCTCGAGTTTCAGAAAAAAAAGATCCTAGTAAAAAACCCGGTAAAGAAGGATACGTGTAGCTGGATTCAGTTTTGGGCTTATGATTTGGAATTTCAGCGCTAGCGGTAAAGATCTGGAAACATGTAAAAGAGGTCTTTGCGCATAGGACACAAACAGCGGTAAAGAAGTATAGCCTTACTATCTTTTTATTCTGACCCCAGAAAGCTAAAGCCAGGGGTATATAACTTGCAAAGTAAAGCAAAGACCATAATGGAAAACGGTTTGTCTTCAACCGATATTCTAATACGGGTGATCCACAATGACTCAATCCAATTGCTAGAATGAATTGTTGATGAAGCTGTTTCACTACCGTTTTTACAAAAGGGTTGTTACCAATTATCCGATAGTGTTCTCTCAGTTTGTTTATATTATCAACAATAATGATTTTAATTGCTTTTACTCTTTCGCCGTTAGATTTCGAGTCCGTGTAAGCTTTAATGAGTGCACTCCATTGGTTACGAACTGCTTTAGTATCTTTTTCCAACCTAGGTAGAGCAAGTAGGGTGATTATAACACCGTAGATATCAACTTTATACCATTCTGTTGGAATTTTCAAGGCTCCTGTGATTCTCTTAGGAACCACAAATTTTATGAGAGGCTCACCGATGAGAATATTGCAGACATATAAAGCAAGAGTGATAAGCATTGACGCAAGCCAAAGAATCCCAAAAAGAGCAAATAATCTCCATTTGAAGTCTGGGGGCCTATACACAATCGTGTATGTCGTAACATCCATTGGGTCAACATCTCCATAAGGATTGTAAATCTCATCATCATCGGGATATTCGGGTATAGGTGCAAGTAGCTGATCAGATTTTGTCACAGGAACAAACAGTGTTCTGACAAAGTTTCGAGAAACATGATCGTCATTTGGAGCACGCACATAGTTACCATCAGGAACAAAACAGCATAAAGCGCTGGTATGAGTTGCAAAATACAAGTCGGTTTCAGATTCAAGGACAGGTTCCGAATAATCTGGGGTCGGGTTCGTCAATTTTGCAAACAACGTTTTGTATATTATTTTTCCTCTTTCCTTAGGGTTGTCTTCGTCCAGTAAAAATGAAGATAGACGTAACTGAGAACAAGCAAACTTAAAAACTGCTTTCCATATCTTGCAGAAGCTTTTCTCTAGGGACATACCTAGTATAAACACCAAAACAAACAGTGCACGTTCGTGAAAAAATTCGTTGTGAAAAGGTAAGATTTTGATTGGACTAAAAAGACGAATTCCCCACGATATTGCGCTAAATTCAATATGAATGTAAAGGCTGTAAACTGCAGCCGACAATGAAATACGTGAAAGTCTTAACGAAAAAGGTCTCATCAAGGCATCATGAACAAGCTGTAAATTTGGATCATCAGATGGACGAATGAAAAATAAAACACCATCTCGCAAAATATTTGAGCGAATCATCGACACAAAGGAAGCAAAAAAATACATGAAGTATGTACCCATGAACCATTTTGGAACCACACCAAAAAAATCTGTGCCAAAAAATGGAGGATCAAGTTTGTAGTTGTATAGATTGTCATTGAAGATCGGCACTAAAGCAAATTCAATTTGCATGCCGCAAAACAATGGGAAAATTGCCCATTCTATAGCAATGAGACTGAAGACTTTTACAATAGATGCTATCTGGAGCATAACTATGTATATTGTACGATAGTTCCCAGCCAACGGGTTACTTGGTGTGCAACTTCTTTCCATTTTTTTCATACATGCAAAAATGATCAAACCAAAAACAGCAAAACCTGTCAGAGTGACAATTATCCGTTCACTGCTAGAACTGGTCGGTGTCCATTGAACAGAATTGACATAAGCAGCTCTGAGTGGTAAAATTAGATTTCTTTGAAAAAAAGCCAAAATCAACTTTGGAACAATAAAATTTTGAGATTGTGCATAAACATACTGTGCAGGGCTAGATTTAATCAAAAGAGAAATGTAAGGATAAAAATAGGGATGCGCTATCATGAATAGTTTTTGTAATGGGGAGAAAACTAGTGCATCTAGAATTGATAAGAAAAGCATACCTTGATAGGAAGGTATTAGTTTGAAGCACACAAGTACTACCATAGACACCAAGTTTGCCAACAAAGTGAGCTGAAAAATGAAAGTTATATTTTTGGGTCCATCCCACATTCCCTGGAGCTGTTCTTGCCCATCGTCCTGTTCTACTACTGGAGCTGGGATGGGTGGGTCAATTTCATTAATATCGTCAATATTCTGAGCGGGGACTGCCATGTCTGGATCTTGAAAATTCATTAAAAGTCTTGCATTAGCTCTAACAAGCTCATCATCAACATTAGCTCTGCCGTCTCTGTTAGCAACGTTCTGAATTACTTGAAACATCTCTCTCTCCTCGGTTCGGTGGTTCAAAAGAGTAATGCGGTATTTCTTGTAGAGTTCGAACACCTTCTGTATATCTTCGTCATTTATCACTTCTGGATCTAGGCCACGTAAATACACCTGATCTGCAACAGTATCTCTTACAGTTGGGTCTTCTACTAATTCTTCAATCATTCTATGAAGTGAATTAACCATGAGTAAGATTTCTGCCCGCTCAAAGACATGGCCCTCAACCCATCCAACACTTTCAAGTTCTCTATTGACACGCTGCTCATTTTCTTGTCCACGTAGAGCTCTTCTCCTTCTGTTGAGTTGGAAAAGATCAACAAGCTTTCGACGTTGCGGCCCAATTTTTTTATCAATAATTTTTTGAAATCCTTCATCTCCAACAAAAGAGTTCTGTATTATTATCATGGAAATTATAATCACGGAAAAAGTCATGGCAATGAAGAGTCCATGAAAAATGACACACTGGAGAAATGATAAATAGTTCACGATGAAATATTCCGATGATTTGTAATCTTCAAACATGTTTGGTAGAAAAGGACTTTCAATTCGGATGGGTACACCCAATTGAAAGTCTATGATTTTGTCTATAAGGGAAATAACAGTGGGGACCTCAAATACAGCACAAAATATCATAAGAGAATACTTCACCACTTGGTACTGATAGTGAATCAGGTCTCTGAAAAATTGTTTCAAGATGATTTTTAGCGGAACTGAATCTGGCACACCATCATTATAAATGATCTTGAATTTAAACTTAGAGTGACAGATATCACATATGTCCTTATTTGAATGCTCCAGCCAATACTGAAGGCAATCTTGATGAATGTACTTTATCGAACCCCTACACTTGCATGGATGAAACAAGGGCTGATCTGGAGTGCCTTCACACCTGCAGACTCGACAAAACTTCTCCTCAACCATCGCCACAAGTATTGATTTGTATGCTTTGTGATGCAAAAGCTGAGGTTGCTATGTACAGCCCTTTGAAGTAGCTTTCAAAGTTGGTGATGATGAGTGAAATAGTTCGTTAGAGAAATCCTCATTATAGAAGGATCGCCTCAAGAAATTGAGAGAAGTTGGCACTTTTTGTCGTGAAAGTTGCGGCGATCGGCTTTTGATGCAGTTGACGCGGACATGATTAAACATGTTTTCATAATTTTGGCTAAGCCCGACCTTCGTGGATGTTGTATCTTATGTTTTGCGGGCACCACAAACCGTTAGTGAGACCGGAGGGCTTAAAGTTTATTGCAGGTATGAATAATAAGGCTGTGAAACATGGAAATGACACTCTAGTGGATGGAAAAGAAGTTACAAAAAAGCAAAAGGTGACGAGTGAGCTCGATAGCGTGCTAAATACATCAGATTTAGACGCATTCTTGAAGGATGTATCAGTGCCCTTAGTTAGCTCTACGGAAGGAACTCCTGATTTGGATGATATGCTTTTGGGAGGCTTGCCACAACCCAATCTGAAGGAGGATGTTGCTGTTGATCGGGCGACGGTTTTGAAAGAGACCAACGTTGCTAAATCCATAAAGGAGAATAACATTCCCAGAACTAGTAGCACGGGTGCTACCGTTGAAGGTGGCAATGTATATGCTATGAATGCCAATTTGAGCAAGCCGAAGCCTAAGAAAAAGAATTATAATTTCACAACCGGAAAAAACGATGGGCCACAAGCGACGGATGAGTCTGGGGTACCGTTGGACATTGTCAAAGGACGAGAGTATTTGCATGAGAGGTTCGATACTTTGAGGAAAGTAAACATGTCAGAGTTGCTACTGCAGAAGAAGCGTGAGGAGGATGAAGGGATACAAATGGACGAGGAAAGCGAAAGCGAAAGTGAAAGCGAAAGCGATAGTGATAGTGAGCTTGGCACCGGGAGTGATAGCGGAGAGGAGAGCGAAGAAGACAAAGAAGAAGCGGAAAAGGTGCCGAAGGACTTTGAAGACCTGCTTGAGCTATTTGACATCAACCCAGATGAAATGTCGCTTGACCTCACGATCAACGAAAAGCGGAAGCTCCTCATCGACAGCATGGATGACAAGCAGTTGAACCGATACGAGTTCTTCCGTCGAACGAATTTGAACATTGGAGGAATCAAGAAACTGATTAACAGCATTTGTGGGGTGAGTGTCCCGAACGACTTTGCAAAGCTTCTCGGTGGTGTCGGCAAGGTCTTTGTCGGCGACATCGTCGAGATGGCGAAACAGGTGCAGCGGGAGGAAAACGAGGCCCGGGTCGGTCAACAGATCCGCTACAAACTGGGCCTCCGGGACTTTGAGGACGCTCTTAAGAAGTACCATGCCGGCACAGTCGACCAGCTGCCTAGAAGACCCCAGATCCCTCCTTTCTATGAGACCCTTTTGCAGCTAGACACCGGAGCCAGTCTTGTTAACATCCGCCGACGCGTCGACACCTACAATAATTTCCGTGTCGTGATTCCGAAAGAGGACGCTCAGCTAACGCCGGATCACGTGCGCGAGGCGTGGCGCAGGCTGCGACTGAGTGGTGGTGGCAGTGTTGAGCCGTGGCGGCGTGGCGCAGGCGGACGTGGTGGTGGATTGTTCTAGAAGAGCGTAGAAAGCGGCGGGGAAGCTTGCGGAGGATGGACTAGACTGGGCAGATGTCGGAGATGGTGATCTCTTCCGAATGTTCCAGGCGTTCCTGGCTATCCTCGGTTTTCGAGAGGGTTCCATCCTTCTCCGTGGGCCAGCTCTTGTGGGGTGATGGGAGGACATGTCGATTGGGCTGATGCGCAGCGTGGAGGGGCTATATAAAGGTTGGTCTTTCTTCCTTTCTGTCCCAGGTTGTTGTTCGATGGTCTTTAGTGGTTGTGAGTTATATAATTCTTGTATTTATTTATTTCCCCACTATACAACGAACTTTAACAGGTTTATCAATAGAACACAAAACTAGTACAGATATCCATATATACACAAAAGAAATATGTCAAAAGCTGTCGGTATTGATTTAGGTACTACATACTCATGTGTGGCACACTTTGCCAACGACAGAGTGGAGATCATTGCCAACGACCAGGGTAACAGAACCACTCCATCTTTCGTTGCCTTCACGGACACAGAAAGATTGATTGGTGAGGCTGCCAAGAACCAAGCTGCAATGAACCCACAGAACACAGTCTTTGATGCCAAGAGACTTATTGGTAGAAAGTTTGACGATACGGAGGTGCAAACGGACATGAAGCACTTCCCTTTCAAGGTCATCAACGAAGGGGGTAAGCCAAAGATCCAGGTCGAGTACAAGGGTGAAACTAAGGTGTTCACTCCGGAAGAAATTTCTTCCATGGTGTTAACTAAGATGAGAGAAACCGCCGAAGCATTCCTGGGTACTAAGGTTAACGACGCAGTTGTCACTGTTCCAGCATACTTCAACGACTCCCAGAGACAAGCAACCAAGGATGCAGGTGCCATTGCAGGTTTGAATGTTTTGAGAATTATCAACGAGCCAACGGCTGCCGCAATTGCCTACGGTTTGGACAAGAAGGATTCCGGAAAGGGTGAACACAACATTTTGATCTTCGACTTGGGTGGTGGTACTTTCGATGTTTCTCTTCTATCTATCGACGAAGGTATTTTTGAGGTCAAGGCTACCGCTGGTGACACCCATTTGGGTGGTGAAGATTTCGATAACAGATTGGTTAACTTCTTTGCCACCGAGTTCAAGAGAAAGTACAAGAAGGACTTGACTTCTAACCAGAGAGCATTAAGAAGATTGAGAACTGCTTGTGAAAGAGCAAAGAGAACTTTGTCATCTTCTGCTCAGACTTCAATTGAAATTGACTCCTTGTTTGAAGGTCAAGACTTTTACAGCTCTATTACCAGAGCCAGATTTGAAGAACTTTGTGCTGATTTGTTCAGATCCACGCTGGACCCTGTCGAAAAGGTTTTGAAGGACTCAAAATTGGACAAGTCCTCAATTGAAGAAATTGTTCTTGTCGGTGGTTCTACCAGAATCCCAAAGGTTCAAAAATTGGTTTCCGACTTCTTCAACGGTAAGGAACCAAACAAGTCTATCAACCCAGATGAAGCAGTTGCTTATGGTGCCGCTGTTCAAGCTGCAATTTTGACCGGTGACCAATCTTCCAAGACTCAAGACTTATTGCTATTGGATGTCACTCCATTATCTTTAGGTATTGAAACCGCTGGTGGTGTGATGACAAAGTTGATTCCAAGAAACTCTACTATCCCATGTAAGAAGTCTGAAACTTTCTCCACCTATGCTGACAACCAGCCAGGTGTCTTGATTCAAGTCTTCGAAGGTGAAAGAGCAAAGACGAAGGATAACAATTTGCTAGGTAAGTTTGAATTATCTGGTATTCCTCCAGCTCCAAGAGGTGTCCCACAAATTGAGGTCACTTTCGATATTGATGCCAACGGTATCCTTAACGTTTCTGCTCTTGAAAAGGGTACTGGTAAGACTCAAAAGATTACCATTACAAATGACAAGGGTAGATTGTCCAAGGAAGACATCGAAAGAATGGTATCTGAGGCTGAAAAGTTTAAGGAAGAGGATGAGAAGGAGAGCAAGAGAATTGCTGCTAAGAACCAATTGGAGTCTTATGCTTACTCTTTGAAAAACAGTGCTAACGAGGCCCAATTCGAAGAAAAGGTCGGTGCTGAAGACAAAGAGAAATTGACCAAGAAGTGTGAAGAAGTTATTGAGTGGTTAGACTCCAACCAAACTGCATCTACTGAAGAATTTGAAGACAGATTGAAGGAGTTAGAACAGGAAGCTAACCCAATCATGCAAAAGTTGTATGCAGCTGGTGGTGCCCCTGGTGGTGCTCCAGGTGGTGCTCCAGGTGGATTCCCAGGTGCAGGTGCAGGTGGTGCAGCTCCAGATGCAGGTCCTTCTGTCGAAGAAGTTGATTAAGCGGTTTGATCAACTTAAAAAAACCGCTAATGATTTATGTTTCTCCATAACTGTTTTTCTTTTTTGTCACTTTACCACTCCATCCACGAACCTATATATATAAATAATACCTTATAATAAAAAATATCATTAATTATGAGTTTACTGGAAAAATAAAACGTAATACTATATAATTCTTGCTTATAGTCTGAAAGTGCTACACAAGGAGGTAACCATAGTATGCGGTAGACAATAGCCCAATACCGGTGAGAACCAATGGAACTGTCTTTTCAAACTTGGTAAGAATGGCTCTTGCAAAACCTGCAATTAGCAAAATTACAGACGCTGCTAAAGAGATGATTAAACCAGATCTTCTCCCCTTGGATGCCAAGGCACCTCCAACAAAGTAAATTACAGACACAAGACCACCAGCCAAAAGAGATGGAACTGAACCTTTCTTCACATAACCCATGAACGCACCAGCTAATGTCACGGTTCCCAGTAAATAAGATGAAATTGCCACCTGCATCAAATACCACAAAACACCTTGGTTAGTACTAGTTTTCCAAAAAAACAGCTTTATCACCTCCAGCTTGGTACGTACCATTGTAACTAATTGTAAATTTAATTCTACAATATTTGTTTCCCTTTTATCTCAACCTCTAGTTACTAATGAGCTAAAGGCGATTGACAACTTCATGCTTAAGACTTGAAGCAAGGGCAAAAATCAAATGATTCTCAATTGTAGAAGAAAACGAGGCAGTCACGTGATGACAAAGAGTACAGTATGCGTGAAACGCAAAGAAAGAAAGTTGCCACAAGTGTAAGAAGCAAATCAATTCAGAACATATAGCCTGTGTTGCTAACTGGGCAATGAATGAAGGAAAAACTGATTATGGTAGAGCCTTTAAGTTGCGAACAACAAGCTCGAAGCCTCTCCGCCTTCGGAGTAACAAAAAGCAGTTGAGCTTAATCACAGGAAAGATAGCAGAGCGTGAAAGAAAAACGCGTCTGGAGCACGAAAATAAAAGAGCTGAGCTTGCTTCTGGCTATTTTGGTGTTTATCAGTGAAGACTCGTTGCTGTTCATCTTGCGCTTGGACTTGTTTATAGCAGGAAAAACAAAACTAAAGTCAAGGCCAAGATTAAGAAAACATGGGAAGATTAGTTGGTCTCGAGCTTTACAACTTTAAATCGTACCGGGGAAAAACACTCGTCGGTTTTGGTACCTCTTACTTTACATCAATAATAGGCCCTAATGGATCAGGAAAATCTAATATGATGGACGCAATCTCATTTGTTTTGGGTGTCAGATCTAATCAGCTACGGTCAAAAAATATCAGTTCTTTGATATATAGGGGTCAAATTAACGATGAAGCTCCCCAACAAGATTTAGGTGAGGAAGACGAAGAAGCTGATGTTATTGATGAGGACAGCGACATGGAGATGGATAAGGAGTTGGAAACAGACTTGTCATCGAGAGAAACTGACCCCAACTCAGCATATGTAGTTGCCGTATATGAAAAGGACAACAAGGAGATTTTGAACTTAAAGAGAGAGATCAACCCGAATGGTACAAGCTCATTTATTGTCAATGGCGTTCAGGTTTCAGTTAGTCAATACCTCAAGTTACTAAAGGAAGAAAACATCCTCATAAAAGCTAAAAATTTTTTGGTTTTCCAGGGTGATGTTGAAAAGGTCGCATCTCAATCACCACAAGATTTGACTAAGATGATCGAAAGCATCAGTGGCTCAATTAATTATAAAAAAGATTTTGATGAATTGAAAGAAGAAAAGGAAAAAGCACATGACATAACTGCACTGAAAAACTCACAAAAGAGAAACTTAAAAGATGAAATAAAGAACTTGCGGGCAAAATGTTTTGAAGCCGACCAATTTGCGAAGAAGACTAAAAAGTTAGACCACTTAATAGTAACGCAATATGTATCAAAACTGAATTACCTCGACCGTCTAAACGACAAATTGCAAATTAGTCTTGAAACCAAAAATGAGGAAATTGCTACTATCTCCACTGGTGTTGAGGCAAAACAGGAGGAATATAAGGATTTTATACGCACCCAGTCTGATGAACATATGACCATTAAAGAGTACGAATCGAAGATTGAGAATGATGAATCAGCTTTGAAAGCAATCAAAACTTCTTTAATTCCTCTAGAATCCGAAACCTCTCAGCTAAACGAGAAAGTCAAAGATTATGAGAAACGGATAATGCAAATTGAACTTGAAAGGAAGGAACAGAAGTCAGTGGTAAGTGATGCAGCTAAGGTATTGTCATCAATTAGAACTGCATATGCTAATTTCAAAGCAGAAAAGGAACGAGAGCAAGAGAAGGTAACTATGGAACACAGTGGTCCCATTCTTTCTTCATTCAACTCAAATATTGAAATGTTAACTGAATACAACAAATTGAGGGATGAGTTTTTAGCCAAGGCAGGTAGCTTGGAGTTGAAACTTGATGAACTCAAAGAGGAGCAATTGCTTTTAACAACAGAAGTAGATGCTCAGAGTCTAACCGAAAATATTATTAAAGCAAGAGTATCAGATTTAGAGTTAAAAAAGAGTTCTTCCGAATCAAAAAAGAAGCAAGTAGAGTTGCAGATCAAATCCAATGCATCATCGATTAAAGGTTTTGAAAGAGAATTGAACTCCTTGGAATCATTGCGCCAATCGATCAAAGAAAAAGAGCAGGAATTAAACCACGAACTCAAGAGTGTTTTATTAAGACTAAGTGAAATAAATGCCATACAAAGAGAGAATACTAAAGAAAGGAAGTTGAGAGAGACGTGTGTCACCTTGAAAAGGCTATTTCCTAATGTACGATGCTTATTGAATGACATCTGTAAGCCTAAACAAAAGAAGTACAGTGTTGCATTGGCAGCTATCTTAGGCAGAAACTTTGACGCCATAATTGTTGATACTATTTCAACAGCAACTGAGTGTATAGAGTATATGAAGGAACAAAGATTAGGTGTTGCGTCCTTCATCCCGTTAGATACCGTTAAAGTGCAACCTTTAGATTCCAATTTGCGTAATTTGTCACAAAATGCACGTCCTGTTATTGACACTATAACCTATCCAGCTGAATTTGAGAGAGCCGTTCAATACGTGTGTGGAAATTCCTTGGTCTGCGATACAATAGAAATAGCAATTTCATTGCGTTGGAGTAGAGGTGCCAATGTCAAATTGGTTACCTTGGATGGAGCACTAATCCATAAAAGTGGTTTGATGACCGGAGGAGGCAGTGACAACTTTAACACTAAATGGGATAAATCGGAAGTGGGTTTATTGACTGAACGGAAGGAAGAATTGAAATTCAAAATTTCAGAGATCCACTCTAAAATACCTGATGAAATGAAAAATCGTGTCATTTTTGAAGAGATAGAAAGATTAAAATCCAAAATGCCTGAATATGAAAGGAACTTGGACAATGCCACGAGAAGCATGCGGGATATTGAAGTTGAATTGAACCATGAAGTTGATTTGTTGAAAGAGAACACCGATAAAAAAGAAGATCTAGAGAAGAGGATCTTGTCTATAAATAAGCAGTTGGAAAATGAACATACCGCTTATCATAATATACAAGGAGAAATCTATGATGGCTTTTGTACCAAATACAACTTTGATAATATTGAAGACTACGAAACTAACTATAGTGCAAAAGTTGTTCAAGAGGCAAAGGAAAACTCTAGATATGTCAAAGAAATCCAACGTCTGGAAACTAAGCTTGAATTTGAACAGGAAAGACTTGACGATTACCAAAAACATCTTACTAAACTAATGGATGATAAAGACAATTTTTATCAAAATTGGCTGGTTTTGTCTAAAGAACGTGAAAAGGTTGAGGAGAAAATTGACGAGATCAAAAGCGAGCTTGAAGTAACTAAAGAAGATTACACGAGATTGAAACAAAAGGCTAAAGTTTTGCTAAACAAAGCAACAAATATGGAGTCAGAGATTGTTTCCCTCAAGAGTGACTTGAAGCAAACTAAAAAAGAAGTTGTCACCATAGAGGAAGAGCTAGATTCTCTCAAGTTGGAAAAAAGATCACAGTTGATCAACGCTAAACTCGAAAATATCCAACTGCCTCTGCTATCTGGAAACCTAGATGACATTTTGATCGAAGGTGAAGGCAGGGCTCAAGCAGAAGTGAGTCAAGAATTAGAAACGATTTTGTCAGCAATCGAGATTGATTACTCAGATTTAGATGATGAGTATTTTGTTTTTATCGAAGGGGAAGACAGGGGTGACATAGACGATGAGGATCGGGTTGAGTTTTCTTCTGAAGCGGTTGAAGCAAGGTGTAAACTACAGATTGAAAAATTACAAGAGGAAGTACGAGGAATGCATCCTGACATTCGAGCTCGTGAACATCTTGATACGGCACAAGAAAGGTATAGAGAAGTTGATGCGGAGTTTATCGAGGCACGAAACAACGAAAAGGAAATAGTTTCCAGGTTTGAGAGAGTAAAAGACGACCGTCATGAAAAGTTTATGAAAGCGTTTGAGCACGTTTCCGATAATATCGATGATGTCTACAAAGAGCTTACAAAATCAAGAGCATCTCCCTTGGGTGGCTCTGCATACTTAACCTTAGAAGATGAAGATGAGCCATATTCTTTCGGTGTTAAATACCATATCATGCCTCCACTAAAACGTTTCAGAGATATGGAAAATTTGAGTGGTGGGGAAAAAACTATTGGTGCACTAGCTTTGTTGTTTGCAGTTCACTCATTCCATCCTTCACCTTTCTTTGTCTTAGACGAGGTGGACGCCGCATTGGATAACTCAAACGTGAACAAAATTGCCAACTACATTTCTAAGCACAGAGGTCCTAATTTTCAATTTATTGTGATCAGCTTGAAAAATAATCTTTTTGAAAAAAGTGATTCTTTGGTAGGTATCTATAGGGACCAAGAGGTAAATTCTTCCAAGATTCTTACTCTTGATTTGAGAGAATACGCAGAAATTGCTTAGTGATCAGTCTTGTTGCTTTTTCAATAAAAAAATATACTTTTTCACGAATCTCTATTGCTTTGAATTGCCACCGATACAGGAAAATAAACTGTACAAAAATCGTTCATGATAAACTTTCAAGTGTCATTTGGTTCCTTTTGTTTTATCAGTGTATCCAACATGAAAGCTGCCCACATATGGATTTTCAAAAAGAAGTTTTCATCCTTCAATATCTCTACCATACTTTTAGCTTTTGGTAGGCCGGCAGATCTCCTCAGGTATGTACCATTATTATGCAAATCGTCTGCCGAAAGGTTGAGCTGTTTCTGGACCATTCTGGCACTTCTGAGTATATTTCCGACAACTTGGTTCAGGTTTGTAAGAATGAATGTGTAGTTATTGATAAGGTCTTCTTCCCAGTTGGACGTAACTATTATAGAGTACTTACGCTCCGATCCTCTCGCTGTCTTATCAAGCAACGAAAAAGAAAGCGCAATCGAGTAGCCGTGTTTAGAGTTTCCAAACATTATAGGTTTGCTTAAATCAGCATTCGTTTCAGCAGTGAAGACACGAACAATTGTTTGCCTCAGAGACGAATATCGCTCAGTGTAAGTGGGAAACTGGGTAGATATAAAATGTACTGACGGATTTCGTTGTGATTTAGATTTAAGAGTCATCGGGCGCTTACGATGTGGTGGGGATTGTGTGGAAGGACTCAATAAACTTGAAATCTGATCCTCTAAAGTGAGAGTTGTCTTTGAAGAGTTTTCATTGCTATTCCGAGTGGTGCTATCAGAACTAGCGTTGGAGATCGTACTTGTATCTGTATCGGTAGTTTTCGTCACGCTGGTATCACGGTTCTCTGCAAATTCTTCGGCATAGGGTATCTTAAGCATGCAGGACTGGCAAAATTGAGATTCAGAAAGTTGTGGTGAGTAAAAGTTTTCTAGTTCTTCCGGCTTTTCCACTGCTTGCGTGCACATTATCATGGATGGGCCGTGTACTTCACAAAAGTGAGCAAGAGAAACTATAAACGTCATTCTCTAGCTGCCTCCCTATGGCAAAACAAACTGAATAGTTAGTAAGTGGTGATATACAATTGAGAACAACTCAAGTTTAAGAAACGAGTGTTAAGTAATGATGTAGTTTTCTTTGATAGATCCCACATAATGAGTTTTTAATCCGCAGCACATCAAATGTAGGCGAGAAGTGTTGAAGATAAAAATGATGGGGGCCGTAACACAGTAAATCATAAACCAAAGAATTCGTTTATGAAAAGGGATTGCATTATAATAATTACCGTCCACACCTTTAATCTCTTGCCAACGCAAAGATACTGATATGCCAAAATGACTTCTGTCCCATATCTACAGGGTGGAGGACTCAGGTCGGCTGAAGGAAGTGCAATAAAATCAGATCAGTTTTTAGCTTTACAACTTAGATCATCACTTCCATCAAAACTCCTAGAGATCAGGCATATTAAATCAATATTGATCAAGCGTATAACAATAAATTCAGAAGATTTAAATAAGTTAAGTGGTGATACTTTTGGCTCAGATGAAACTAGGCTTATGAAAAAAGGAGGCAATGATTTGAAAAACAATAAACAAAATGAAATGGATGTGAAGGTTTTAAATGATAATAATAAACTCATCAACTCGGCTGATGATTTAGCACATGATAGAAGAGAGAAGCTTTTACGTAAAGGAAAATCATCCTATGACCTAAGTAAAGATTTTAAATCAGGACCGTCTTTAAATAATGTAAGCAATAGGCCGAACACAGCTAAAGACGACAACTATCTCACAACAGGGACATCTGTACGAAATACTACCCTTTCCCAACCCATAGAAATACGAAGGCAGCTTGAGTTTCAAAAAATCAATGAAGATACTTTTTTTGATTGTTTCTATACAATTAACAATTTTTTGAACATAGATGATCCTTATTTCATCAGCCGGGTGTTCCCTTCACACGTGGAATTGGCCGATGAATTGGAAATACACGCTTTTGCCAAATCAGCTACGATAAATTTATTTGTGAAAAGTGAATATAGCAGTTGGAAACTGTCACGCCAGTATCACATAAAGTTATCGCTGCTTGTGAATCTAGGCGATGATCTTTACCGCGTGGAATCCAAGTTAAAGCACCTAAAGAACCTACTCCTCTTGAGATTCACTGACGACTGTTACTACACTTTACCTAATGAAGCTATCTCTCCAGAGCTAATCAAAAGTCTTCGATCCACTTATTTACAAAACATAATTGAAAAGTTTGAGGATTTCCACTATAAACCTAGTTCGTGCTCTTATGATCAAATAATGACGATGAATAATTACAGTAGATGTATTCACGACTTACTTCATACAAAGTTAGCTTTAGATGATCGAATATCACAGGAGCTTATCAAAGAAAACAGTTTGCATAAGATTTTAGATAATCAAAACACTTTGAAGACCTCAAGTGAACACCTGAATGATGTAGTACATAAAAAAGTTTCCCATAATTTCCAGCTCGAAAAAAAGGTTGCTCTAATCAAAAAACAAATAAATGAACTAAAGTCACGAGTTTTACAGTTGAAATATCCAGCAGAAGTAAGAACTTCAGACACGAGTATTGGTTTGGCCACTGAGACTTCTACAATCCAAGAAGAGAACTCAAAACTGACGTCACAGATAAACATTGAAAAAGCAAGGATCGCCTCTATCATTCAATTTATTTTTCCAATGAAACCCATTTCTAATAAACATGATTTCTCTTTATTTCAAACATGTTTTCCTTCATCGTTGATACCTCAAACAAAAAGTTTTGAGAAATCAGATCATAGCACAATCATACCAATTTCAATCGTTTCATCCACAATTATTCAAAGACTAGCTCAAGTTTCACGACCTCACTCCGAACGTCTTAATTCTTTAATTGGTTATATTGCATTGATTGTACTGACTGTTGCGGACATATTCAATATTCCTCTCCGTTATCCTATAAGAGAGTTAGGTTCCAGCAGTTATATTCATGATCCGATCTCTAATTTCAATGTTTCGCCAAGAGCTAGTTTGCCCAAAGTATTAAATGACCCATCAGCAGCGAAATCAGCAACTATATATCCATTATTTATTTGCCGAAATGCCACACTGGCCGTCAAATTCACATACGCTTTACTATTACTTCGTAAAGATTTAGAACAGTTATACGAAGTAGAAGGAATAGTAAAAGTTGAAGAATTCAATTTACTAGTCGCATGTAAGATTTGGCTCACTTGTGTTGAGGGATACACTGACAACAATGTAGATGATTTTGAAGATATAGACAATACCAGCGGGGGATCAATTGCGGGTGATAGCACAACTGCAACTAATGAGTATGATTCCAGCAACTATAGCAGCAATGCCATTTCTCAAGTTTACGACGCTTTTCATGATGACGGGAAAGTGCCTTCGCTCCTAACTGCTTCTTTCAGCCGAATTGAGCCAAAAAGACGAATATCAGGATGCTCTAGATTTTCGAAGTTCTCAAACGCATCGGTAGTATCAAGTTCATCAAGAGATTTGGCAGTTTCGGGTATATCTGCAATCTCCGTTGGATCAAATGCTAGCTCAATTGTAAACGAGTATAATCAAAAGTTACACACAGAAGAAAGAATCAAGCATATTAAGAAGCATTTACTCAAAGGAAGTAGTGGGAAACTTTAAAGTTTTGTAGAAAACTATTTTAGATAGGTGTATATATAGTACTGATATTTTTACAAAAAGAAGCTAGACATGATTTTACGACCGAACTATGAGGTTAACTTTTACTAACTCAATATGATCCAATTGCAAATAGTTTAGTCAAAGCCCAGCGTGTAATTGGATGTAGATCTTGAATTGTTGGAGATTGAGTTATGCTTTCTGCAACAAAAATGGCGACATTTGAAACACCAGCTTTAGATTTCCATTTTTGAACTCCAGCAAAAAACTCAATAGCAAGCGTCAAAACAAGGACAGCTGCAAGTACCAAGGGGCCGAACATACCATCAAGATGCCTACCACTGCGCATCTTGATTAATTCTAGTCTTCTTGTGTAAATTGCATAAGCCCATACACCACTGAATAAGGTTAATGCAAAATAAATATAAGCCAGATCAGTCGCAAGTAAAGGAAAATTTGATCCTTTGACAGTTGAGTAAATTGTGAAAGTTAAGGCAGAAAGCAAAGTCGTTACATGTAGCCAACGTACAAATGTACGTTCGTTTGCAAGCCAAACTTTGGCCTCGACTCTTACAGGACCCGATTGACGAATTAATTGCGTAGGCTTGACAACTCCAGGAGGAAGTTCAATTTCTTCGTCTTCAGACTCATAGCCTTCAAGCTTTGAAGAGGAAAACATTGGCATTAGCACGTCAGTAAGGTTATTTCTCCTTCTTTTGTGAGGAATCAATGGTAGTCTCTCGGGATTATCAGAGTAGGAAGAAGTTGGAGGTGTTGGTCCAGTTTGGGACGATGGTGGTGGTGGTAGAGAATTTTCGTCATCAGACGACTCAGCATCAAGGTCGTCTCCTTCTTCATCTTCAACGATTTGATCCAAATGGGTATTTGCTGAATCGGTTAGAGTCTGAACAGAACTTCCGATTTTCTTTTTCAAATTTTTTAACACCTCAGCTTGTTGCAACTCCTTTAATCTCTTGTTCTTAGAATCCATGTAGGCTTGTTCGGGATTCTTCCTAATGTCCCATTCTAATTCAGGTAACCAGAATGGTAGAATGTCCAAATTATCATCTTCCAAGAAGAAAACTGAAATACCTTGAATAAATTTAGAGAAATTTGGAACCTCTTTTACCAAATGGGAACTGGTCAGCTCATTAACCCAGCTTAAAGTTCTTGATTGAGGATTGTTGAATATTGAAGAAGCAATCTTAATTTCCATAACAGAATATGGAAATTTTGAGTATTCACCTTTTCTCAATAAAGAGTATGGGTTTTCAATGGAAGAATCAATATCCTTTCTGTGCCATTCATTTGGATTTCTGATTGGCCTTTGTTGATCAAAGGAATCTTCCCTAATGAAAAGTATATCGGAATCAATTGTGATTCTTACTCTGTCGTCACCTGGCATCTGAAAAGCTGTTCTGGTATAAATCGTTCTGAGCACTGGCTGTAAGTGATTCGAGAGTATGAAATCCTGTAAGCTCTTAAAACTGTTAGCATATGAATCAATAGTTGCGCCGCTGAAACCCTTCTTCTTCAATCTTTTCACAAACTTATCGAGTGTTAATCTCTTTGATGCTTTCTTCTTTTTGTTCATACTGTTCCTGTAATCGATAACTTCGTCTTCATCCAAATCGTCAATATCGTTATCGTTTTCAATTTCTAATTGATCATCACTCGGTTTTTGAGATGGAAAAATGAAATCGTTCATGTACTTCTCTCTAAGAGTAAGCTTTACATCGTTGGATTCTCCTGTATCGTAGTCGAAAGTTTTCTTCTCGACAATCAAATCAAGGTTATTCTTGAGTTTTCCATTCCATCTGACTCTCAAGGAGGGGGTCTTATTTAACTGCTTCAACAACTTGTTGTTGTACAACTCAAAATTTCTGTTATCAAAATATAACGATGTTATTGTAGAGTCTGCCAACCCAGGATCATCATCGTCGTCATCGTCATCGTCATTATTAGCGTTGTTATTGTAGATTAAAACTGGCAAGTGTCTCAAAATAGTGGTCTTGATCTCCATCAAATTATCCGGGTGAATCCAGAATTTCAAAACTTTAAAATGAGATTCATTGATGCCGGTATTGTAAGAAGTGTTAGGAGTGGTTGACAGCTTTCCTGAATTTGAAAGCTTGTTGAAAGAGTTTTTCAAAGAGTTCGACAATGAGGAGGTCAGAGAAGAGGTGTTCAATTGATCTCTGATGAAAGAATAAAGAGTGGAAATCCGAAACAAATAGGGTGAGGTGTCTTCGGAGATATTGTTCAAGGGTAGATCTTTCATTCTGACATTGAGAAGCGCTTTAACTGAATAGCCCTTGTGTAGTCTGTCGTGTTTCTTGACAATTTTGATGAATCCGGTAAAGTTCAATCTGGCAAAATGGTCCAATTCATTGGCCAGAGATAACAACTCCTCCAACTTCTTTTGAAAAACAACAGCATCAAAAGAAGCGTCTTTCTGGTTCTGCTCCAAAAACTCCAAATACCTTTCCGACTTCAGCTCAAGTTTGGAGATTTCAGAATCCAACTGCTTGTATGTGGAAACCTGGAAAGAGTACACTTTTTCCAGCTCTTTGTCTAAGGTTTCTGCAAACAAGGCCTCATCTTTCTCTGACCAGCCCGAGCTAGGATCCAGTTGGTTCACAACGTTCTCCTTCAACAACCTTTTTAGCTGGTCATAGTCAATGTAGTATTTCGCCCAAGGGGTGTAGATTTCGTTCTGTAGCTTTACTCCGAACAGCATTGCGGACAACCGGGCTTCTTTCCTTTATATACTGTTCTTTTCGTCTCGGACAAGATGAGCTGCAGCACCTCCGAATTATGGCACTGAAGGTAGCAGCAATAACAGTGCTGTATTCTTTGCGGGAATACTGGTACTGTTATATAACGGTCTGTCGTTGCGGCGGCTAGCACCGTCAATCCAGCTACCACAAGTCTGTCTGCCAATTCCATGATAGAGAGATGCAACACTCCCACGTGCTTGCAATAATTAATTCGGAAAATGCGAAAATAGAGAAAGCAGAAGAAAAAAATTGAAATCCGAAAAAACTGCTTACGTCAGTCTTTTCCGTCGATCGGTTGACCTGCTTAATTTTTTGGAAACGGAGGATCCGAGAAAGCCTCTTGATCCTCGATCTCCCATGGTGGAAAGGTGGATGGTCGTGCAAAGGGCTTGAATTTGTAGTTCTTCTGCTGCCCTGAGGCTGAGAAATAGAACAGAAAGCAGACGAGACCAATAGGAGTGATAGTAGGTATCTGACTGCTGTATAGTGTGTCAATTAACTGAAGATGTCATCGCTGTCATCCCTTTTGAATCCCTCCACAAACACAGATACTGGAAACAATAGTGGGGACGAGCCCGTTGTGCCAAAACAGGAGCATGAAGAGGCTACAAGCACGTCCTACCGACCAACTTCGGTGACCGAACTGTTGATGAGCCAGAGCAATGTCCCTCAACGAAAGCCCGCTGCCAAGGCGTCGTCTAGAAAATCGCCTGAGTATCAGCATCACAGCCAGAGTGGACCATCGAAAGGTGAAAGTTTGCACTCCGTTCCAGTAACTCACAGATCCCCGGATATATATGCAGGCACAAACACACCTTCTGCCAGTGCGAAGGCTGCCGGTGCCGGTTTCTCGGAAAACGTCAGGGGTTACCAAACCCTTCTAATAAATGCACGTTCTAGGCATTTGAAGAAAAACGATGGTGAGCCGTACTGGAGAAACGAAGTTCAATTTGAATTTCTCATGAGATTGCTTTTCAACCACGATAGGGTTTTCAAAAATCCATACTTCAACACCATCCACGGTTTTGACTGGCCTGATCATTTCAGATATTACAAGGATGAAAACGGGGTTCTGCATGCGAGCAGAGGTGAGATGTTGACGTTTTTTGAATTGTACCTTATCACATTACTCAAGTCTTCCAAGATTTCCAAAATACTAAAGGCAAGATTAATGCTGGACATCAATTATGCTTTGAATTTTGCTGTAATTTGTTTGTTGGTCAACATCGGTAGATTGAATACCACTGTTAACTTTGATTATGAGATGAAATCCCAGTTCAGAACTTATCATTCGATTCCTTCTCTTCAAGTTGGCAACCATTTCAATATAATTGAAAACTACTATCAAATACACGAGGTAGTAGATGATGAGCAGAAAAATGCAAAACATCAAGAAGCAGCCGCAGCAGCTGCTGCGGCTGCTACTGCTGCTGCTGCTGCAAACGCCACGGATAGTGCTGATAACAAAAGTTACCTGAGTGCCTCTGTAATGGCGTCACTGAACCAGTCAGTAAGAAATGGAAGTGGCTACACCATGTCAACTGTCAAACAACTACAAGATACTCCTAGAATCAAGTCAATCCTTAAATCTGTGAACGACTTAAGTGGTAAAATTCCTAAAACTTTCAAAGACTTCATTGGTGAGGTCTCGAAAGATGGTCACAGCTTGAACATTGTGTCGACTGTATTTCTAATTTGTGCTCATGAATACGATATTGGACAGGCATTTTTCCCATTTGACTACGACGAATCAACTGCGCCAAGTTTGGCTAGTACAGGTTCACTTATGAACGATATATGGTTAAGGCCCAAGTTCAAACCTTCGGATAAAGTTAGGAAATTCTTGTGGCTGATTTACACGTTAATGGAAACGAATTTGTCAGTAGCAGAAATAATGGCTAATCCGTTCAATGTCGGGAATCAAACCCTTGTAAAATTTGATAACATAAAGCTAGCCGACGAAATTGCCGTCATTGACCACAAGAACCCTAGAGTTGCACCAACTATCAACGAATTGAAAAGCATTATACCGAAATGGTCAGTTGCAAGTTCCATGGATGTCATTGATCCATTGGTCAATGATTTTGATACCGCCCAAGAAGTCGAATTTGCAGCCCAAATGAAGCACCTTCGGGCCCAATTTGTTGAAAACGAGACATACAATAACAATGCAAGTTCCAATTCGGTAAATTATGGTGACGAAGATCCTGCGATAAAGAATGAAGGGGAAAGCTCGGCTAAGCCATCAAACCTTGTTGTACGATCTGATGCAACGGGCAGATCCATTCAAGTCAAGCAACCTCATGAACGTAATAAAAGGGCACGTCATGACTCTGACGAGTTTTCCCCTCATTTCTACCATCCAGATAAAAATAGAAATTATTCTAGGCAAAAGGTAATGGAATCAGCAACAAGCAGTCACGAATTTGGTTTGAAGAGTAACGACAAGACTGATAACTTTTTGTTCAATGGTTCACGCTCAAAACAAGCGAGTGATGCACTTGATTATAATGACTACGAATCTGAATCTATTCCATATGGTGCTGCAGTGGACGATGGTAGTACAGTTTCAGAATTTGGTGTAATGCATGGTCAAAGGGATGATAGAGAAATAAACAAGAGTGAATATAATTATAATTCCAGTGATGAAGTAAATGGAAATGCAGATGGAACTGACAACGAAAATAACAGTAACCTAGAGTATAACAATGGCCCCACAGCTATTGTTAATGAGAGCACAGGATATTCGCTGTCTAAGGGCGTGAAGCGTCCAAACGATGAATCTGTTGAGTTGAGTGCTATCGACCCAATGGTTATGTCATCGTACGAGGATAACTATGAAGATGGCGGTTTGATTGGATTCTTCAACTATGGTTATGCAGGGCCTGTTGTGAATGAGTACAGACAGGCTGAAGATGGCTCAATGCTTTTGACAAGCTGTGTCAAAAAGCGTAAGACTAGAAAGCAATTCACCGTTGAACCACCAATCAAAACTACAGTCAATAAGATTGAGGCCTTTTTGAATAAAGACAACAAAAGCGTCAACTCTAACTCCAAAAATGCGATGGTGAAAAGAGAGAAGAATAGAATGACGGCCGAGTTCATCTATGAGCTAATCAAGTTCAAGCAATCACAAGCAAAATCCATCAGGCTCAGCGAAGGCAACTGGAGGCATTTTACAAAACACTTGTGGGATCTAAATATGTTTGTCGAAAAAGAGCAAAGAAGTCTACATTCAAACTACGCTGATTGGGGAGAGTTTAAAACTACTTTGATGAAAGTGTTCAATAAGATCAACTGTGTCATGAACGCAAGAATAAGGATGGACAAGATCATGACTGATAGCAGTGGAAACACTGGAGTATCAGTCAAGAAAAAAGCTCCTGTGAATGAAACTATCAAGGATAACGCAAGTTTCATTGATGATATATTCTCCCAACTATAGTCCATTTCCGGGTTGCTTTTGTATCGGGTATCTAGTAGGCGTCAAATTTTCTATTTGGTTTTTTGTAAATGGAGTAAAAAATATACATTGTGGTACATATCGTATTACATCCTGTGAAGAAGAAAGTTTCACGTGGAGCATTATATGAGTTCTATATTTATAATCGAGTTACCTCTTATCACACTCTGACCTAACTGTATGTATTCCGGGTTGGTCTTTGGTCCTTTTACTTCAACGCAATCTGACATTGTGAGGTTAAGAAAAAAATCATAGCCTGCTAACTTCCCCTGTACCACTCGATTCCCATTGAGCTCAACTTTGATTTGATTGTTTAGATACTGCTTAAGTTCTGGAACTGCAACCATTTTGGGCTATATATTCTTTGTTACAAGGAAAGCCAACTTTGTTTTTTACCTGTAACCCTCCACTTCCCGCAATGATAAGTTGTAAGCACGAAAGAAACATGTTGGTGCTAAATGCAATTCTAGAAAATTCCTCTGCAGCGAAATCATTTTTTTGGCATCTACATAGGGATGCTATATAGAAAGACCACCTTGGCTTATTTTTGCTTCATCTCTGATACGGCATTTTCCGAAGGAAAGATCCAGGATTCAAGTCATTAAGGCCAATTGAAATATCATGTCTACCGCAGCAGAATCTCAAGAAAACCGCTCTAGAGTGTACTTTGACGTCTCTATCGGGAATGAGCCAGTTGGCAGAATTGCATTCGAATTATTCAATGATATTACACCAAAGACAGCTGAAAATTTCAAAGAATTATGCACGGGTGAAAAAGGCTTTGGATACAAAGGCACAACCTTTCACAGAGTGATCAAAGACTTTATGATCCAAGGTGGTGATTTTGAGAACGGTGATGGTACAGGTGGTAAGTCAATTTACGGTGAAAAGTTCGATGATGAAAACTTCCAATTGAAGCACGACCAACCATTCCTCTTATCTATGGCAAATGCAGGGCCAAATACCAACGGTTCCCAATTCTTCATTACAACTGTAAAGACCCCACATTTAGACGGCAAGCACGTTGTTTTTGGTAAGGTCCTCGCCGGTAAGTCCATTGTCAGGCAAATCGAGAGAAGCGAGACCGCCGAATCAGATCGCCCACTCAAAGAATGTAAAGTTATTGACTGCGGTGAATTGAAGGAAGGTGATCCGCTAACATTGCCTGACGGAACGGGTGACAAGTATGAAGATGTCTTGGCTGATGAACCAACGGTAAACATTGATAAGCCTGAAACTGTCTTCCAAGCTGTGGAAGCTATCAAGAACATTGGTACAGACTGCTTCAAGAAGGGAGACTACAAGACTGCGCTAAGGAAATATATTAAGGCTCAAAGTTACATGGCTGAATACCAGCCTTACGATCTAACAGATGAAGATGTTGCTACATATTGGAAGCTACAGATTTCGTGTAACTTGAATGCAGCTTTGATGTCTCTCAAGTTAAAGGATTCTCAGGATGCCATCAAGTATTCAACCGAAGCATTGAGCTGCGAACAGCTCGACGAGAAGTCTAAGGCTAAAGCATTTTTCAGAAGGGGTAACGGTTATATTCTTGGTCATGACGAAGAGGATGCCATTGCAGACTATGAAGAGGCACACAAACTACAACCAAACGATGCTGGGATAACAAAAGCTCTTAACGACGCCAAATTGTCGCTGAAAACTCGTAAGGCTAAGGAGAAGGCCGCTTACAGTAAATTTTTCTCCTGAGGAGCTACCCTCAAACGCAACTTAATTTGTCTCCGCTTTTATATATTGTAGACAACTCAGACATGTAAAGGACATACCGAACTTCGGTTATCTCTCACACATGATAAAAACTAATAGACTGGAGAATGCATTTTGGTTTTTGAGCCGATCGTCGCTGTCATTTGTGCTGCGTGTCGGTACCATAGCGCTGGAACATGTTTCCTGCGCTCATTTTTCATTTTCCCCGTTTTTTTTCCGTGAAGGCGAGTTGCCACTTTTCAACAACGGAACTAAAGCAACAACATGTCCTCATCTTTAACTTTCAGCCGGATCCACTTGGAGAGACCAGCATTCTTGTTTGCCATCTGTGAACTGTCATACATTCCTTCTAGGTTTATTTGACACATCTACAGTTTCATTAGGTTCAAGGGGTACTATTGTGAACTCAGCCACACAATCAATCGACCCTTGTATATCTCAATTAACAAATTTAAGGACTTAAATCTGATATACTGACAAAGACCATTACTATATCCAAGTACCCTACTCATTGATTTCATTTGTCACCTTTTGATCCTAGCATAGGTTTTGATATATCAAATAGTCTCAGTTGTCTCAGACTTCCAACTAGCCCGTGTTACATTCCGATAGAGATTGAACGAAAAAAGATTGATTGCACTCATTTGTTTGATTGTTGCAACTTCATACTATATCATTAACTTTCTTTGGTCACCTAATCTCGAAACCAGTGAGGTAAAACTAATTCTTACATTAGGTAGTTTCACTTAACATTCCAGTAGCTGATCAATAATCAATACAGCCTTTCATTTATTTTTTTACGGAAAGGATATCATTGAATTAATTTGAATTGCTACATTCACATCTTAATTACAGTTTCCTTTTTTTATTTGTTCCATACCGTTGTATTATATCCTTCAATTTAGTTCCAAAAAATTGATTCAAAACAAAAAAAAACAAAAAAATTTCATATTCCTTTTTTGAAAACTCGATTTTTTGAAAAACACCAAACTAACCAAGTTAACTAGAAATTCACAGCATATAAAAGTATCACACTGGAAAAATGAGTAGATTTCCATATTCAAGTGCCCCTTTAAGGACGGTGCAAGAAGTATGTTTCTTTTGTTTTTAATTTCCAATCATGTTTTGCTGAACTTATTACTAACTCTTTGTACGTATTGTTCTTCATTTATCTTTTTAGGTTCAATTTGGTCTATTTTCTCCTGAAGAATCGAGAGCCATTTCAGTGGCTAAAATTGAGTACCCAGAAATAATGGATCCAGTTACGATGAAGCCAAGGGAAGGTGGTCTAAATGACCCAAGACTTGGCTCGATCGACAGAAATTTCAGATGCCAAACATGCTCAGAAGACATGCAAGAATGTCCGGGTCATTTTGGCCACATAGAATTGGCTAGACCAGTTTTCCACATCGGATTTTTAGCAAAAATCAAGAAATTATGTGAATGTGTATGTATGAATTGTGGTAAAATCTTACTTGATGAGCAGACCAACCTGCAGTTCGCATCTGCAGTTAAAATTAGAGACCCAAAGAAAAGATTCAATGCAGTATGGACCCTTTGTAAAACCAAAATGGTTTGTGACGTCGATCCACCTTTAGAAGAAGATGAAGACAGCGAAGAGCCACAATATAGAAGAGGTGGTTGTGGTAGCGTACAACCATCCATCAGGAAAGACGGGCTAAAACTTTGGGGTACTTGGAAACGTTCGAGTATGGACGATGATACGGAAAACTTAGAGAGAAGACAAATCAATGCGTCGGATATCTTGAACGTTTTCAGGCACATTTCACCTGAAGATTGTATAAAATTGGGTTTCAATGAAGAGTGGGCAAGGCCAGAATGGATGGTTTTAACTGTTTTACCTGTTCCGCCTCCCCCTGTTAGACCTTCTGTGGCCTTTACTGACTCGAAGAGATCGGAGGATGATTTAACATACAAGTTGGCAGATATTTTGAAAGCAAATATCAATGTTCAGAAGTTTGAAATGGACGGTTCTCCTCAGCATGTTATTAGCGAATTTGAAGCTTTGCTTCAATATCACGTTGCAACATATATGGATAACGACATTGCAGGTCAACCCCAGGCTTTGCAGAAGAGCGGAAGACCGATTAAATCTATTAGAGCTCGTTTAAAGGGTAAAGAAGGGCGTCTTAGAGGTAACTTAATGGGTAAGAGAGTTGATTTCTCTGCCAGAACAGTTATTTCTGGTGACCCTAATCTTGAATTAGATCAAGTGGGTGTTCCAAGATCTATTGCTAAGACTTTAACATACCCAGAAATTGTCACACCATATAATATTCAAGCTTTGACAGAAATGGTAAGAAACGGCCCAAATGAGCATCCGGGAGCGAAGTATGTCATCAGGGAAAATGGTGATAGAATTGATTTAAGATTCAACAAAAGAGCAGGTGACATCCAGCTCCAGTATGGATGGAAGGTTGAACGTCATTTGATGGATAATGATCCGGTCTTATTCAACCGTCAGCCTTCTTTACATAAAATGTCTATGATGTGTCATAGAGTGAGAGTTATGCCGTACTCGACATTCCGAATGAATTTATCTGTCACATCACCTTATAATGCAGATTTCGATGGTGATGAAATGAATTTACATGTCCCTCAGTCGTATGAAACGAGAGCTGAATTATCTGAATTGTGTGCTGTTCCCCTACAAATCATTTCTCCGCAATCTAACAAACCAGTGATGGGTATTGTGCAAGACACATTGTGTGGTGTTAGGAAAATGACATTGAGAGACTCGTTTTTAGAATATAGCGAGGTGATGAGTATATGTTACTGGATTCCAGATTGGGATGGAGTCATTCCTCAACCAGCAATCTTGAAGCCAAAGCCATTGTGGACAGGTAAGCAAATAATGTCACTTTGTATTCCTAAGGGTATCTTTTTACAAAGGCTGGATGGTTCTTTACTTTCTCCAAAGGATTCGGGAATGTTAATCTTGGATGGTGAGATTATATTTGGTGTCGTGAATAAAGCCACTGTTGGTTCTTCCGCGGGTGGTTTGATTCATACAACTATGAGAGAAAAGGGACCGACCGTCTGTGCTAAACTTTTTGGTAACATACAAAAAGTCGTCAACTACTGGTTACTTCATAACGGTTTTTCCATTGGTATTGGTGATGCAATTGCTGATCCGGAGACAATGAAGGCCATTACAGAGACTATCAAAGAAGCGAAAGATAAAGTCCAAGGCGTTATCAGAGATGCGCAAAAGAATCTTTTGGAAGCTGAACCCGGTATGACCTTAAGAGAATCTTTTGAGCAAAAAGTTTCCAAGATCTTGAACGAAGCCAGAGATTCAGCAGGTAAATCTGCCGAAACATCCTTGAAAGATGATAACAACGTCAAACAGATGGTGACAGCTGGATCTAAAGGTTCATATATCAACATTTCTCAGATGTCAGCTTGTGTGGGTCAACAAATCGTCGAAGGTAAACGTATCAATTTTGGTTTCGCAGATCGTTCTTTACCTCATTTCACTACTGATGATTATTCTGCTGAATCCAAAGGATTTGTTGAGAATTCCTACTTGAGGGGGTTAACTCCACAAGAATTCTTTTTCCACGCGATGGCCGGTAGAGAAGGTTTAATTGATACTGCAGTCAAAACTGCAGAAACTGGATATATTCAGAGACGTTTGTTGAAGGCTTTAGAAGATATTATGGTTCACTATGATGGTACCACCAGGAACTCCTTAGGTGATGTTATTCAATTCATCTACGGTGAAGATGGTTTAGATGCAACTACTGTTGAAAAGCAAACAGTCGACACCATTCCTGGTTCCAACAGTGCATTTGAAAGAAAATACCGTGTTGATCTAATGGATGAAAAGATGTCTATTCGGTCTGATATGGTAGAATATGGTACTGAAATCTTGGGTGATATCAAGTTGCAGAAGATTTTGGATGAAGAATACGAGCAATTGTTGTCAGATAGAGATTACTTGAGGACCAAAGTTTTTCCAAATGGTGATAACAATTGGCCTTTGCCTGTTAACGTGAGAAGAATTGTTCAAAATGCTCAACAAATTTTCCACGTTGATCGTTATAAAGCAAGTGACTTGACTATATCTGAAATTGTCAAAACCGTTCAAAAACTTTGTGAAAACTTTACAGTTATCAGAGGTAATGGAGGTTGTTTGACGGAGGCCAAAAAGAACTCAACTCTTTTGTTTCAATGCCTTATTCGCTCGAAGCTCGCTACAAGAAGAATTTTGGAAGAGTATAGACTCAACCGTGATGCGTTTGAATGGGTGGTCGGTACAGTTGAGCAACAATTTGCAAGATCTCTTGTTAACCCCGGTGAAATGGTTGGTGTTGTTGCTGCACAATCAATTGGTGAGCCTGCAACTCAAATGACATTGAACACTTTCCATTACGCTGGTGTCTCCTCTAAAAACGTTACCTTGGGTGTTCCACGTTTAAAAGAAATTTTGAATGTGGCAAAGAACTTCAAAACTCCTGCTTTGACTGTATATCTTCAGGATGAGGTTGCCACCGATATCGAAAAGGCCAAGAACATTCAATCTGCGATTGAACACACTTCTTTGAAAAATGTCACAGCTTGTACTGAGATTTATTATGACCCTGATCCAAGGACCACAGTTATCGAAGACGACATGGATACTGTTGATGCATATTTTGCAATTCCAGATGAGAAGGTTGAGGAAAATCTGCATAAGCAATCACCATGGCTTCTCAGACTGGAATTAGACAGAGCTAAGATGTTGGATAAACAATTGAGCATGCAACAAGTCGCTGCAAAAATCATGGAAAACTTTGGTGATGATTTGTTTGTTATCTGGTCTGAAGATAATGCAGACAAGCTTGTTATCAGATGTAGAATTGTCAGAGAAGAGAAGGCTTTGGATGAGGAAGAAGAAGAAACCGAAGATGGTTTGTTAAAAGCATTAGAGGCACAAATGTTAGAATCCATCACATTGAGAGGTGTGAGTGGCATTTTGAGAGTTTTCATGATGAAATATGACAAAACCTACATTGACGAAGATGGTGATTTTGCCAAAAAACAAGAATGGGTTTTGGAAACTGATGGTATCAATTTGTCTGACGTTATAACAGTTGATGGTATTGATACTACAAGAACATATTCAAATTCTTTCGTGGAAGTCTTGTATGTTTTTGGTATTGAGGCAGCAAGAAGTGCTTTATACAAGGAAATCTTGAATGTTATTGCTTTTGATGGTTCTTATGTTAATTACAGGCATTTAGCCTTGTTGGTTGATTTGATGACATATAAGGGACATTTAATTGCTATTTCTAGACATGGTTTCAACAGGAACGACACTGGAGCCTTGATGAGATGTTCTTTCGAAGAGACTGTTGAAATTTTGTTTGATGCCGGTGCATCAGCAGAACTAGATACATGTGATGGTGTCTCCCAAAATATTATTTTGGGTCAAATGGCACCATTTGGTACCGGATCTTTTGATGTCTTTTTAGACGAAGACAAATTGTCAAACTTACCTACCGAGCATTCAGTTGGAACTGCAGCAGCACTAAGTACCAAGGAGACCAAGGGCTCAATGACAGTATATGGTGACGATAATTTCAAGGATGACATAATCGATATTCCTATGGCCGCTGATAACGTTGCTTTCTCTCCATTGATAACATCTGGATCTAACGATGACAGATCAGGAGGGTTTACCGAGTACGGTGGTTCTATGAGTGCATACCAACCTACGTCACCATTCCCTAATTATGGTGCTACCTCTCCAAGTTATGGTCCTACTTCTCCAAGTTACGGCCCTACTTCTCCAAGTTACGGCCCTACTTCTCCAAGTTACAGTCCAACATCACCTGCATACTCTCCAACCTCACCTGCGTACTCACCTACTTCACCTGCATACTCTCCAACCTCACCTGCATACTCTCCAACCTCACCTGCATACTCTCCAACCTCACCTGCATACTCTCCAACCTCACCTGCATACTCTCCAACTTCTCCATCTTATTCCCCAACTTCTCCATCTTACTCTCCAACTTCTCCATCTTATTCTCCAACCTCTCCATCTTATTCTCCAACCTCTCCATCTTATTCTCCAACCTCTCCATCTTACTCTCCAACTTCTCCACAATACTCTCCTACTTCTCCTCAATACTCTCCTACTTCTCCTCAATACTCTCCAACGTCTCCGCAATATTCTCCTACTTCTCCTCAATACTCTCCTACTTCTCCTCAATATTCTCCTACTTCTCCTCAATACTCTCCAACTTCTCCACAGTACTCTCCAACTTCTCCACAGTACTCTCCAACTTCTCCACAATATTCTCCAACATCTCCACAGTACTCCCCAACCTCCCCACAATAT
Source organism: Pichia membranifaciens NRRL Y-2026 (assembly GCF_001661235.1). NCBI lineage: Eukaryota > Fungi > Ascomycota > Pichiomycetes > Pichiales > Pichiaceae > Pichia > Pichia membranifaciens. Next base: position 1,507,629 of record NW_017566982.1, on the reverse strand, counting down.
TCGCCAACATCCCCACAGTACAATGCATCATCTGGTCAAGATGATAAAAAATAAAAATATGACAAATAATTAATATAGCTGATGACTTAATTGTTTATCTATGGCATATATAAAATTTTATTTATAAATAGCTTCTTTTCTTGAAAATTTCTGTATACTTGTGTTTTTTAATAATAAAATATCGTTAAAAAGTTTGAACATAGCACTACATGATAAGCAATTATCGTTTTTGTGATATCAAGCCGTTGAACATATCAAACGAGTTTCCATCGGGCTGAAGCTGAAAAACATTACCTGTTTTGATGTCCTTTGCCATTAACATACCCCAGTCGGATGTAATACCAAAGATTTCGGCCTTAACATTTCCTTCATCATTTAATGTCACGATTTGGTTGGAATGTAACCAAAGTTTATAATAGTCACTTAGAAACGGCTTGAATCCAAATTTTTTAAATTTCTCAAACATGGCATTAAAATTTGAAAGATATTTGGCCAATAGTTTTTCTTCCCTTATGAGATCTAATCTTTTTTCACTGCCGACCAATTCATAATGTTTATTCATTGCTTTGATTACTGTGTTCAATGAGGTTGTAGGTGCCTTGTTACTTACGTTTAGACCTGCTCCCACCACCAAATGTTGGACACCTTCGAAAATGTTTATGTTGACAAGAATACCCCCTATCTTTACATGAGTGATTTCTTTCGAATTCTTCTCTATCGTTTTACCAATATACTGAGGAGATTTAACGTAAATGTCGTTGGGCCACTTTATTTTCACAGGAATCTCATCATATCCAATATCATACTCTAAAATGGCGTGGGTATATGCCATACTCGATAAGTATTGCACAAATACAACTGGGGCAATTTCAGCTGATTTTATAGGTAGCTTTAAAAGTAAAGAGTTTGGTAATACTCCCTTAGGATTCACCCAATGATTTCCAGATCTTCCTTTACCCAAGACTTGGACTGTTCCAGTGATGACGAAACCGTCAGGCAACAAAGGCAGCCATCTGAAATTGCTATCCATCAATACCGATGTTGATGTTAGGACCTCTCCGTACATGAAGGTATACCCAATTGATCCGGGTAGCAGTTCTTGGTTTGATGATTTATAGAACTCAACAAGATGGTTTCTGAAATACTTCATATCGAAGTCCGGAGTGAGGATTTTATCGGGCAACTCATTGCTGCATAAGTAGATCTTCTTGATTGCCAATTCTGGGTCTTCTGGAGCGTCTTCATTATTTCTATAGTGCAGACCTTCATGAAATCGATTAACTGCTATTTTATCCTTTCCCACATCAATTATGTTTTGAATCTGATAGTGCAAGGTTGACTCTAAGTTTAACACTAAATCTTCTGCAGTTTTGTTGTCAATAGAACTCAAAAACAATGGAGTCAAGTTTGGTCGCTTGAATTCTTTTTCGTTGACTCTGAGACCCAACTTCTTTAGTGACAAGCGCAAAAACTCGACTCTTGTTTTATCGGTGGCTTTCAAGGATTTAATTACTTGAGTAAAAGATGGTATGTCTGGATCTTCTTTCATGAGAGCGGGACTGAATTCTGGATGCGGACCAAATAGTAAAGCTTTGCCTCTGCCGACTGTACACAGAACTGCGGCTGCATTTCTCCCTCTAACATCGTCGTCTTGAACGTTGATCTTATCACTGTATGTGGCCAAGATTTCCACGCTGGGAAACTTGTGCGCATCCACAAACATTCCTCCTCCATTCACATACAAGTGCACAGGACCGGACATTTCAGGAATCGCTTTCGAATCAATAGAAACCTCCACTACCCTGGCACCAGCGTCACTTGCATAGTGGAATCCTTTTATGGCAGATCCTCGGCAAATACCAGGATAAAACTTCAACTCCCTTGGACCGCTGACCTCCATTTCCGGATTCCCCACTTCAAATTCACACCGGGAAGATGAGTAATAGGCGCCGGAGCAAAGGCCAATAAACTTCCCTCCCTTTCTAACAAAGTCCTTAATCTTCTGGTTGATGGTTCCTCTGAAAAGCTGGCACATTGGTAAATCGGCACCGCCAGGGATAACTAGAACCGCAGTTTTGGACTCCCACGGCTGATCCTTGAGAACCCTCTCGTTCACCGATGACACAGAGTAGTAGGGGGATAGTAAAAGTCTGAAGGTATCCAGACATTGGCTGACGCACGGCTTTGTGGTTCCCGGACCCGAATATACAAGAACATTCATGCTTGACACGTTGTTCGTGCTTGATAGTAAGCTTTTACTGATGCTGTTTTGGGATGCAACTGTCGAAAAGGGCAGCCTGACTCTTCCGGAGGATGCAAAAATTAAGGGTATAGGTAGCTTGAAAGACAATAGCCGATTATGTAGCACATTAAGCATGCACACTACACGCCAGCAGAAGGATTTCTACGGTTTACCCAATCAAGAATACCGCAAACCCCACAATTTGCTGTATCTCATGTTCTCGATCAAAGTTTTTTCCACCAATTTCATCCAGGCGGCTTAAGCTTACGTTAGCCGGGGACGACGAGGTGGAATTTTCACAACTCGGACGAAGATGACGGGGTCGGGGGCCTTTTTGAGATGGACCGGGTGGATGAGCGGAGATACTCCCGGTTTTGAATTGGTCATTGTTTCTAGAACAAGAGGACACGCATAGAGAGTGCACCACGATCATGCTTGTCTGTGCAGGTTTTCAAGCGGGATCGTTGGCAAGATGTGCACGTCTATGTCGGTTACCCGGGATGGCTACTCATCGTGGACTGTCAACAGTTATCACGGCTCGCATGCGTGCTGCCTCTCTGGAGCATCTTTATGTTCGGACGTTTACCAGCAGCAGGTACTTGCAGAAGGAGAATTCAAGCAGACCGGTGGAGAAGGGAGAGAGTAGTCCGAAGACAACGATTGCGGGGAACGCACGCAAGTTGTTCAAGGAAACACAGGAAGGTGGGTCAAAAGCTTTGAAAGAAAAGACCGACCGAATCAGAGAGAACACCCGGAACATGACGAAAGATATCCGGGAAAAGACTCTGCAACGGTCGAAGGATTTCAGAGAGAACATCAGGAAAATCATGCCGGCGGACATCCATGAGAACATCTACACAGTCCCCAATGCGCTGACATTCACCAGACTAGTGAGTGCTCCGGTCGTTGGATATCTGATTTTGCACGGGCAAGTTACGCTGGCGTTGGCGCTATTCACATACTCGTGTGTGACCGATTTTCTGGATGGGTTCATTGCCCGCCGCTGGAACCTCCAGTCTGTGGTCGGAAGCGTCATCGACCCGCTGGCAGACAAGATGTTGATGATGATCTGCACGGTCTGCCTGGCGACCACGTCGGAGATCCCGCTGTATCTCGCGGTGATAATCATCGGACGAGACGTTTGCTTGGGATTAGCGGCAGTGGTGATCAGGTACCTCTCTTTGCCTGCTCCCAAGACTTTTTGGAGGTACTGGGACTTCAGCATTCCGAGCGCAGAAGTCCACCCTACGATGATCAGCAAAGTCAACACGGCTTTGCAGATGTTGTATCTCGGCTCGATGATGATCAAGCCGGTGTTCTTACTCTACCTGTCCGACCATTTTGGCGCTGAAACAACAACCGCGTTTCTCCAGTACACTCACGTTTTGGAGGTGACGGTTGCATGCACAACGTTGTGGAGCGGTTTGAGCTATGCCTTCAGCAAGAAAGCAGTCAAGTTCGTGAAAAGCTGAGCGCCCCCCTAGTCGCCATTACTCAACCGTTGAACCCTCTAACTCTTGTACATTCTTCAATTCTCTTTATACAACATTCTGTCATATTGGCACATGCGCTTGCAGTGACACCAACCTCCAACCGCAAGTGCCACCTCTATACTTACTTATTCCTTTTCACTTGCCTTTTTTAGAAGACCCATCGCGTTAGCTTCTCTTTTGGGAGGGAGGCCACTCTGCGGTGTGGGGTAAAGTTTCAATAACCTGCCGCCACTCAAGCAGGAAGTTGCAGACTCCGCTTACCGCCTCCGCCAGCTACGGCTACACCAATTAACGTTCTGCATTGAGGATACTTTTCTTCAGTGTCTCGATTTTATCCACCCAGAACTCCGGTGTCAACCACCGTCGCTCTACCTACCCAATTGGTCCAGCAACCACCGCCGCCCTCGGGGCAACTTTTAGAGTACCCCCACTGCCCAAGGGTTGGGAGGCAGCAGTGGACAGCACAATCGTGGACAATGCCAAGGGCATGGCTATCATCCATACTTGCGCTGGACGCTGCTGACGGATAATAACGGTCTATCCCCCGGGTATCCTTCCAGTTCCGTGTGCGGCTGTAACGAGAGACGGGGCTTTCCCACCCTGGGAATATCACGACGGAGACGGACTGGAGCATAAAAGGAGACAATATTCGCTGCAAGAGGATCAGTGCCAGCAATTTGGCACACATTCTCCCTTTTCTTGCCCTTGTTTTCGCCAGTAATAACACACAGCACAGATATCCCCGCCATGTCTGCCACTAACTCGAAACCCACCGCATTGGTCACCGGTGCTACGGGGTTCATCGCCCAGCACGTGCTTGACAAGCTCCTTGCCAGAAATTACCGGGTTATTGGTACAGCTAGATCAGAAGCAAAGTTCACCCCGTTGTTGGAAAACTTCAAGGAGAAGTATCCCGACGCAGACTTGAGCTGTGCAGTAGTGCCGGACATCGCATCACCAGACGCTTTTGACAAGGTCTTGAAGGAGCACCCGGAGATCAAGTACGTTTTGCACACTGCGTCGCCATTTTCCTTTGGCTTGGACAAGCCGTTCGAGGAGGCTTACCTCAAGCCAGCGGTCAGTGGCACGTTGAACATCTTGCAAGCCATCAAGAAGTACGCTCCACAGGTGACCAACGTCGTGATCACCTCCTCGTTTGCCGCCATCATGAAAGCAAACGACACCACTACCGTCTTCACCAACGAGTCGTGGAACCCACTCAAATGGGAAGACGTCACGAACGAGGAGGCGGCTTACGTTGCCTCCAAAACCTACGCAGAACATGCCGCAAGAAAGTTTTACGAGGAAGAAAAGCCAAACTACAAGTTGGCAACTGTGAACCCACCTTTCGTCCTGGGTCCTCAATTGTTTGACAGTTCCGTCACTCAGGTCTTGAACTCCTCCAATGAGGCATTGAACGCTATCAGCCACGTCGATCCCTCGGAGACCTCTCCACAGAAACAGGTCTCCCTGATGGCAGTCGACGTCAGAGACGTGGCCGAATTCCACGTCTTACCTTTGGAAGTACCAGAGCTTGCAAGCGAAAGGGAATTCATTGTCTCTGATCCTTTGATTGGCCAGAGAGTCTTGAACATTTTGAATGACAACTTTCCGGAGTTGAAGGGCAAAATCGCCAAGGGTGATTATGACAGCGCAGAGAAGTTGGAGAAGGAATGCTGTCCTAAATACGATATTTCAAGCACCGTCAAGAAGGCTCACAACTACAAGTTCATTCCTCTAGAAAAATCCGTGGTTGACGTTTACAAGCAGTACTTATCAAAATACACTTTCTCCTAGCTGTGGCGCAGGGAGGACACGAACAAGAAGTTGGACACTTTGATTTCCACAGCCCGAGTCCTGTTCACTTATATTCCTTGATTGGTTCTTTTCTCTTTTGTGTTTACAATTGTATAATCCTTGGCCTAGTAACTGACGTTTCAGACGCACATGCAAACCACAATGGTGGTTTCTGCTTAGAGATTGCGGCTACACCGAGTTTGTTTCCGCGATAAGCCACACATGCTCCTCGATAAGCGAGAGTATAAAAGAGGAACATTTGTCATCAACTGTCCTTCACAAAGAAACTTTAATGAGTTCTTTGGCTTGTTTGATTAGAGAGAGATCTTGCCTCCACATCCTAAAGAAACATTATGTCAGAGTCAACCGTACTAGTTACCGGGGCCACCGGCTTCATTGCACAACATGTTGTTGATAAACTCTTGAAGAGAAAGTACAGAGTTATCGGCACAGCCAGATCGGAAGCAAGATACTCTCCCATATTGGAAGAGTTCAAAAAGAAGTATCCAGAGGGCAATCTCACCTTTGAAGTGGTTGCAGACATCGCGGCAGATGATGCCTTTGACGAGGTTTTGAAGAACCACCCTGAAATCAAGTACGTGTTGCACACTGCATCACCATTTTCATATGGTCTTAACAAGCCTTTCGACGAAGCCTACTTGAACCCTGCTCTCCACGGAACTTTAAACATTCTCAACGCAATCAAGAAGTATGCGCCACAGGTCACAAATGTCGTTATTACCTCGTCTTTTGCGGCAGTGAAACAATTGGGCGATGCCTTCAAGACTGAAATTCATACAAACGAGTCATGGAACCCAATTAAGTGGGAAGAGGTGAAAAATGAAAACGAAGCCTATAGTGCCTCAAAGACTTATGCAGAAAGGGCTGCAAGAAAGTTCTACGAGGAAGAAAAGCCAGCTTACAATCTAGCAACCGTTAACCCACCAATGGTTTTGGGTCCCCAGTTGTTCGATAGCTCCGTCGAAAAAGTGTTGAATACTTCCAACGAGTTTTTGAACAAGATCACTCATTTAGACCCAACCTCTACAGCTCCGCAAGACAAATTTGCTCTTCTAGCAGTAGACGTCAGAGATGTTGCTGAGTTCCATGTTTTACCATTGGAAAACAAGGAGCTTGAGAGCGAAAGAGAGTTTATTGTTTCTTCTCCTTTGATCGCACAAGCAGTTCTTAACATTTTGAACGACAATTTCCCTGAGCTCCACGGTAAAATCGCAAGGGGGGATTACAGTAGTGTAGATGATGTGATTGCAAGGTCTTGTCCCAAATATGACGTCTCCAGCACCCTTAAAAAGGCTTCTGACTATAAGCTGATTAGTTTAGAAAAGTCAGTAGTTGATGTCTACAAGCAGTATTTGTCAAAATACAGCTTTTCTTAGTCTCTTTTTTGTATTTACAATTTGTAAGTATTCTTTTCTTCGATCTTAGCCAATCACAGTAATAGAATGTATTTGCTACTGTGTAAAAGTAACCAAGTTATTCGGTTGAGCTGTTGACTCGCTTACTAATGTCTTTGAGAAACGCGGGACCTGACTATTGTTAACATTGATTGAAAAGTCCGAGCAAGGCGTATAAAAAGGGGCTTTATTCCCTAGTACAATAATGGCAATTAGCAACCTGTCGAAAGCATTCTAAACCTATAGTGTGTCAGTTTTACCCAAGCAAGAATGATGGATTCAACTGTATTGGTGACTGGATCAACCGGTTTTCTTGCTCAACATGTTATCGATAAGCTCTTGCAACGAAAATATGAGGTCATTGGAACAACCAGGTCCGAAGAAAAATCAGCTTTTCTTCTAAATAACTTCAAAGGGAAGTATCCAAGTGCAAAACTCTCTTTTGAAGTTGTTGCTGATATTGCAGCCAAAGATGCCTTTGATGAGTTGCTAAAAAAGCATCCAGAGATCAAGTATGTTATACATACTGCATCTCCGGTGACTCCTGATTCTGCAAAATCATTCGAGGCTGGGTACCTTGCACCTGCTCTCAATGGTACCCTAAGCATTCTCAATGCTATCAAATTGTATGCTCCACAAGTAACCAATGTTGTGATCACCTCGTCCTATGCAGCTCTCACGGAACAGGGAAATGAACCTAAAGGAGTAGTTATTACAAATAAATCGTGGAATCCAATGAATTGGGAAGACGTAAAAACCTGGCTTGATGCATATTCGGTTTCAAAAAAATATGCTGAACAGGCTGCATGGAAATTTTGTGAAGATGAGAAACCAAGCTTCAAGTTAGCAACTGTGAATCCACCTTTTGTATTAGGTCCTCAAGTTTTCGACAACTCTTTGAACAAACAATTGAATGTCTCGAACAATATGTTGAGTGAAATCACTCACATAGATCCAGCTGCTACAGGTCCACAAACGATGTCACCAGTATTAGCTATAAGCGCCCCAGATATCGCCGAATTCCATATTTTACCCCTTGAGAACAAGGAGCTTGAAAATGAAAGGTTGTTTGTCGTTGGTGCTCCTTTGATTGCACAGAAAGTCCTTAACATATTGAACGATAATTTCCCTGAACTTCGTGGAAAGATTGCCAAAGGTGATTACGACAGTGCTGATGACTTGATCGCAGAATTATGTCCCAAATACGACATTTCCGCCACCGTTAAAAAAGCATCAGACTATAAATTTGCCTCGGTAGAGAATGCCATAGTCGATGTCTTCAAGCAGTACCTTTCGAAATATAGCATATAATAATAGTTATATAGACGTAGACCTTATTCTTCGGCCTCGGGGCTTCTTTAATATGAATTGGGTAAATGTTTAAAAATGTTACTGTTGACCAGAAATAGGCTTTTCGGGATGAAGCTTTTCGGGATGAAGCTTTTGAGCAATAACTGAAAGCATAATAATCTGTTGGAGACTTTAAGCTCAAAAAGTAAGCCAGGTCGGTAATGACACCAAAGAAGGCTTCGATGCCTATAGTCAACTTGGTGCAAATATTGATAATTTTCTGTCTTAGATATGTTGAACCAGTTTAAATTATTGCTTTAAGACCCTGATATCTCTCATTCCTAAGGTATAGTGTTTCTCGTAGTGAACTAATTGTTGGCCAACAGCTAGCCGTCTGGATTCAGATAGGAAGTCACTTATTTCTGTTGTACATAGAAAAAAAGAATGTATATACACATCTACATATTGCGGTTAACGGCTGATTGCAATGTCATCAATTCTAAGAATAGATTTGACGGTTTCAGCAGCTAAAGTAATGGCACTTGTATTCACGAGAACGGGCTGTAATACGTGCTCAGAGTATGTGTTTGTTGCACCAGATCTTCTCACACTAATACCTGCTTCTCTTTCTCCGTTTTCATGCTTATTCCTCAAATCTGTAACTATTTCAATTGGATTCAGGCCAGCATTTTCAGCCAAAGTGGTAGGAATGACTTCCAATGCATTCGCAAATTCAGTCAAGCACAACTGTTCCACACCCGAGAGCTTATGGGCTTCCTTTAAAAGAGTTCTTGAAACTTCAATTTCCGGTGCACCACCTCCTGCAATCAAGGCCCTCACTTTGACCAAGCATCTTATAACACACAAAGCATCATGTAAGGATCTTTCTGCTTCATCTAAGACTTGATTATTTGCACCCCTACAAACCACAGACACGGTCGGGTGAGTAACGTTCTTGATGCCGGTAATCTTGATAATCTTAGAACCGGAAGATTCAACTTCTTCAATTAGGTCAGCTGATGCAAGTCTACTTTCACTGAAAGATGCAATATCTGCAATTGGCTTACAGCCCAATGACTTTGAGATAAATTCAATATCGTCTCTTTCAATATCTTTCACAACCATGATATTCAATTTGGATAAAAAGTGGAGAGCCAAATCATTAACCGCATCTCTCAATATCGATTTTTGAATTAACAAAACATTACATTTAGCCTTCTTGATTTGTTTGCAAATGTTCAAGATGTAGGCTCTTTCTTCTTTCAAGATTTTGTCCATTTGCCTATAGTCGTTAACAACAATATTGTTCTCCATGTCTGGTTTTGGAGGAGACAACTGAAACTGAACTAAACCTATTCTCGCCTTTTCCATTCTCATTGGTCCACCTGCACTTTTGACAGCAGTCTGGGTAAGGACGACACCATCGATCATTTCAGTATCATCAATAGTACCTCCAACTTTCTTAACGAGTCTTATATCATTCAAATCAACATTGTGTGCATCCTTCTTGGTGACTTTGAGCACAGCATCAACTGCTATTGGACCTAGGAGACCAGAATGTTGAGCTACAATCTTGGATGAAAGCGAGGTATTAGCGGCTTTAATCAAAGACTCTCTTTCGTCGAGAGAAATCTCGTGCGACATGTCTAGGAAGATTTCACTTGATCTTTGTGCTGCCCTCTGGAAAGATTCGGAGATAATTGTTGGATGAATACCTTTGTCAAGTAAGTTCTGAGCTGCCCCTAACAAGGCACCTGTAATAACAACAACAGACGTGGTGCCATCTCCCGCCTCGACATCTTGGGCACCTGACAAATCAACAAGCATCTTGGCTGCAGGATGTAGAACAGCCATGTGTTTTAAGATAGTATGACCATCATTGGAAATAATCACGTCTCCAGTTTTGGTTTTTATCATCTTATCCATACCTTTAGGACCCAAAGAGGTTCTGATGGCGTCCGCCACCGCTTTTGCAGCAGTGATGTTTGCCTTTCGAACTTCTTGGGGTTTTTCCTTATTCTTGAACTTTGCGTTTGATGGGGCTACTGCGGCAGACATACTCTTGTTGAACTCGTTGTACGCTTCCAGTGATAATCCTGTGAAGTCCAAGCCTAAGTCCTTTTGTCTCAGAAGTAAATTCCAGCATGAACCAGAGAACAAATGTGTTGAAAAAAAATCTTAACGGGCGGCGACTGTGCAACGCGATTGATTTCCCTAGCTCTCTTTCTGTTCAAGTGTCTTAAGAAAAGCCTAATTTCCTCACAATCGAAGGGCAAACCTCATTTTTTCTGGCATCTTGAACAAGAAATAATGACAGACGGGCATTTCGTCGTTATACCGGTAACAGTAGAAGATGTGCTGTATTGCAGTTTTTCTAGCTGGTACGCAAAATTTGGAAAGTATACCATCTCAGATGCTGCCATTTTCAAACCATTACCGAAAGAATTCGTTGCTTACTTGGAAAGCGACGGAATAGAGCTTCCGAAAGAGAACAAAAAAGACTCGGTACTTTTCCAGGATGCAAAACCCAACAGTGATAATGAGTATAGTGACTGGGAAGAGAGTGACGCCGGGATTTTGAAAAATAGTGAAAAGATGAATTCGGATCCAACTGAACACTTCAAATCTTTCCATAACGAACTCAAAGAAACCATCAAATCTTTTGGTAGTGTTGCCCCTAAACTAAATTGGTCAGCACCTCAAGATTCAACTTGGATAATGACAGGACGAAACATGAAATGTTTTTCGACCTCCGATCTCTTTCTTCTTCTCAAGTCATCTGACTACGTGAATCATGACATGTACCATGCCTTCGATGAGACCACTGATTACGATAAAGCCAATCCTCCAAAATTTGAGCTAGAACTAATTTTGCGTAAGTGGGTAGACATAAATCCTTCTACAGAATTTCGCTGCTTTGTTAGAGATAGACAACTGATCGCCATATCTCAAAGAGATCTTAACTACTACTCTTTCCTTGATGAAATCAAAGAGGAAATAATGGAGAAAATATTCATGTTTTTCGACGACGTTCTCATGGGTAAGTTTGATTGCAATAGTTTTGTTTTTGATGTTTATATACCCAAGCCACTCAAAAAAATGTATCTCATTGATATCAACCCATTTCAGAGAAGCACAGAGTCTTTATTATTTAGTTGGAACGAACTAGCAACTATGAAACCAGCAGATGATGATGTGGATATTCGCTTTGTTACTGAGCATAATAGTGGTAGGTTTGCGTCAAAAGCACATAGTCAAAATCATGTTCCTGTTGAGTTCGTGAATGCTTCTGTTGATACGCAGTCAATGATTGACTTTTTGAAAAAATGCAAAAATATGGAACTTGAGAATTCAGACTCAGATGATTCAAGCAACGAAGAGACCGAGAGGCTTTGAGTATAAGATATACAATTTTGTGATCGGTAGAGGATGGTGTAACTTCAATAATAGGATGCATTTAGATACAGATTTGTTATAGAATGGGAATAACTAAACATTATATCGGAATAATTTAGCTACACTAATTCGGGAAAGGCATTTCTTGCCCTATGAAAGCGCCATCAGTATGGTATATTCTTGGACGGTAATTAGGATTATTTGACATAACTTTTGAATCCTTAAATTTGTAGATCAAATTGCTCATACCTTGAACTTTAGCGTATGCAAGCTGACAAACTTTTTCTGAATTGAACTTTTTCCATTTTTTTTCATGCCTCCTTTGATAAAAGGGGATAATGTTCAGGGGGTCTTTGAAGGATACAAAAGCATACCCAACATTGCAGTGGTTTTCAAAATCGATACGTAAATCTTCAACAGTGAATGTTAGTATAAGTTTTCTAAGAAGTGCCAAGGAAGGTGGTGCATATCATACATAAAAATTGGTAATCTCCAAAATTAGTTGCGTCGATGAAGTCTTTCAACTCCTCATGTTTGACCTTATTGGGAATATTTTTGATCATTAATGTTACTCGTTTATCTTCTCCCGAGAGTATTTTGGCTATGTTAATCTTGTTTTCATTTTTGATCTCATTATTGTTGAAAGGAATCGATCCCAAACGCCTGTGCTTTAAAAACTGGTATTTTTTCCATTCTTCTCCTAATATGTCATAATGTGGCATTATATTTTGGCAGGATTTCCAGTCAGCTCTTCTATTCATATTCAGAGTCACATACTCGTTTGTTTCTATCAGAGTCTGAAATATCATAGTTTTTAAATCTCTGATTTTTATCGTATGTAACTTTCTTATTAAAAAAGGTGTTCTGATATTGTAAAATTTACATTTGTAACAAACAAAGCCCTCGTTGATCACACTAATCTCGTACAACGCTCCAAATTTTGACAACTGAAAGTATATGTCATTTTGAAATTCAAAAGGATCATAATCATTTTGATGCTGAGAATGGACATACAAATAAATAGTGTCATAAATGTCCTCAAAATAATTAAGTTTAGGCATGCAAACGATTTGACTCAACTTAGAATCTTCGGCTATATGACTAAACGAAAAATTAGATATGTTGTATGACGGTATTATCTTCTGTAAAAACTCCAAATGTAATGATATATGTCGGATGTCATACCATCCCAATACAAGCACATTTCCAACGTTATCGATCGAAAGTTTTTGAATTACAATGGCTGCAGGATCAAAACTGCACTGGATTATAAGCTTCAACGCTTCTACATTGGAACAAGTTACAATTAACACACGTGAAATTTTTGTCAAACGAACAGAAGACAGTTGAGTTGAAACGGCCATATTTTGATTGTTACCATTAAGCCGTATGTTAGTCGTGGGTAATAAATTATCGACTAGATCTTGATTCAGAACATCCAATTCAAATTCACCTTTAACTCTAGCAGGACAAATATTAGTTACCATATTCCCCAGGATTGGTCCTGCAGATGCCTTCATCATACCAGTTGGTTGTTTATTATGCAAGCCAATATTGGAACTTAAAAAATTTCTGTTTTCATTACAAGGACTAAAAGAAAATGCTTTTGATGCGGTAGTGTTCTGTGGAACCGCAAAGCAATTTAAGGGTTCGAATGGCATTTGGTCAATAAATTTCACTACAAATACCCACCAGAAAAAACTTGAACTAGTTCAAGGTAGAGTACTACTAGCCAAAATATATTTGCACTTCTCAACTTCACAACCTTATATGTTTTGGATGTATACGTTCAAGATAGGGAATTAAGGATTCCCCTTTTGCAGATTCATGTTGCGGTTGCGGCTTCTTTACGTAACTTGAAGCGATTCTCGGAGTTTGTATTTTCGGGCGAGCTTAACCTAACTTCTTCGGTTTAGCCAAACTCTGTTCCTTTCCATTACAATCATTTTATGTAGGTACACGTGAGCTTCAGAGTAGAGGAAAATGATTATTTGAGTCAAGAAAATCAGGATATTCTACTTTGAACTGTTGAGAATTATACTTTTTTCCTTTTGTTGAAATTGAGATAATTGCAGAAAGGCTCTTCACCTATCTTAACTTTCTGGCGTTTCTGATTCTGACTGAGAAGCTGAAGCTCAAACTATATTGTTTTATACTGAACTTCAAAGAACTAAATGCTATAACAAGTGTCTAATAACGAACTCCATCACACTTGGGGAGCTTTAAGCAAAAAAAGGTCTCATAATGAAATGTTAAATACAAATGTTGAGTGTGAGAATTTGAACAACGGTTTGCGGTGCCTCAAGAAGTAGAAGACGATTCCAACGCTTCTAACCACATCGATTCAACTCTTATAATTGATTATCTTGTAGAAAAAATTACTATGGCTGCTTCTTTGATCCCTCTTTATGCGAGTTACAATTGTTAGAGCCATTGTCAATTGGTATTTTGAATGCTAACAACTAACTACTATAAAAACGATATGATGCTTGAAATAGATAGTAAATATTGGGATTTTTATTCACTTAACAAATACAAGGAATTTGAGATACCGTATAAGTTGAAGAGTAAAATCATGCCACTTTCAAACAGATTGCCAATTTCGTATCCACTTATAGGGCATATAAATGTGATGATGTTTTTTCCAAAAGTTTCGTTTGAGAACAAATTCATTAAGCCAATGATCATTGACAAGGAAGATGGGAAAGTTCTAATGATTGATATCAAGGGATCTTTCCACTCATTGATTGAAAAATCCAATTTCATACACAATGAGTTAATTTTTGACAAGTCGAGAGTAGTGGTGATCACAAGCCCTAATTATAGTGGAATTTGACTATTTTGACACAAGTTCGAGTAACAGTATACTTGGTGCAAATTGGTTCTATGATTCCCACTAGGAGTGGGATGCTTTCTCTTTTCAAGAGCATCTTGACTAGAGTGAATGATGGATAGTATGAACGAGACTCAGAGCACTTTTTTGAAAGATTGTGAACAGATGAATAGATGCATCTGTCAAAGTACTGTAGATTCACTTGTATTGATTGATGAATTTGGCAAGGGTACGGATATTAATGATGGGCCTGAATTGCTTGGAGGAGTGATCATTTGTTTCCTTAATTGAGGCGAGGGATATCCAATTGCTATTGTCAATTCCCATATGAAAGAGATTTTTCACGGTGACATGATGGGTATGGACAAACGTATTTACTTCTACCATATGAAGGTGTTGCTAGAAAATCTCAAGACGTTCAAGATCAACTTTTTGTAAGCTCGTGGAAGGTATCGCCGAATCTTCATGAACTTCACTGCGGAAGACAAAGTGGCGTAGATATGAAAATTGTTGAGAAGGCGCAATATATTCTCGACATGGTTCAACAGGGGGAATACATCTGAGTGAGTTCTCACAACTTGGTGAGGAAGAGTTGTGCATAATACGAGATAGTGAAGAACGTATGAAGCGCTTTTTGGAGTTGAGTTTCCAGGAATGGGAAGAAACAGATACGGCAAAACTTCGAGAGGAAGTACTGCGAGTTTTACGGTGATAAATTGATTGATCGAATTTGTATTTATATGTTATATAGCTTAGCAAAGAAATTTCAGCAGAACTTTGGATCAATCAGTTCAGCTTCACCGAACGAGAGATCTTTTTACTGATACCTGTCAGCTCACCGACATAAGGGCCTTGCTGTCCTGTGTAGACTGCTCTCACAGACTTCAGTTTCTTCTTTGCGATATCGTACTTCTTTCTCTTTTTAACTCTGGCATTTCTGTTGTCCTTCTTTCTCTTTGCCGTGAGACCCTTATTTTTCATGATCTGGTAGCCGATAGCACGCTTCCCACTCTCTCCGACGGATTCTTCTCTCTGAAGCTCCATGAGCTTCCCATCTCTGGCGGCCAGTGTCGCCAGCTTGTGTGCGTCTGCACGAGCCAGTTTGCGCTCCTCCTTTTCCTTCTGCGTGGAGTTGAGGAAAGCTTCTAGCTCTTCCGGGGAGTGGCTAGTTGCAGGCGCCTTTTTCTGCGCCGCAGGGGTGATTTCCGCAGCAGCTTCTCGTGTGTATGTTACAACAGCCATAGTTAATTGGAGTGATAGGGGAGTAGGTGCAGAGAAATAGTGAATGAAAGTGACGGAAACAGCTAGGAGGAAAAGATCTTTTTTTTTTCACGATAACATTTTTTTTGCTCCTTTGCTCTTCAAAAAGTTATGCGATTCATGTTCCTGATTACGTAAGACGGCAGTTAATTATATAACGTGGTAAAGGTAGATGGTGGTAATAGTAGTAGTAAGATAGGGGAGTAGTAGGGTAAGGGTAATAAAAAGGTTCCTGTGGAGAACGAGAGGCGTCATTGTTGTCATTGCAACGGCTAGTGGAGAGAGGAGAGAGGGTAGGTGAATAGTAGTGACGGTCGATACGGGGAGTGCGGCTGGGAGGCGGAGACTGAGGTGGGCTCATTCCTCTTCGTCTTCGTCGTGGTCAAGAGTCAGCGCCATGTCGTGCCACTCCTCACCGGCAAACTTGCATGCGCTGACGCCCTTGTCTGCAAAGCCGACGCCGGAATAGAACGCAACGAGCTTCTCGAGACAGAGGAGGGAAACGTTATCGGCGACGTACTGCTGATTCATTTTCTGTAGGTAGTCCTTGAGCAAGAGAGAGGCGAGCTTCTTGCCTCGGTAGTCCGGGTGGACAACGACACTATGAATGCCAATTGTCCTGCCGGAGTCCTGGTGGCCCAGCGGGTAGATGTGTCCCTTCGGTGGGCCCTCGGCCGCCGTCTCTGCCGTCGCCTTCGTCGTCTCGGCCTTCTCGGTCTTCTCGAGCTCCTTCAGCTCGGCCGTCTTGTACTGATCCTTCAACGTGCCGTCCTTGTTGCAGAACACAGGCACAAACGACGAAGGCACAAGCATCGACTCGTCGGTGATCGCCTCCGACACCATCTTCGTTCCAATCACATGCCCGATAAGCGTCTCCTTCTTGATCGTGCTGTGGTCGGGAAGCTCCTTCGCGTTCACCGCCTCCGTGTCAAACTCTCTCACAAACAACCCGCTGCAGAGCTCGGGACACACCGTCAACCGGTACTCTATACGCAACGCCGATGCACGTTCGTGCGATGGGAAACCCTGCATTTCGAGGCCGAGCACTTGGGCGATGTCCGGCACGTTCAATGGGCGGATACAGAGGTGTTGTGGTCGTGACATACTCTCTTTTTCGACGCTCCGGTGGTTCTAGTTGTTGCCTGAGAAACCGCCTCCCTCTTTCCTCCTCCTGCCCTTCTCTTCTCCCGTCTCCCTGCTTGTCATCTTGTGCTCCTGCGAGCCGGCACGACGGCGAGTGAAGTGGGAAAACGCAGGCGCGGGTGGTGAGCTCAGCACTTTCAGGTTCGGGCAGAAAGGGAGAAGGAGGAGGATGAAGAGAAATAGGACGGCGGAAAGAGCAGAAGGGAACGTAGGGGGGCTGGGTGGGCCGTACACAGACACACAGACGCACAGGCACATTATGGCAGACACACAGGAAACAGTGCAGCAGAAGCTCGAAAAAGAGACATCGCCAGGCACGGCGACCGCGGCAGAAGCAATGACACTCCCACTCGAGCTCATCGACCAGTGCATCGGCAAGAGACTCAGAGCGTTCCTCCGGGACCAGCATGTCTTCGAGGGAACGTTGGTTGGCTTCGACGACCTGGTCAACTTGGTGCTGGACGACGTCGTCGAGGTCGGCAGCCCCGTGCAGAGCGAGCCCACCAAGCGGATGTTGCTCAGCTCGAGAACGCTGACAATGCTTGCTCCCGTGGAGTAGTCCCAGCAGACAGCCCCTTATGTATCTGTATACCTTTATGTGTAAATAACCGACACGAACAAACACCCTTCCCTGCCGAACACACGCCTGCCGGCCTTGTCCTGCTAACGCCCTCTCGGCTGCCCGATCGGGAAGGTGGCAAAATGGTGATATGGATCTCATTCCCAGATCAGAAACACTTTCCTTGTGGCCTTTGCCCTTGGCAGTTTCTCCCTCAGGAAAGGACCTACATCTCTTGCCATAGACGCATGCAACTCACATTCAGCTACGACTCAAAGTTCTTTTCCGCAGATCTCCCTCCCTCGATGACTCTGGCCGACATGGCGGCGTACGTGGAGGCGGAGACCGGATTGCCACCGACACACCAGACGTTGATGCACAAGTACGTCCAGCTCTCACCATCGAGAGCGACCACACTTGAGCAGTCGAACATTTGTGCCAACGACCTCATCGTCGTGATGCCCTTCGATCCGGTGGCAAACAACCTCAACCAGGCTTACGAAGAGAACCCGGAGTTCTTTGCCGACGTGACAATGCTCTACGTGAAGATCTCGCTGAATGGCCACCAGATCCCGGCGTTCATCGACACAGGCGCCCAGCGGTCGTTGATCACGCCGCAGCTCTGCGAGAGATGCGACTTGAACCACTTAGTTGACCGCAGGTTCAAGATGCAGGCCCGAGGCGTGGGCCAAAAACAGAGTGACGGCAGAATCCACTCGGTGCCCATGGTCATCGGCGGCCAGACGTGCGCCACAAGCTTGACCGTCTTGGACATCGGCGGTGTTGGGCTCTTGATCGGCTTGGACTGGATGAAGCGGTTTAGAATCAAAATCGACCTCGAGAAAAATGGGCTTTTCGTGGACGGCACCTTTGTCGAGTTCCTGAACGAGTGGGAAGTCAATAAGCTACAAAAGGAAAACGATATACACCCGGACGGCATCGACATAAGCGGCGCTCCACCAGGCACCACCGCAAAGACACCATATGTTCAGCCGCAGGCCAAGCCCAGCGAGCGTCCGGCACTGCCAATGCCAACCTCGGCCTCGTTGACGCCAGACCAGCAGAACAAGTTGAACAGCTTGACGGAAATGGGCTTTGATAAAACTTCGGCAATGAACGCGTTGCAACAATGTGGGTGGAACGTCGACATGGCGGCCGGCCTCTTGTTTTGACACCATCCTAAATGGTATAGATAGACCTGTACAAGCACTACTCCCTATTGTGTTCAATATATTGTTATAGTACGAGGTGTGCAACATATACTCACGGGCAGCTTACAAACTCCACCTGCTTTAAGCATGGGTGGTTGATGATGACATTCTCGTTCAACCCATTCCAAAGCCATGCCATTCGGTCTGACTTCTTCGGGACCTTCAACCTGGGTACAAACTCTTCCACAAAGATCCGGTCGTTGTGATTGGCGCTCGAACTGTAGCAAATAAACTCGTCAAAGATGCTCACGTTGGACCACAGCTGGACTTTCCGCAAACATGCCACAACCAAGCTCGTTATCTGGCCACCGTTTGTGCAATGCAAGTACGTGTTTCCGCTGTCTTTTCGTAGAATGATCTCGAGTATCTGCGTCACTTGTTCGTGTGTAATAGGAATCTCCCTGTTTTTTCCCTTATCTTTAGCCGACGAGTCTGTAGCAAAGTGCACATAGTTGATGCCCCTAGCCTCAATAAGCTCGATAATATTCTTGCTGCTCTCTGTATCCTCATTGTAGATGGATTGTGGTGTCAAAGAGATGATCGTGTTCAAGTGAAACGTCTCCAAAAATAGCAAGTTCTGCAAGGTTGGCCGCCCTCCTCGACAAAGCGTCGATTGCACCTTATTGTAGCGCACCGGTGGAATCAGCGTAAGGGAAGACATGTTTTCTATTGTAGCCTGCTGTCTGATCGCTTCCCCGAAGTTCAAAAGAGCAGCCAACAACAGTAGCCATCCTTCCAGCCCCACTTTCTGTCCGATTCATGTTAGGGATAGTAAGCCTACAAAAAATTATCGTGCGTTTACGTAAGCTCAACTCTAGATTTTCTCCCGGCTGGTGGAGTACAATTAATTAATTTATTTGGATGGAGACACAGCATGCTGTCAGGAGAGGGCTGAGTCGACGGAACAGGAGAGGGCTCAGGTGTTGGCTGTTTCGAACAGGAAGACTACTAGACCGCAATGGATCCAGAAGCAATTGAGAACACACTTTCGAGAGAGGCCCAGACGGCTGCAGGCCCAGAATCCGTGGCGCACGATGAAAAAACGGACGAGCTTGTCACGTCATTGGAGACGGGTGTCGATAAGGCGTATTCGACGATCCAGGACTCTACGCTCAGCGGATTTACCAAGATTTCTGGGATTGTTGCGGAAAGACTGCCTGAGCTACAGAAGCAATGGAAAGACGTCAAGTTGCCCCAGCTCTCGAACGTCAACGTCAACGTCAACGAGCTGACCAAAAACTTGAAGTTCGACGAGTACGTGAAGAAGGAGGACTTGGACTTGTTGAAACAACGCGGTGGCGAGCTCATGTCCAAGGCAGGAGAGAACACTACTAAAGTTTTGGATGATCTAGACAGCGATTTGGAGAAAATTGAGAACCTCACGATAAACTATGCCCAACAACTCGGTGGCCAGATAGGCACTTTCTTCAAGAGCCAAGTGGGCCAGGGTGCTGCCAGCCCTGCTGCAGATGAGGGTGCAAAGCAAGTCTCTGCTGGTGCCTGGAACTGGTCCGGGTGGGGGAAGCAGTTGACCGGATTAATTGCTGGCGACTCTCCAGAAGCCGTTTTGTCGCAGGAGAAGAAGACGGAGCTGCTTTTCAGCTTGCCAAAGGGTATCAGCGCAGGCACACGTGCAGAGAGCCAGGTCCACGAACTACAAAGCGACTCGTCCATATATCTCAAGGCTGTGGAGAGTGGCGAGTTCGAAGACTACAAGGTGTCTGACGAACAGCACGCCGAGGCAAAGGAGCTTCTCAGCAACGACTCTCTTCACTTGATGGCCGTGTACAAAAAGATATGCGACGCAAAGGAGTCGGAGGCGAAGCCACTGGCAAAAGAAGAGTCGGATAAGGACGAGAAAACGGACACCGACAAGGACGCCGACAAGGGCACCAACAAGGTGGAGCAGAAAAAGATCAGCGACGCAGACTTCTGGAAGGTGTATTTCGGCAAAAAGGACCAGATCATGCAGGACGAGAAGAAGCGCAGAGAGCTTCTCGAGAAGAGCACAACCGTCGGTGAGGACGACGACGAGGAAGACTTTAACTGGGACGACGAGTAGCCGGGCTTCCCCATTATATAAATAGTTTTTCTATAACTAGATAGTGGTCTCCACTAGAGAAAATGAGATAAGCGCGCCCGCCTTCCGAAGAAGGGAATTTGCAAAAGAAGGACACATGTTTCACCAGAGGGGCTGGTGGCGGGAACAGCACAGGTGGAACATGTCGAGACTATGGTAGGGCATAAGGTATAAGGAGGCGTAGACCGCAGGGAGAGACACTGGAGGAAAGAATAAGTCTCACGCCATGGAGATGCCAAACACAAACGTGGCCCATGCGTCGCTACAGCAGCAGATTAAAAGTGTGGACTTCGTGTTCACCTCCCTCAACGAAAAGGCTCTCGAGAGAATACACAATAGCAGTTCGGACTTGCAAAGCCCGCCGACGGCAATCAGTTTTATTCAGCAGTTGATTACTCGCTTCATGGGGTTCATGCGGTTGGCGTCGGAGTCGTCGATGGACAGCGTGGGGCTGGAGAACATGAAGGAGGCGTATTGTGATTTCACGGCTGCGAGACAGCTTTTGGACCACCATCTGAAGGAGAGCCAGATCCAAGCAAACGGGTTGTATTGGGAAGACTTCAGACAACTCGACAAGATCATCAACGACAACCTGTGGTACTATAAGAGTGTCAAGGACTTTATCGCCAAATCCGCACGGCTGTCTTTCCAGTCCAACATCGAGTCGAGATTCAACACGTTACTCAATGGCGGCAACCCCCTCATAGAGAAGTCCAAACTCATAGAAAACTTGACGCCTTCAAGCTCCTCTCCGCTGCCGCCGCAAATCATTCCTTCGAATATTGCCATCCCGACACCTATAAGACCCACGGCGATCCCAGACCGGCCTCGTTCAATATCTCCGTCGCCTACAAACGATCCCGATATGAAGTTGCTAGACTTGTATTCGATGAAAAAGTTCATAGATGTCGATACACTGATGGATACATACCACAAATTTGACAGCAGCGTATTATTAATTGATTATCGTCCATCACCTTCTTTCAAATCGGATCACATCTCGCTATTCACAAACATTATCAACATCGATCCCCTATCCGTCAAGCCGCAATACACCGTTCAAGACGTTATCGATCACTCACTCTTGTTGAGCACGTTCAAAGAGAGGGAGATTTTCATGAACATTGCCCAATACGAATTGGTAATAATTATTGATCAGTCCTCAATCCATGCGAAGCTGGCACAGGACATACTTCGTTTTATCGCCATATTGGACGAAAAAAATCATGACTCAAAGTATAGACTCAAGAGAAAGCCAATCACTTTAGACGGTGGTTTTGATGAGTGGGTGTATTTCATGAACAATCAAGCCACACGGCATCATACCACTCAACAAGCCTTACCTAAATCTCCAATGACAATGAATGACATACCCAATCTTCAGCAAAATTATGTTCATACCAAGCCATTCCTATCAAGGTCACCGTCGCCTACGGGATTATTCCCTACTCTTCCTAGCTCACATCTGACTTCTAAGTTTGGTGGTGGTCTTTCCAAACAGCAATTACCTCAGCCAACAATGTTGGTGCCTATTTCATCGCCTTTAACAAGAACAAGATCACCATCACCATCACCAGTGTTCAGACCCACCGTTAAGGTGGCTCCTTCAACGTCGTCGTCTTCCCCTATTGTGCATAGATCTAACAATACTCCAGTGCTACAGGTTTCTTCGGTGAATACCCCTGTTCGATCTGCCTCTCCTAACAAATCACCCTTTCTTGTTTCCGGGTTGTATAATCTAGGGAACTCATGCTATATGAATGCCTCTTTGCAGTGTATGATGGGAACAAAAGAGCTAACAAACTATCTTTTGCAGGACATTTATCTCAAATTTGTTGCCAAGGATTCTAAATTGGGTTCTCGGGGAAAACTGACAAAAGAATATCAAACTTTGGCAAAAACAATGCTGGCAAACACGCTCAAACATGTGGCAACTAATCCGAAAAATTTCAAGAAAGTGGTAGGCTCGGTTAATTCTGCATTCAACAATTGTTACCAGCAAGACTCAGCAGAGTTTCTCCATTTCATTCTTGATACGATCCACGAGGATTTGAACTGGTCTGCAAATAAAGAGTCACTTCCTGCCATTACAGATGAGGACGAGGCTAACAGAGAAATTTTGCCAATGAGGCTTGCATCTACTATTGAGTGGGAAAGGTATTTGAAAACAGACTATTCGACTATTATTGAAATTTTTGCGGGTCAGTATGCGTCGAGGCTAGAATGTGGCAACTGTCATAAAACATCTACAACATACATTCCATTCAATATGCTCTCTGTCCCAGTTCCTAGTCAGAAAAAGGAATTGAATTTGTACGACTGCATTGATAGTTTTGTTTCTCCTGAAATCCTAAGTGGAGACAATGCATGGAAATGTCCAAGATGTAAAGGGAGTTTTAGTACAAAAAAGGAATTGACAATCACTCGCTTGCCGGCGGTGTTAATTGTTCATCTTGAAAGATTTTCTCTTTCATCAGGCCCCAATCTCACGTTTGTGAAAAACACCTCGAAGATAAATATACCTCTGAAAATGAGCATGAAACAGTACTGGCCGCAAATTCAAGACGAACAGGAAAGACAACAACTCAAAAAGTTTCCTACTCGGGGACAGGAGGGAGAGTGGGAGTATAGCTTATACGGAATTGTTCGACATTATGGTACATTAGATGGAGGACATTATATTTCAGAGGTAAAGAAAAACGGGACTTGGGTGAAATTCGACGATGATAAGGTAAAGGTGAGCGACACTATGGGTAAAAAGGGAGAAAGTGACGGTAGTGCATACATATTGTTTTATGAAAAAGTATGCTAGTGGTCATTTATAATAGTGACAACAATTAGAGTTAGAAAGTGCATATATGTCCCAGAATAAATATAAGGCATCCCATTCTTAATCCATTCAGTCACCAGTAGTGGCGACGTAAGAGCGTAAAAAAAGTGACAGAAATCGAAAGAATTCATATTAAAAACAAAAAATTATTGCGGAAAATGGACGGTATCTCATCGATCGTTATCTTTGCAATTTCCGCATTTAGCGGATTGTTACCACCCTCACACCGCTTAGCTGTTGATCTGGCTCTTCAGCGTGTGGTGTGGGGGTGGTTGCGCGTTGCTTTCGGAAGACGCGGCACTTCTGAATTTGGTCCATGCACCGTGACTGCGTTTCCTCCTTTTTGGATGCGCGATTGGGGCTAAACAATCCTAAAGAGGAAGGTCGTGAAATTTTGAACAGGGGGATACTACTAGTTATCTAAGCAAACGGCTTATCACTGACTCTACCACGGTAAAGAGCCGCTCTATAGAGTATATTGGTTTTATTATTATAATTTCATAACTTTGTATGCATTGTGTGATTGTATTTGCGTTTTACATTTACGTTCCTTTCGTTTTTACATTTGCTAAATAAGTTGTTCTTATAGGAAAAGTCGGTAAGCAATTACTGAAGGTACAAACTCTTTTCTTTAGCGGTTGTTCCTGTTTTATTCCTGTCTGTCCAGAACTTAGCGGCAAGTTGGTCAAACATCGGTTTTTTTTACTCATTTCATTTAACTGAGTAGGATTTTGTCTGATTTGATATTTATTGAATTAATATATCATAGACTCTGAGACACCTTCCTATCCTTTTTTTTCACTCAAGTTGATTATTCATTTCATTTGTTATTTTATTTCATTTTTGATAAGCTATATTGTTCATTACTTTAATTGTTAATACTGAAAAAATACTTGATTCTTACAAGTATTTTTAGAAAAAAACTAGTCAAAGCTTGTTATTCATTCTCAAATACACTCTGTCTTTTTGTGCACTCATTGTTATTTAACATTATCAAGCACCAATCTCTGAGACAGTATTAGTCTACCAATAACAATCAAACACAAATCAACTTTATTATTGATTACGTAAGTCGCTTTTATTCTAATAATACATCAAGATTTTTCCAATATGTTCAACATACTAATATCTTTCTAAATCTATTTTTCTTTTATTTTTCAAAGTCAAAAATCAAAATTTCCTGCTGATCCACTTTAATTCAACTGGAAATCAAATATAAGTTACCTGTTTGCTATCGAGAAATTGGAGCATCACTAACTTAGAATCAACAATCAATTAACTTTCATATTGATTTATCTTCAATCACAATTTTGTTGATTTTATCAACTTTAGTTACAAGCTTCTGAAATTGGTGTTAAATTTGGAGCCCGAGTTCTATCATTCAGATATTATTATTTGTTTGGACTTAGACGGATATCTCTCCACATTTCAAAAGCAACTTTTTTTTTCAACTGCGTTTAACAGTTCATTCATTGATTTGAGATTGCTAGTCGCTCTCATTGTTGGATAAACTAAACAACGCTTACACATCCCCCTCCACACCTCGCAACCTTTTGTATTATATTTCAACATGTCTCAAGATCAAATCACCTCCTCAGAAGAACTGTCAGACTTCAACAATGACAAGATGACCAATGAATCTGTTCCAACTTCTCCAGAGAGTAGCAATGGAAAGAATTTAGCTCCATCTTTGTCATCATCAACAGCAAAGACAACTTTAGCTGAAAACATCAAAACCTCTGACATTGATAAAGGGGATGACTCACCAGATCATTCTGATATCATGGAAGATTCTCCAGATGATTCTCCAGAAACTCCTTCTAGCTCATCCCCAACGCCAACTCACACTCCAAAGGTCAAAGATGAAGCATCAGAGATCAAAGATTTTAAGTCTGAGAAAAAAGAGAAAAAAGAGAAGAAGGAAAAGAAGGAAAAGAAGACCCCTCGTACAATTAATTTTGCAAGTGGTGTCTCGACTTCTGTCCCTTTGACGGGAGAAAGGCCAAAACCTGAAACTCACACATCGATCGATGATGATGTTTTATTGGCTATTTTCGTCATTCTATTTGAGCATGACCCAGATAGTAAAGGTATGACAGTCAAGCAAATATGTGATATCTTACTCGAAAAACATCCTGATATGTCAAAGCTTTCTTCCAAAACCTCTAATTTGGTTAGTGCTAAGCTGAACGCTTATGTCAAGAAGGTTGAAAAAGGTGACTGCTCAATTCATTATGCCCTATCAAGAGACTGGGCAGATTCTTCGCCAAAGAGAATGGTGTACGTATATCGTGGAATCTTGGCTCCAGAATATCCTGCTTATGTTCAAAGCATCATAGAAGAACTGAGAAAGAAAGATGTAAACAATGCTACACATGGTTCACTCCCTGATGCTATGTCTGTCGACCAAACGGATTTTGAATCGGATTCTAATCTAATTTCTCTTTCTAAATCGAAATTAGTTGGGGTTGACGGAGGTTCTAGTTCCAAACGTTCTCAGTCTCCTTTAGCACATGATTTGTCTTCGGTGCAATCTATTTCCCCTGCAGGTTTACAATTAGATAAAGCATCACCATTTGGTAATGGATCGATCGATTTTGCTATTCCACAGCTGTCAGTTCCGTATTCTGTTGCTCCTGTCACAGCATCCTTAAATGTTACAATGCCGATGAAGAACCTCGACACAGCTGAGTCCCCTAATCCAATAAAGAGTGATTTCTCCATAGGCAGAAGCAATCAATACCTTACCGTTATCCCAGATTCTGATGATGAAGACGATGTGTACAATTCACTAAAAACAGATTTTGACGATGATAGTGATGAGAATGAGGTCAGTGTTTACGAAAACCATGGCTATTATAGGCGTGGGTCCGATATTGTCACTGAGAGGATTCCATCCGGTATTGGTAAAAGATCAAAATCCATCAGTTTTGTCAATAAGAGGTCCAAATCCAACTCCTCATCAAACCAAGGTTATCAGCAAAGACAGAATTCTTCTATCTCCAGTTCACTAGGAAGTAATTCCACAGATCAACCCAAAAGAATTGTAACAGCAGCAGCAGTTACGCCAAGAGTTCCAAGAAAACAATCATTTGCCAACACACCTAATGCCGCTGCCGCAGTAGCTGCGTTGAGAGCGGTAGTACTTGGTTCGTACAATGGCTCGATATATGATTCGGTCAATGCCATCACCAGTTCCATAATGTCTGATACTTCGGTTGAACCATCTATAAGCGCCAAATGGTTGGAAACGGTTAGATCTGGATTTTTGAATCAAGATATTGATAGTCCTGAAGATGTATCGTTAGCCGAATTAGAAACTCTTTTCACATGAAAAGACTTCTAGAAACTTCAGGCAAAATTTCTTAAATACCATGAGCGGTATTAGCCGCTTTCTCAACTTGACAACATTATAAATTAAAAAAAGAAGAGAGGATAACAATGTCAAAATTCAATTTCAAGGTAATTTTTTTTTAGATGAAGAAGATCTCAGTGATCTGCTGCAAGGTTTGTGTCTGGTTTGGGTCTGCTTATCAAATGGTGATTTTTATATAGTAGAGGGTTTTTATTCAAGTTAGTATCAGCAGAGTGCATTCAATATACACCATATTTTGTTGCTTTCCTTCCTTCTTTCCTTTTATGCTATTTTATGATTTGTTGTGTTTTAATGCTTTAATTTCAGTTCGTTTCACAGCATCTATCTGTTGTGTTTTATTATTTTGTATTTTTGGTTGATGCTACCTACCTATTCAAGTTTTTTATACTCATTTTGTGTACGTTTTCCTAGCTTTTAACCCATTATAATTTCAAGTAAGATAGTCAGTACAGCGCAAATGCGTATTCAGCAAACGCGTAATTTTGTGACCATGAAATGTATGAAAAAATCTTGATCTGATTAAAACGCATCTTTTGCCACACGCAATTGAACATAAAAAGTTAGTAGACAAAGATCAAAAGGATACGATATAAATGGTCGAGAAAAACACTACAAAGCATTTTTTTGATCATACTTTGCAAACTGTTATCCCTTCGGATGTTCCAAGCCCTCAGTCTGATACACCAAGCTATAAATCCAATGTGAGTATTGAAAAGGATCACGATCAGTTTCTCAAATTCAAGGAAGAGATGAAGTACTTATTCACTGATATTGCAGAATCTTCAATATATTTCCTATACAAAAAATTCAAAAGTTCTCCGAATCTTTTGCAAGATGCAACAAATGTATTTCTTGATAACGGCAACCACCTATTAGATGAAAAAGTACAATCGGAGGGCAACAACAAAGTGGAACACTCTAGCTCAAAACAACCTCGAGAAAAAGAAAGTATGGTAGTTAACAAAAAGGCAAAGTACGAGTATACCAGTCGCAAAAACCAGATCGAACCTAATAAGAAAGCTGAAACTTCTAGGTATTTCACAGCGAAAGTTAAAAAGGTTAGTAAAGCAAGGCCCAAATCAGATGCTAGTACAAATATACAAACCTTATCAATGAATCACATTGAAACACCATTTTATGATACAAGTGCTATAAAGGAAACGAATTATTGGAAAAGATACATAGGAACAATGAATATGTCTTGTTGGTGCACAAGATCGGCACATAGCTTAGATTCCATTTATCTTGACAATAGGCTGATTTTTACAAAACCATCAGCATCCGATGTGGTATATGTAAGTCATCAAGCAGAAAACAGCAAGTTTCGCAGAGAATTGGGTAGGCTTACTGAAGATATAGCAGAGTTTATTGGACCTTTAATCGATGAATCTGCAATCGTTTTTGAGAATAAATTATTTTTTGTTGAGGGTGAAAGGCTAAGCACTGGAGATACTTTTGTTATACGATCTGATTGTTTCATCTCCCAGCAAATCTTTGAAGTAGAAAAAGGAGCTGACAATCTGAATGATGAGTTTGATTTGGAACAGTTAAAAGTAATGAAACATGCTGGTGGTAATGTTGAAGCAGGTACACGTTTAAAGAGTGCGGTATTGAAGCTTTTTCAAAAACTAGGACTTAAGTCCTTGAAAGAAAAAGACAGAGAGCAAAAGAAAA
This sequence comes from Pichia membranifaciens NRRL Y-2026, assembly GCF_001661235.1. Classification (NCBI taxonomy): domain Eukaryota; kingdom Fungi; phylum Ascomycota; class Pichiomycetes; order Pichiales; family Pichiaceae; genus Pichia; species Pichia membranifaciens. The sequence continues at coordinate 1,479,030 of NW_017566982.1, read as the reverse complement.
TTGATTCTTTACAAAAATGTGATAGTGATGATGAATCTGAATTTCAGGAGCTACACAAAAATGCGCAGCTCGAAGAGCTCAGTGGTTCAAATGACCCTGATCAGGAGAATGATAATGCATATGATAATGGGAACAATAGAGATGACTCGGCTAATGACGCTAGACTTACGTTGAACCAAGTGAAAGATTTATACAGGAGTACAGAAGTGAATGATTTGCATCAATCTCTTCCTGAAAGTACCCCAAACAACTTTAAAATCGACTTGAGACCATATCAGAGACAAGGTTTGAGCTGGATGCTATATCGTGAAAAGGAATATGACCTGATTGGGATCAATAATACAATTTACACGGATGGCGAAAGGAGTTTTATGGTCGAACAGCTTAAATCTCTAGAAAATTCATTGAATCCTTTGTGGAAAGAATATCAGTGGCCAAAGCCACCAGCTAGATTGCAGCATTTGGAATCCCAACCTAATTTTCCTGACGAGTTTTATTTAAATCTTTACAAAGGATCGTGCTCTCTCACAAGACCTTTGTTAAAGTCTACATGTAAAGGTGGCATTTTAGCAGATGAAATGGGTCTAGGTAAAACAATCACAACCCTTTCTTTGATTTTATCTTATCCTAAAGATGTAATATATGATTCATTACCATTAGACGACATTAATAGACGCAAGGACTTTGCTTTCGGTACAACATTGATTGTCGTGCCTATGGCATTATTGACCCAATGGGAAAGAGAATTCATGAAAGTAATTGAAGATCAAAAAATACATCGATGTTTTATTTATTACGGTTCAGATTCCCTTGGAAACCTAAAGCAGCTACTATGTAGCAAAGACGCACCAACTATTGTCCTAACTACCTATGGTATGATTCAGTCTGAATGGTCTAGGTTCAGTAAGTCAGAGGTTTCTTCTAAAAACTATGGATTGTTTTCTATTAAATTTCTTAGAATAATCTTGGACGAAGGGCACAACATTAGAAATAGGACCACCAAAACGGCAAAAGCAGTATATAATCTAAGGTCAGATAGAAGGTGGATATTAACTGGTACTCCTATTATAAACAGGTTGGAAGATTTATTTTCATTAGTGCACTTCCTAGATTTGAAACCCTGGAGTTATCATGCTTTGTGGAAGCAGTGTATCTCGTTACCTTTTGACACGGGAAAAGAAGTGGATGTTGCTGTTGAGTTACTAAAGTCTATCCTTGATCCAATCCTTCTACGCAGAACAAAGAGTCAAAAAGATAAGGATGGAAACTACTTGGTTGTTTTGCCTCCTAAAGAGGTAAACATTGAAAGGTTATCATTCAACAAAAGAGAAAGAGCAATATATGAGTGGCTTAAAGAGAAAGCTGTAAATTCTTTCAACGAAAATTTTAAGTCGGGAATGATCTTCAAAAATTATTCTTCTATTTTGACCCAGTTGTTAAGACTGAGGCAAGTCTGCTGTCATATTGACTTGATTAAAACAGGTGAATCTGAGGCAATGGATGATCCGGCAAGCTCTCTTGCTGTTGATAAGCAACCAAAACTCTCTACAAAAGCTGATGATGAAATTCTTTCACTGGTGGAAATGATTGAGACCAATGAAAAGCAACAAAAGCTACCTATTGAAAAGATCAAAGAGCTGAAAGAGGAAATTTACAAACTATATCCAACCTTCGAAGACACAGAGTGTTCGATATGCACAGAAATGGTTAATATTGATACTTGTATAATAACAGATTGTAAACACTGCTTCTGTTTAAGTTGCCTGACAGAACACTTTGAATTTCAACTGAAACACCCAAAAGACAATGAAGAAGCTAACGCTGAGGAGATAGATACTGGTGCCGATGATAACCAGTTTCTGAAAGCAGAGGAAGTGTTTTGTCCCATGTGTCGGACACCAATCAACAGAAATCGACTTTTCAGAACTGTTGGTAAAAAGAAACCAACTGCCGTAGATATGGTCAACTTAGACGTGAATGATTCACTACTGACTCAGAAAACAAGTTTAGGCTCTTCAGCATCAAGGGACTATTTTGTCAGACCCTTCACTCCAAATGAGCAGTCTTCTAAAATAAATGCACTTCTAATTCATCTTGAGCAGATTAAACAAGAATCTCCCGGAGAGCATATTATCGTATTTTCCCAGTTTACAAGCTTTTTGGATATTATAGGCAATGAGTTAGAAAAGTATACAGAAGAGTTTAAAGTCCTTAAATTTGATGGCAGATTAAATCTGGAACAAAGGCAACATGTATTAAATGAGTTTGATAAGACTCTACCTGATGGAGAAGAGAAAGTGTGCATTTTATTGTTAAGTTTGAAAGCTGGTGGTGTTGGCTTAAACTTGACTATCGCCTCAAAAGCTTTTCTAATGGATCCGCATTGGAACAACGCTATTGAATTCCAGGCTATCGATCGACTTCATCGAGTGGGACAGTCTAAAAGTGTGAAAGTGATCAGATTTATAATGGAAGGGAGCATCGAAGAAAGAATGTTAGGAATTCAGGAAAGAAAGAACCAACTAGGCGAAGCATTGACAATTTCCGACGAAGAAAGAAGAAAAAGAAAGCTCGAAGAGTTGCAAAGTTTGTTCAAAGAATAAAAGGTTGTAATCAGTAAAAAATGAAACAGTTTGGATCCATTATCGTACTATTGGAAATTTTGTTTTCCATTATCCACTTTTTGATTTTTAGCTTGTCAATATAAACTCTGTATTTTTCATCCTGCACAAAAATGTAGTGATCACTGTATTTGTACTTTTCTAAATAGTAATCCATTTTCGCATTTTTCATTCCATTATCAGATAAAACATTAAGAAATGAAAAGGCAAACAAGATGTCCTCGGTCCTAAATCCTGTTGTCTCACTGATCAGCTGAAGAGTCACATGTTTCTTAGTTGATAATGAGCCGTAAACAAAACTCAAAGCCAAGTTGCGGCACCAATATCTCAGATACGTAAGCTTGCCTAGTGGAGAAAAAGGACGTTCTGGTCCACTGATCTGTTGCTCATAATGCGATAATTTGTATGAGAAATCAATTAATTTGGTGCCTAATCTTCGATTTTGATAACAGGGCAGCACACAAATGCAGGATAGGTTGTTTGACTCCCACGAAAGTAGCTCTCTTGAATAAAACCCCATTGGCACTTCATGTCTATCCAATAGTTGATACGCAATGTAAAAGTCAAAGTAATCTAAATCATAGAAGACAGATTTATTATCCAAAAAAAATTTTGCCATCAAGCACATACATTGACAAAATAGCTTGTGATCCACGCCTTTAACTTTTCGTACTATCAACTGGCCATCGTTATACATGACTTTGCCTGGTAAACTAGACTTGAATTTACAGCAGTTCATATGATGTTCCCATTCCATCTGAATATCGGTATACTTGAAACAAAATGGGCAAACAAAGAGTGTACCAATCCAAGGTTCCTTATCTCTAATTTTAAAAAAACAAGGATTAGTCTCTGTTACAGTTTTAGTAAACTTTTTTGCTGGTGACGATTGCATGTTTTGTGGATTTTCCTTGAATGCTAGCTTGGTCATCAGTGTATTGGTTGCTCTATTTTGCACAGGTTTAGTGAAAAGAGCCGAATTTCCATACCACGTATTGAACTCATATCTACCTAGTCTGAGTTTGGCAACATTTTGGTAATCCAAAAACCCATATTCATCGTCGCCTGTTTCTCCGACCTTTGTTCTCACGGCTTTGGTGTTTTCTGCATCTGTGCTCTTGTGTCTAGACGTCCTGCGTACAGGCTTCTCGCCATCTTTAACGATAGTCACCATTTCTTCATTGTTCATCTGATCGATTAGGTTAGTAGCAAAGAAAAGGAACGACTGCCTAAGGTTCCATTACCATAGGTCTGATTGGCTGCTTAAAGCTGGTAATAATTCACTCAGAATCGTGTTGTTTTTATAGTACCTCCTCGGAAAGTTGGGGTAAATAAACATCAGTGAAGCCATGTTTACTGTGTGGAGTCAAGAATTTTGATATATTGAGAATATTCCAGGCTGTGCGGAGGTTACTCCATAATAAAAAATTTTTATTTCTACTCATGTTGATGTAGATCCTATAGATTATTTCTACTAGTTGCTATATACAGCAAACTGGACCATCAGAGATTTATTTGCGAAGTAAATAACATGGCTAAAAAGTTCTATGGAAAAGCTGGTAATGAGCTTGCCAAAAATTTCGATGAAAAAGAGCAGGAAAATGATGATACTAGCTACATAAACAAAGACGCCGTGGAAAATACAAATCAGAATACCATTAACGGCCTCGAGCAAGAAAAATCCAAAAGAAAGAGGAAGCTCAAGGAGGAATTGCTAGAGCAGCATAAGGAAAAGCTTACAAGACAAAAGAAGAAAAGATTAGACAAGTATATTGAACATCAGCTTAAACGAGAAGAAAAGGAGATTCTATTCAAGAAATTAGAAGAAACAAGGATAGACACTAGTATTTTAAGATCTGCAAAGCTTATAGGTTCAGGAGATAGAAAAACCAAGAAAGAGAAGATTGTTGAGGCTATGGAGTTGGAAAGATTGGGAAAGTCTACTGACCAATCTAGATCTTTATTATATGAAGAAAGAGAAATTAAAAGCTGGGATCAGCTGCTTGAGGACGATAAGGCTGAAGAACCATTGAAAGAGGCTGATCCTGTCAACGGTGAAAATTTTGCAAGTACTTCCACAGTAAGCTCTGGATTTATTGATTACAGACCTGCAAAGCCATTCTCGGGAATGGGAACCGGTTTTGGGTTTGGCAATATCGAAAAGATGAAGAGCAAGAAAAAAAAGAAGGGTTATACCTGGAGAAATAAGCTTGCAGAAGAAGAAAACAAAAGACAATCCTTGGAGGATGACAAAGATTTTGTGAGTAGTAGCTCTGACGAAGAAGAGGAAGTAGAGGATGACGAAGATGACGATGAGAATGATGAAGCAGATGAAGCAGATGAAGCCAGCATCGAAATCGACGATAGCGACGATAGGGCTGAAGATGTCGGAGAAGAAGATGGAGATGATGATGATGATGAGGCGGAGGAGGACGAGGAGGATGGGGATGACGATGATGATGATATTGAAATCGAAGTCGATATAAAGAAAGAACACACAAAGAAGGCCAAAGATTTCAAAGATTGGGCTGAAGAACAGGTTCGTAAGATAGATGGTCGTGAATCATTTGAGGCACCTACTGGACCTCAGATGAATTATGAGGCAATTGTACGAAAAGAAGATCTAGATGATGGTTTAAAGGAAGACTTCATACCGATCAATGAAAAGTTAGAAAGGAAGATTTTCACAGTGAATGTTCATAGGAGTGCTGAAATACAAGCTGTCAGATCCAAATTACCAGTTTATGCGGAAGAAAGTAGAATAATGGAAGCGATTCATCATAACGATTGTGTCATTATTTGCGGTGAGACTGGTTCGGGAAAAACAACACAAGTTCCGCAGTTTCTTTTTGAATCTGGTTATGGTGTTCCGGAATCAGATACTCCTGGTCTCATTGGTGTTACACAGCCTAGAAGGGTTGCAGCCGTTTCTATGGCAAGCAGGGTCAGTCGTGAATTGGGTAATTATAGTGATAGGGTTGGCTATCAGATCAGGTTTGATGCAACAGTAAGTGGCAATACCTCTCTCAAATTCATGACAGATGGTGTTCTATTGAGGGAGATGATGAACGACTTTTTGTTAATGAAATATTCTGCTTTAGTGATTGATGAGGCCCATGAAAGAAACGTTAACACTGACATTTTGATTGGTATGCTAAGTAGAGTTTTGAAGTTAAGGCGAGAGTATCATCAGAAGCAACCGGAAAAATTCTATCCTTTGAAATTGATTATCATGAGTGCCACTTTGAGAGTAGGGGATTTCAGTGAGAACAAAGTACTATTTGATATACCTCCTCCTATTCTAAAGGTTGATGCTAGGCAATATCCAGTATCCACCCATTTCAACAAACGTACTCCATTTGACTACACCGACGAGGCGTTCAGAAAGGTTTGCAAAATTCATAGAAAGTTGCCAAAAGGTGCCATTTTGGTTTTTATGACAGGTAAGGCTGAAATCATTGCTCTGGTCAATAAATTGAAAAAAGAATTTTCTTTCAAAAATAAGAAAGTACATGAAAGCGGCGTTAGCAAAATAGAAGATGAACCGGTTGATGTCAAAGTTGACCCCAACAATGCGGATATTGAAGCTGAGGAAATTGATTTCAATGTTAATGAAATCGAAATTAAAGAAGATTATGCCGAGGTAGAAGAAGAGGAAGATAAGGAAGAGGAAGAGGGGTTTGAGGAAACTTTGGAAGAGGATCAGACTGAAAACGATCCGCTATATGTGTTACCTTTATATTCATTGTTACCGACCAAGGAGCAGATGAAAATTTTTGAAGACCCACCACCGGGATCTAGATTGTGTGTTGTTGCGACTAACGTTGCTGAAACTTCCTTGACCATACCCAACGTTAGGTATGTTGTTGACTGTGGAAGAGCCAAAGAAAGAAAATATGATGAAGAAACAGGAGTGCAATCTTTCGAAATTGACTGGATCTCAAAGGCTAGTGCTGATCAGAGATCTGGTAGAGCTGGTAGAACTGGTCCTGGTCATTGTTACAGAATTTATTCGTCTGCAGTCTATGAAAGTGAGTTTCCACAATTTTCAAGACCTGAGATCCTTAGAATGCCCGTTGAGGGAGTCGTTTTGAATATGAAGAGCATGGGTATTCAAACGGTCATTAACTTTCCATTTCCTACACCTCCAAATAGACACATGCTTCAGAAGGCGGAGCAACTTTTGAAGTATCTTGGGGCTCTTGATAAAGAAAAATTGCAAATAACCAGTCTTGGCAAAAAGATGAGCTTGTTTCCTTTGAGTCCCCGTTTTTCAAAAATTCTTCTGATTGCAAATCAACAGGGATGCTTACCCTACGTTATTGCACTAGTTTCAGGAATGTCTGTGGGAGATCCCTTTTTGACAGAATATGATTTGGGAATTCAGATCAACGAAGCTTCTGAGAGCACAAATGACCCTGGCATGAAAAAGGAAGGCGAAAATTTGAAAGATGATTACAAGGAAGATCAAGATCTTCCTAGTCAATTTGAAGTGGAAAAAAAGAGAAGGCTACGGCAGAAATTCAACAAGTCCACGGAGATGTTCTCCAGACTGGACAAATACAGCGACAGTCTCAAGCTTTTATCTGCAATCTGTGCCAGTGATCATATTCCTCGGAACAAAAGGAGCAAGTTCTACGAAGAACACTTTTTGAGAGAGAAGCAAATGAGTGAGATCGGAAAGTTGAGAAAACAGCTGACCTACATAGTCAAGACCCACACAATGAAAGAGCGTATAGCCATCTCAGCGAATATCAGCGAAGAGGAGATGAAGCTCGCCAAGCCTGCGAAGAAGCAGGTCCAGGCGATCAAGCAGATGATAGCTGCCGGCTTCATCGACCAGATTGCCTTCAGACAGGACGTCGTGGACAAAGACTTCAAGCTCACAAACAACATGAAAATCATGAACGTGCCGTACCTGACCCCCGCCTACATAGCCGAAAACCGTTGCGGTGAAGGCGATGATGCATTCAACATCTACATCCACCCTAGCAGCATCATCCTGAAAAGTGGCAAGGCTCCACAGTATCTCGTGTATTCCCATCTGCAGAAGAGTGCCAGCGCCAAGACCAACAAGGTTAGAATGCTTCCTCTCAACGACATTGGTTCCGCGGCACTAGTCAACGTTGGCAAGTCTACAGGTCTCATCACATTCTCTAAGCCACTTGGCAAGCCTGTCTCAGCCATCAACTCCGAAGGTATCGAAACCCGAGAGTGCCATGTTGTCCCAAGATATGGGGCTCAGCTCTCCCATAACGGTGGCGGTGTCGATCTTGCGCCACAGAGTGTGGCGCAGCAGAAAGTGTGTGGCGCATGGGAAACTATCTGATTTTCCTGCTTTTTTTTGGCATTCCTCGTCGCCTGTGAAGGAGTTTCTTGTATATTAAAGCTATATGAATGTGTACGTCTAAAATCATTGCATGGGTTACACGCTGAGCGTTGGTGTTTGTCTTACGGATTTTCGTGGTTTTCCAAAAGCGCAAATGCAGTCCGGGCAACTCAGCAAGTCTCTAGAGGCATTATTTTACGTGTACTCACAGCTGGATGCCTCAGGTATTTTGGAAGCGCAGTTTCCCAACAGTGACACGTTCTTTGAAGGTGAAATCAAGAACATCAATTACTCGTACCTCAAATTTCTCGATGCCCACCCTCAACTAGAGGACTCTGAGAAAACGTCACTCGGGGAGAAGTTCCAAAGCGAGTCCTACGAATCCGTCTATGAAGTTTTCCATGATCTCAAGTTGGCCTGTATCACTAAGATATTGGAATATGAGGACAACCCGACCTTATATGCAAAAACGGATCAGTTCTACAAAATATCGGTGGAGATGTTGTTAAGAGAGGCCATAAGACTAGGGGCGGCTCTCAAAAAGACGAAAAGCCCCGCAGAAGCAGAGGCAAAGGAGGAAGTGAAGGAAGACGCTGGCGGAGGGGCCAAATCCACCGAGGGCACCCATACAGAACAATCCAACGATAGTAAGATTCAAACACAGTTATCGCAGTTGAAGCCCATTGAGTCGACAGATAGCTTGGGTGCGATGTTAGAAAAAGATTTCGACATAATAACCTCCACCTTCTACACGAGCACCGGTAAGGCGTTGTCAATTTTTGCCTCGGGAAATGTACCGTTCTTTTCGTCTTTGAACAGCCTGAAATCTGATTTGGATGACCGTGAGCCAATCATTGACCCGGCTTTGGGCATCACACTCACTAACGTCATCCCTAATGTATCATTCCCTACCGATGAAAAGCTATCGAAGTTCACCAACCCTGACGCCAAAATCCCCAACATAAGGCAGATCTTGGAAAATTACATGCACCCCAATTGGCTCAGATTGATATCTTCGCAATGGCTCAAACATGGTGATGGCTTATCATCTCTCAACTTTAGTTTTGCTCCGACTTACGATGAAACACAGTCAATTATCTCAAATGACTGGAAAGGGTTGACCTGGTGCCAACAGATAGGTTTTAAGAAATTGGTTGATGCAAAAAGCAGATACGATGATCTACTTGCTTTGCAACAGGCAAGTGAAAAGAAAGAAACCAAACTGGAGGAAGACACAAAAGTTGAAAAATCTGTAGAACCTGAGGACTCAAACATGGAGAAAGTCACCAAAGATGAAGAAGTCACCACAGCCAACGATGATGTTGATATTTCAGACGATGAGAGTAAGACTGAAAAGGAAGAAAACGGTGAGAAAGACGATTCATCTGATAGTATCGACCATGACCCAGACAGCAGAGAAAAGATAGACTTAGCTAACGTACTTTTGTGGGATGCAAATAAAGTAGTCGCCGAAGATGAAGTCAAAGCAGTCAAAGAAAACAAAGTGCAAGCCACTGTCAGTGACTTATTGAATGACCTTAGCCAGCTCCGTCAAGACAGAATTGACCGTCAAAAGAAGCATGCCCGCTACAACAAAAACATCTTAGGTACTGGCAGCAGGATTTTTAAGCCTTCAAATGAAGAGTTAAAGTTATACTTTAAAATAAAAAGGCTTCTTACTGGGTTGATTGAAGCCAAAGACATCAATCCTAACCAGATAGATATTGAGATCGACAAAAGATTACCCGTCCTACAACATACTTACCAAGGTACGTTACCAGCCTCCTTCGGCGTCTCTAACCAGAAGACCTCAAAATCCAAGAGGAAGAGGTGAAGCCATTTTCGACCCTTTCTATCCGGGGAGTACCACCTCTTTTATTTGTATTTGTATAAACTATTGTATATGATAATATCTATAATTATGAAACTCGCACCTCTGAATCCACGAAATTGGACTGTTCAGGAACTTGCTCATCCGTAAAAGAGCTTACGATATATCCGTTCTCATCTTGCTCCAACTGTATGTTACCAACATATGAACGGTCAATATCATAAAGCTCTGTAACCAACTTGAAGATAGTATCCCATTTGATACGCTCAGAACCTCTCCACAATTGTACATTTCTTATCAACGTTTGAAATCCTAGTGAAATATCCATTAATAGATGATGATAATGTGAGTTGTTGGTCTCATCATCCTCACTGTCTTCGTCTTTTATTTTATAGTTCTTAGTCAAAATCAAATCAAACTTTACGGCGTTTTCTCCTTCCCATCCCATAAATATTCCCCCAGTCAAAGGCTTCAATGACATCTTCTCAAAATCAAAAGTACGGCTCACTATTCCCTGAAACATGTCAGGATAGCAATCGACATTGTTACTGATCAGTTCCTTCGGAAGCGTCCACATGTCGTGACCACAGAAATAGTCACTTTCTAGCTCAAGGGAATATTCGCACGTTTTCCATTCATGCACATTACGTATAGTTGGGACGGTCACTTTGTCATTACAAAGATAACTGATTGTGACAGAGCGTGGTAATCCGGTCAAGTCACATATCTCACCATTGGCTATCCTTTGTGTCACGTACTTTTTTCCATCCTCTGAGGTTCTCATCTCAAAGTCTAATTCAGACTTATATGGGTTTTTCTCGTCCGTCATTTGATAGGATGGTTTACTAAAGAGGGAGATGTCCTGATCATGATCTGTCCACGCTGCAAGCTTGAAATCAACTGTCATAGGCTCACCATTTTCCCTTCGAGCGCCCATATCGTGGTACTGGCGAATATCATAATCAAACCTAAGCTGGTAACTCCAATATCCACCATTTCTAGAAACAAACCGATCCCGCCATTGAAAATTAAAGTTTTTTATCACCGAAATGGCTTCCCTCTTCTTAAGCTCCGTCTGAATATTGTCCATATCATGCTTTCTCGCCGTCTCTTCGTCATCCAACACAAAGGGGATCCAGCACTTGTAGTCAATGTTGTCTGCCCTCACCTTGTATAACGTAGAGTTTGAATGGTCCTCCGAATATCCTAGAAAATCTGAAGCTTCATTGTGCTTGATGACTAAGTAATTTTTATCGTAGTTTGTACCGCAGCTTGTAAGTTGCGGATAGTTGAGTATCAATGCCAGCAACACTTTCTGCGGCATGTGCATGTTGTGTCTGATAACCTTGAAGCCCCGTTATCCTTGCCCACAATTATGACACTTTGATTTCTTGTGTCACAATTAGTAATGTACAAAATTTTGAACACAATAGCAATGCAGAAAGAGAATCGTGGCGCCCTCACTTGAATTTCGTGGCGCCCGGGAGGTTCATGCACCTCGTGAAATATATAAAGTAAAGTTCCCTGCGGTTTTACGTATTGCAAAGGTATGCCCTGGGTAGGCAAGGTCGATGTTGACAAGAGTGTGCCGTCCTGTAGCTTGTTACAGAAGAAAATTTGATTTTTTCCCAGTTTTCTGCAACTGCAATTCCAAGAACAACATTCAAAAAGCCATGTCATCTACGTTCTCGATTCCTGATAAACAAGCCGTTATCTACTACGAGAGGAACGGCGGTCCTGAAGTACTAAAATACTCAACTGAGTTTGCTGTTCCATCTGATCTCTCTGCAACCGACATTTTGATCAAGAACAAGTACACAGGGATCAACTTCATTGAAGTTTACTTCCGTAACGGTATCTATCCTGCGGATTTTCCATACATCCCTGGCCGGGAAGCCTCCGGTGAAGTTGTAGCAGTCGGGGACAAGGTTACGAATTTCAAGGTTGGTGATAAGGTCGCATACCTCGGACACAAGAACTTTGCTCAATTCACAAAGTTTGACTCTACCCAGTCTACGATCTTGAATTTGGGCCAAAATGCAACCTCCAAACAATTGAAGCTTTACGCGGCATCCTTGCTCCAGGGATTGACCGCGTTGACTTTCATCAACGAAGCTTATGCAGTCAAGGAAAATGACTATATTTTAGTCACTGCTGCTGCAGGTGGTGTTGGTTTGATTCTAGATCAGCTTATCGGAAATGTCAAAAAGGCTCATGTGATTGCGGTCGCTTCAACTGATGAAAAATTGGCCAAAGCAAAGCAAAATGGTGCTGAATTCTTGTTGAATTCCTCTGAACTATCCAACGACCAGTTGGCTGAGAAGATCTTGGAAATCACTAACGGCAAGGGTGTCGAAGCCATTTTCGATTCGATTGGAAAAGATACCTTCGATTTGGATTTGAAGGTTATCAGGCGTAAAGGCACCTTGATCTCCTATGGTAATTCGTCTGGAGCCGTGCCACCTTTCATTATTAACAAATTGTCGTCCAAGAACGTCAAACTTTTGAGACCACAGTTATATGGTTACGTGGCGGAACGTCCAGAATTCGAACATTATACGAAGGAACTTTTCGATCTCATCAACTCTAAAAAGTTGAATATCGACATCCACAAAGTTTACCAGTTGAAAGACTACCCCACTGCTACAAAAGAACTTGAAGGGAGAAAGACAACAGGTAAGCTTTTGTTAGAAATTCCAAATTAAATAGCTTTTAAATGTACTCTCGTAGTTAACTGTTAATTCAATACTACATCTTTACAGGTTGATTGAGTCGAATCAAACAAAAATGTCGAAAGAGAAAGAAGAGTGCGAGTGTTTACTGTTTGATTTTAAAGGTAAAAAAGTAATATCTCCGATGCCGGGAATCGAACCCGGATCTGCTCGGTGAGAGCGAACCGTGCTAGCCATTACACTACATCGGATGTTATTGATGTGTTTCATCTAGTCTTAGTCAAGCTGTAACTTGAAGGATAAATATTAGAGAACTGCTACTGAACCTTTGTGGTATTCTTGAGTAATTGCATTTTAGATAATTGTTTTTCAAAAAAATGACTAGTTGCTCCCAGAATATAAAAATGAATATTGTGTACGCTTAATTAAGAATCTAACTGATGAGAGAACTTGTTCTTCTCGTATGGCTTTTATAAGTACGATGAAGTTACTGCTTTTGTAAGACTATAACAATTAGTCTTGTTGAGATAAGATGCCGAAGCCAATCATGATCGAGTGATAAGAGATAAGAGTCTTATCATGATAAGGCATCTTAAGTAATCTAAAACTGGAAAGTTAGCCGCCATGATAAATGAATAATGGCAAGTTTAACCGAAGGTGTAAGTGTATAAATACAAGAGGTTTGTCCCTTGTATTTATGTTTGAGAATATTAGTTTGTAGGCTAGTTATATTAGTTATAAATTAATAAGCAACAAACATAAGAAAAAGTGAACATATACAATGGATATTCATAATAGAATAGCTAGATTACAACAGGTTATGAGCCAATTCGCTCTCACTTGCCCTAGAGATGAGAGCTTGAAGCTTTCTTCGTCTATGAACTATCCTAAATGGAACAGTTACACTGGTATGCTTGTTGCCACTCAGGGTGCTGGCCTTGACGTTTATTTTACAACTGGAGATATGATGTTACCTCCAGCTGAACCGATAGACGACACTCTAGTTATGCAGCTCCAAGTTGCATTGAACAATGCAATTCAAGTTGTACTGTTGAATACTGTGTCGTCAAAAGTGTTGTTAAAGTATCAGTCTGATAATGCGTTCGGACTTGATTTACTTATGTTGATTAGACGTGATTACTCCCAGGTTACATCACGTCAATTGTATGCTATGGTTAATAAAGCTTGTGATGCTTCGGTCAGTAAGTCTGCCGGTGATGAAAGTGCTCTGTCCTTGTTCAGAGATATATGTGCTCACTTTAACCACTCCTCGGAAATTACCCAAGTGATGGGTTTGTTTTACTTAAGGATGTTTAAGTCCGACCAAGCGAATGCTCGAGTTTTAGATGTGTCAACTCCGAACATTACGTTGTCAGCGGTTGAGAACACTCTGCGGGATCTCGTTCCTACAACGCAGGGTTCAGTATTTGCAGCTACTTCCAAGAAACCTTATGTTAATAAGCAGAAGTGTTACCGATGCCAGAAACGAGGCCACGTTGCTAAGGATTGTCCAGCTGCTGCCCCGATTGCTGCTAGCAGTTCTAGTGGTAATACAGCAGCTCTTGTCAACTCCTCATCCAAATCTATCTCTGGTATCTCTTGGGCAGTCTTCAACTCAAGAGAAGACTCAGTTATGCCAAGTCGGAGCTACATTTTGGATTCTGGTGCTACACTCCACATTTCAAATGAGCGGTCTCATTTTGCTGAATTTACTCCGGCGTCTGGCTGCATTACTGGGATCTCATCCAATCCTCTGGTCGTTAAAGGTACTGGGACTATCCGCTTTGTGCACCCAGTTACCTCAAAAGTTCTTACTGTGTCCGATGTCTCCTTTGTCCCTGATGCCACCCAAAATCTAATATCCATCAAAAAGGCCTCCAAATCTGGTTCGTTTACATTTTCTCATGAAGCGGTACACTATCTCTCATCATCTGATGATACAGCTAGTAAAATTGCAACCGCTTGTGGACCAGACTTGTATGAGTTTGACTACATTCCGCTAGTTGGTGATGCACTAGCAGTTCCTGGTGGTATTAGTCATGCGGCCCTCGGTCACCCTTCGCCCGCAGTTATGGCTCAGATGGGAGTACCTTCTGGTCCCAAGATGGTTGAGTGTGCATCGTGTGCTGCAGGAAAGATGACTCAAATCTTTCCCAAGCAAGCTTCATCACCACGGGCAAAGGCACCGCTCCAACTACTTCATGCTGATGTGAGCGGACCTTTTTCAACACCGGGTTTTGCTGGTGAGAAATACTTTCTCACAATTGTTGATGACTTTTCAAGATGGGCTCACATAATTCCTCTCAATACGAAGGATGAAACTAATGCATACTTCAAGAATTTTATCTTGACTGCAGAAAACCACTTTAGCTCACGTGGTTTGAAAGTTTCCCAAGTTCGTACTGATAACGGAACTGAATTTGACAATAGAGCAATCAATCAGTTCTACTTTGAAAAAGGGATCAGTCATCAGTTGACGGTTCCGTACAACTCATCACAAAATGGTGTTGCCGAGCGGAGACATC